>NC_072481.1:83259007-83564216 GCF_027574615.1 Eptesicus fuscus
TCATACAATAAAGCTGATCATGCATATTGTTAAGTATCACTTAATGAAGAAGTCACAATAGTACTAATAAGCCAAAGAAAATCAATTTATGTAAACGTCATACATGTTGTACATGCACTGTCAATTGTTTAAAAATTAGCACACCATCAAAATGCTATCCTTCCCCTAGTCACCCTGCACTTTCTATTTCTTTTAGCACACAACTTTGAAGGGACTTTCAAAGCATCATCCACTCCAGCCCTGTTTGTTTTTACCAATGCCTCCAAACAACAATTATGGAGTCCATGTTGCAGATGGGTCAACAAATATATCCTCACTAAGGGCCCAGTGCACAAAATTCATGCACAGGGGGTTGGGGGTCCCTCAGCCCAGCCTGCACCCAATCGCAATCTGGGACCCCTCAGACATCCCTCTTGCAATCCAGGACTGCTGACTCCCAACTGCTGGCCTGCTTGCCTGCCTGATCACCCCTAAACCACTCTGCCTGCCTGCCTGATTGCCCCTAACCACTCGCTTGTCTGCCTGATCACCCCTAACCACTCTGCCTGCCTGCCTCATTGCCCCTAACCACTCGCTTGCCTGCCTGATCACCCCTAACTGCTCACCTGCCTACCTCACCGCCCCTAACAAATTGCCTGCCTGCCTGATTGCCCCTAACCACTCGCCTGCCTGTGTGATTGCCCCTAACTACTCGCCTGCCTGCCTCATCACCCCTAATCACCTTTGCCTGCCTGCCTCATCGCCCCAACCATTCACCTGCCTGCCTGAGTGCCCCTAATCACTCTGCCTTCCTGCCTCATCGCCCCTAACTGCTTGCCTGCCTGCCTCATCACCCCTAAAGGCCTCTGCCTCAGCCCCCACCACCACTTCATCCAGAATGACTTCCGGAACCACATCTGGTCTAATTAGCGTATTACGCTTTTATTATTACAGATATCTAAACATCTTTCTGCTTTAAATTAAACCTTCATTTAGGTTTTTGCAGTCTTGGAGAACCAAGCAGCTGTTTATATTTTAAAGAAATCCATTTGTATGGTATAGGCAAAGTCCAGATGTTTAAGAGGCAGAAAAACGTCTCTGTCTTCGCTGTGTGAATTTGGGCAAAGCATTTGATGCCCAGGTTCCACTCTTAGAAATTCTGATTAAACTGTTCTGGGATGGGGCCTAGGAGTATAATTCAATGTGCAGCCAGAATTGTAAACTGATGAAATCTGCAGTCTCAATTTCCTCACTTGTAAAGTGGAGATAATACTACTGAGCCCTTTGTATTTTTTGTGAGTGTTAAAGGTGAGTAATTAAGACAAATCTCCAAGCATGATGTTTGGCACATAGCTGCTATATGTGAATACCATCCATTAGTATTTGAGGCTTGTTTTAAAAATTATAATGTGTTATATAAAAGTTTAATACTTACTTAGATACATCTATTGACTATTTCCCCTAGTGAGTCCTTCTAACACTTTTATATTTAGAAATCCCTTTCCATCCAGATAATAACTAGACAGACATCTATTTTCCTCAAGTCTTATGATTTTATTTTCACATTTATCACATCTATCTGGAATTTATTTTTATATATAATGCAAGGTGAGACTAGGAATGGAGTTTTCCTCCAAAGAACAATTTTCCCCAGACATGCATTGAATTCATTGCTTTCCCCCTTGATTAGTAATACTTTCTTAGTTCTATATTAAATTTTAGGTATACCAGCATCTATTTCTAACTCAACTAAACTCATAAATGGATTATTTCTTTATTCTTATCCTAATTATGATTTATTAGGCCATTTCAATGCCTAAATATCTTTTGGGTAAATTCAAATATTCATCATTCTTTTAACAAAAATTTCTTCAATATTCTTGTCTACAATACTATTTTTAAATAATCAAGATTTTACCTTGCCTAAGATCCTTCAGTAACCCCCTATCAACTAACTAAGTTACTTAATTTATCCACTAAGGTACCCCAAATGGAGAGAAAAGGAAATTACTTAGTCAAGATCAGGAGGATAATCCAAAGCAACCCATCAGAAGAGCAACATGCCACTTAAGTCTAATATTTCATCTTTAAAACCCTAGCAACTTCATAATCTATTTCCCAGTACATCTATTTTTGTAAATAGACTATTTTTAATAGCTATTTTAGATTCATAGCAAAATTAAACAGAAATTACAGAGGTTTTGTGTACACCCCCACACATGCATAGCCAACTCCATTATCAATATCTCCCACCAGAGTGGTACATTTGTTACAATTCATGAACATACATAGACATGTAATTATCACCCAAAGTTCATAGTTTACATAGGGTTTACTCTTGGTTTTACATTCTATAGGTTTTGACAACTATGTAATAACATATGTTTACCATTATAGTATTACTAGTGGCCCGGTGCACAAAATTCGTGCACTGGGTGTGGGGGGGGTGTTCCTCAGCCCAGCCTGCACCCTCTCCAATCTGGGACCCCTCAAAGGATGTCCTACTGCCAGTTTACAGGGATCAGGCCTAAACCAGCAGTCAGATATCCCTCTCACAATCCAGGACTGCTGGCTCCAGCCGCTCACCTGCCTGCCTGCCTGCCTGATTGCGCCTAACCACTCTGCCTGCCAGCCTGCTCGCCCCCAAATGCTCCCCCACCAGCCAGATAACCCCCAACTGCCCCCCCTGCTGGCCTGCTCGCCCCCAAATGCCCTCCCCACTAGCCTGCTCATTTCCAATTGCCCCCCTCCAAACTGCCCCCCCCACTGTCCTGATCACCTCCAACTGACCCTCACTGATGGCCTGCTCACCCCCAACCGGCCCCCCTGCTGGTCTGCTTACCTCCAATGGCCCCTGCCATCCCATCCTGGCCTGATCACCCCCCAGCAACCCAAGGTCCCAGCCCCTCCTTTGTTTCTTTTTCTTTCTTTTTTTTCAGCGCCTCCTTGAGTGGAGGCCAGGGCCGGCTGGAAGCAAGTATCTAGGATTTATTTATCTTCTATAATTGAAACTTTGTAGCCTTGAGCAGAGGCCAGGGCTGGCCAGGGCAGGCAGGAAGCTTGGCTTCCTCCATTGCTGGGGCAACCCAAGCCTCCTGCTTGCTCCAGATCTGTGGCCAGATGCCATCTTGGTTGGGTTAATTTGCATACTTTCTCCTGATTGGCTGGTAGGCATGGCTTGTGGGTGTAGCGGAGTGATGGTTAATTTGCATGGTTCTCTTTTATTAGTGTAGATACAGAACTAGAGGCCCGGTGCTCGAATTCATGCACCAGTGGGGTCCCGCGGCCTGGCCTGTGGGATCAGGACAAAACCAGCTCTCCAACATCCCCTGAGGGGTCCCAGATTGTGAGAGGGTGAAGGCCAGGCTGAGGGACCACACTGGTGCACAATTGGGGCTGGGGAGGGACACGGATGTTGGCCAGCCAGGGAGGGACCGCGAGAGGGCTCCAAGGCATGTCTGGCCCATCTCGCTCAGTCCCAATCGGTCAGACCCCAGCAGTAAGCTAACCTACCTGTCAGAACATCTGCCCCCTGGTGGTCAGTGCATGTCATAGTGAGCAGTTGAGTGTCCTTAGCATATCATTAGCATATTACACTTTGATTGGTTGAACGGACAACCAGATGACCAGACATTTAGCATATTGGGCTTTTTTTATATAGGATAGTTTTACTGCCCTAAAATCCTCTGTGTCTTCTGGTCATCCCTCTCTCTTCTAACATTTGGCAACCATTGATCTTTTTACTGTCTCCATAGTTTTTCCTTTTCCAGATGTCATATAGTTGGAACAATACAGTACAGAGCCTTTTCAGTTTATCTTCCTTCACTTAGCAGTATGCATTCAAGGTTCCTCTGTGTCTTTTCATGGCTTGTAGCTCATTTGTTTTTAGATTTACTTTTTTATTTCAAATAAAATAGTACTGTAGTAGACGTGACGTGTGTATCTTGTTGCTTTAAATAGCACTTGTTCCTTGTGCCTCTGGGCCCTAGGAGTAGCCCAGGTTGAAAACCAAAAGCCTATTGAAAAAATGCAAATGCTGTGTATCAGACATGAGGCCCTTTTAGATCTATCTCCCGTGTATCTTATAGCCTCACTTTCTATCACACATCACATGCTCCCAAAAGCCACCACTACAGAACAACTTGCAGGTCCTTAATGAAAGTGCTATGGGTAATGATGACGATTATGATGATGCAATGGCTAATATTTTTTGAGGTCTTTTTATATGTTATCTCAACTACATGTAAAACACATTAACTCATGTGCTTGTTTTAAAATAAGTTCACAAATTCTTTGATACTCCTCTTTTCCAAAGATGGAGCCTAATAATCCTTCCCTTGAGTATAGGCCACACATAGTGAATAGCTTCTAATGATTAGAGAGGAGTAAAAGTGACAGAGGGAGACTTTCAACATTTGACCAAAAGGGCATTGCAACTTCTTCCTTGCTGTCTTTCTTATGTCCAATGGAAGACATCTGCCATATTGTCAGGATACCCAAGCAGTCCTGGAAAGAAATTCACAGGGCAAGAGACTTCAACCTGCTTCTAGGAGCTATCACTGACTTGCCAGCCACATGAATAGTCATTTTGGAAGCAGATCCTAGCCCTAGATCTAGTCAAACCTTAGATGACTACTACCTTAGATAACATCTTGACCACAATATCCTAAGAGGTGGCAAATTAGAACCACTCCTGGATTTCTGACCCACAAAAACTGTATAATATGTTTATTATTGTCTTAAGCAGCTAGATTTGGGGTAATGTGATATTTAAATAATAGAGCTTATTTAATTTTTATAAGAATATGTGAGATAGTTAACACTATTAATTCCCATTTTACAGAAGAGAAAACAGGCATAAAAAATATTAATTTACTTGTCCAAAGACACCACTTGCCAACACATAGAATCGGGACTTGATCCCAGGTGGTCATCCTTACCCAACACAATCATTCCAGTCCTCTGTGTTTTCCCACACTGAGTCTCCATACCAGTTTAATTCATCCACTTTGGTTCAACCTTAACAAAGACTATAGAGAGTGTAAAAAAAAATATATATCAAGGTCACTCCACAAATGGGAATCAAATTTATTTGAAAAGTCAAAGTAATTGTGCTGCTAAATCTTAGCAAGTGAGAGTATATGCAGGTCATTTGATTTTAGCCTCATAAGAAATTATAATAAACTAGAGGCCTGGTACATGAAAATTTATACACTGGAGTTGGGGGGGGGGGTCCTCAGCCCGGCCTGCCCCCTCTCACAGTCTGGCAGCCCTCAGGGGTGGGAGGCTACCCAGTGATCAGGGGAAGGCAACACCCCATCACACCTCTACTGCTACCACTTCTGGCAGTGCAAGCCTTAGCTGGCCCTGGTTACCTGAGCCTCGGGAAGCCCTGGGCAGCTGGGCAGCAGCCATCTGAGGCTTGCCTGTGCCTTGGGCCAGCCCTGGGTGGCTGGAGGGCTGAAGGGACTGGAGGGCTCCCGAGGCAGGCACCCTGGCAGGGCTGAGGGGACTGGGTGCCGTCATCTTTGAGGGCTGGGCAGTCAATTAGCATATTCCCTCCTTATTGGCTGTGGGTGCCGCATATTCCCTCTTTATTAGATAGGATTATCCCCCTTTCTAAGAACTATTAGGTGCCTGGTACATGTTATATTCAACATATCTAATTTTTACTGCAATGCTAGTGAACACTTATTCTTACCTTCATGTTACAAACAAGGACATTAAAAATGTTAATATATTTTACACACAAGAAAAAAATAGATTTAATACCAAGACCCTTATAAAAATGAAAAACAAGAGTAACAATGTCATGGAATAAGTACTAAACATTTTGGAAGAAAAAAAATCTACCTCAGTATTCAAAGTAATAGAAATTAAAACAATTTCTTACTAGTCAAATTAGCAGAGAATATTTTTTAATGAAAATTAGCTCACTTTCCTACTTAAAAATCTGAACCTTTCATGTAGAGGGTGAGGGTGTCACAAACTAGATACAGAACAAAGTACAAGCCTTAGTTTTAGACCAATAGTTCTCAAATTCTAGCATGCACCAGGTTCACCTGTAGGCTTGTTAGAACACAGATTGTTGCCCCCCTCTTCCCTGAGTTTCTGTTTTGATAGGGCTGGGTAGGCCTCAAGAAATTGTATTTCTAACCTGTTGTCAGGTGATGCTGCTGCTGGTGGTAGGGATCATAGTGAGAACCCGAGCATTATAATTCTATCAATGTGACAGGTTTAGACAACAGTTGAGTTTGAAACATTGCCTCTATGTTCATTGAAGGATTAATAGATTTCTAGTAGGCCATTGGATATACCCATTAGGAACTAGAGGAAAAGGCCAGGTTTGGAAATAAGAATTTGGAATTCAGCATAAAAAATATACAATCCTGTAAATATAGCCATGGGGAGAGATAAGATTATTCAGGTAAAATACCTTCAGTGAAAATAAGTTAAGAGGAAAAAGCTAACCAATCTTCCTGAAAATTATTTTCATCATGTCATCTTTTAACAAAGATTATAATTGTTTCCTATTTTTTGGCTCAGTGAGTCTCAAACTTTTTATACACTATCAGTATTTTATATTGTTCTTTGTAGACACAATAAAATGTGAATTTATTTAACTATAGTATAATATTAGGGACACTTTTGCTACTATATAAATAATAACTGAAACCTATTGATTCCTTCTTCTATGCCCAGCACTATTCCAAAAAAATATATATATATATATATATATAATGTATACTATACTATACACAGGGTAGGGCAAAAGTAGGTTTATAATTGTTTGTATGGAAAATAAGACAATAATTAATAAATAATAATACAAGGACAGACTCTGTGTTTTGCATACTCACAACTGTAAACCTACTTTTACCATATCCTGTATACACATTTAATTCTATTAAGTAGGTATTATTACCATCATCATCATCCCCATTTTCTATTTGAGGAAACTGAGGCAAAAGTAAGTAAAATAACTTCCTCAAGGTCATACACTGGTAAAAATAGACCTGGGATTCAATCCAATCTTACCAGGACACTAAGTTACTGCACTGAACAGCTGCCATATCTGATGGTAATAAAAATATGTAACAAAAATATTAGAGTCCAGCCTGGACAGGTGTTGCTCAATGGTTGAGTGTTGAACCATGAACCAAGAGGTCACTGGTTCGATTCTTAGTCAGGGATCATGCCAGAGTTTCAGATTCCATCCCAGGCAGGGGGCATGCAGGAGCCAGTCAATGTTTCTCTCTCATGGATATTTCTGTCTCTCCCTCTCCCTTCCTCTCTCTCTAAAAAATCAATAAAAACCTTTTTTTAAAAAAATCAAGGCATTTTGCTTTCCTCATGAAGATGACTCTGGTAATAAAATATTTTTAAAAAATACTAGAGTTCCAAGCACAAGCATTCTTTAAAGACAAAGCAAAATGCAAGATATCAAATTTCAAGTGATGAAATGGCTCTCTCACTCCTAACATATTTCAGAACTATAAAACAATCATCAGTAGTCACCAAAAGTTCAAGAAAAGTTATGGGTTAAAAAAACCTAACATCACTTAGAATGAGATAATTTTATCTCATGATTAGTTCTATAATTTAATTGAACAAAAACACAATTTTACACTAGTAGTGAAATATCTCATTCAAGTTGGAATTCTCCAGCATTCCTCAGGCTTGTATGGGAGTCAAGCATCTACCATATCACTATAGATTCTTCTGCCTAACTTACAAAGCCCACCATCACCTGGCCACACCCTAGCTACTGATTCACTTGTGTCCATTATTCCCCAAGGACACCTCCACTCCATTCAGGAAGGTTTTTTTATTTATTTTTAATGTTTCTTTTTATTTTCTTTATTGATTAAGGTGTTACATATGTGTTCTTATCCCCCATTGGCCCCCCATCTCCCCGTTCATGCCCTCACCTCCCTAGTGTCTGTGTCCATTGGTTATGCTTATATGCATGCATACAAGTCCTTTGGTTGATCTATTCCCCTTCCCCCCACCCTCCTCTACCTTCCCTCTGAGGTTTGGCGGTCTGATCGATGCTTCTCTGTCTCTGGATCTGTTTTTGTTCATCAGTTTATGTTGTTCATTATATTCCACAAATGAGTGAGATCATGTGATATTTATCTTTCTCCAACTGACTTATTTCGTTTAGCATAATGCTCTTCAGGTCCATCCATGCTATTGCAAATTGTAGGAATTCCTTCCTTTTTCAGTTTCTTTGTTTGATTAAGTGATTATTTCTCAAAGGCCATGAACAGAATGGCTTCTTTCCAATATTTGTTGCCCTCAAGCCTGTTCAGGATGAAATCCATCTCAAAGATGACATCAGGTCCTACTTTATTCTGAAAATTCCCTCCTGGCTCTGATTCCCAGTTATGCACCTCTTCCCTATAGATTAGGATTCTAAATTACTCCAGTTAGATCTTGTTGGTTAGTTAGGTCACTTGTAGGAATCTTCTTTCTCTAACAAGTTGGAAAGCTCTCTTTGGGAAAGGACTGAAGATGAGTTCTTTATATACAAACTAGAGGCCCGGTGCATGAAAATTTGTGTAAGAGTAGGCCTTCCTTCCCTTCGGCACCCGGGACCCAGGTTTCCCTCCTTCAGCCACTGGCAGGCACCCGGGACCCTGGCTGGCTTCCCTTGGTCCTCCCGTAGGCACCCGGGACCCCGGCCAGCTTCCCTCTTGCCCGGCTTTGTCAGGAAGGATGTCCGGAATGACGTCTGGAAGATGTCCGGTCTAATTAGCATATTACTCTTTTATTATTATAGAAGAGTAATTAGCACCAAGCTGAGTACACACTCTACAAATAATTGTGAACTGTTTACTTTTCCCCAAGTGGATGGAGTTGTGTGCTATTGTCCATTGATTTTGCTTTCTTTCCTGCCTTATACAAGACATCAGAACAAAAAAAAAAGAAAAACTATTGACACTCCATTACTTAGAAAACAAAATTAAGTGTGCGGGAAAGCTCATCTTACCAATTCTAACAAAAAGGTCAAGCAAAAGCTATTATTCTACCATAAAACTAGTTTATAAAAATATTTGGGTTATAAACAATACTTTATATTATTAAAAATGTTTTCAAGTATAAGAAATCTACCAAAAATATCTGAGTGACCTCAAGAGATTGTTAGTAAAAGACTAAATAGAACATTGTTCATCTATTTAATTTTAATAGACTCTCAGTCATATTTTTGTCACTGAATCTGAATTATTTAAGGGTCACTGGAGTTTTATGCTAATAGAAAATATGGCACATGTGGTAAACAGAAATAGAAGAGCTTTATGTTTGCCAAATGTTACAAAGTGCAGAAATGCAGTCTCATCCCTGAAATTCTTCCTTATTATTCACATATTAGTAGGAACCGCACTAGCTATTCTGAACAATTTAAAAATGTTGCAATCATTGTCCTTTTGATGATACTGACCAAGGGTTTGCCTCCAGCTGTTTCTTCTTATTTTGGTGACTGTTATGTTGAAAACACTCAAGCTGAAACTGAATGAATGAAGCCAAGATGCTAAATCATGACCAAGATCCTTGAGGATATGGGTTGTCAATAAACAACTTCCTCCGTCCCCCATCATGTTTATCTTTCTAAATTCTAGCTGTGCTGCAAATCTGCTCCTGAGTTATCTTCTATGCTCCTGCTTGCTTTTGTGATCTTCTGAGAGATGCAGAAGCAACAATGTGAACTATTATTCTGAGTTGATTTCTGATTAATCACATATATATGATTAAATGGAAGTGGGAGCACATAAGTTAAACATTTCTTCAAAGAGCACAGTTCAAATTCCACTTCTTTTTTTTTTTAAATATATTTTATTGATTTTTTACAGAGAGGAAGAGAGAGGGATAGAGAGTTAGAAACATCGATGAGAGAGAAACATCCATCAGCTGCCTCTTGCACACCCTCTACTGAGGATGTGCCCGCAACCAAGGTACATGCCCTTGACCGGAATCGAACCTGGGACCCTTGAGTCCGCAGGCCGACGCTCTATCCACTGAGCCAAACCGGTTTCGGCCAAATTCCACTTCTTAAATGAAATATTTCCTCAGCATCATGGCCTGCAATGTTCTCTCCATGGATCTGAATCACCACATCACCTGCAAAATTTTCAGGCAACAATTTTGTATTTAAAATGTTATTTTTTTTTTTTATCTACTTATAACTTGTTTCTTCAATAGATATTTCAATTCATTGAGTTTCCTGGTTTCCAAAATGCTTAGGATAGTGTCTTACACATTATACATAATAAATAGAGTTTACTAGAGGGTCATAGATAACAGTTGTATTTCAGCCAACAAATATTCCCACAAATTGGCAAGTATCTTGAAATTTTCTGCGTTGAATTATATGTTAAATATATAAGGTAGCTCTCATTTAAAGAAGTCATAGAAAGAGTTGATTTTAGAGATTAAAACTCCACCTAGTGTAGTTTGTGACCCATATAAACATACCCCTCTATAATGTTCTTGAAATGGGGTATTGAAAACCTCTGTTGAAAACCTCCAGTGGAAGAAAAACAGCTGTTACATCAGAGTCTGAAAAATTCTTATCCTTCTTTTGTGGCTGTTACGGTTTTGCTTTCCACGGTTTCAGTTACCCACCGTCAACTTCAGTTCAAAAATATTAAGTGGAAAATCCAGAAATAAACAATTTATAAGTTTTAAATTGCACACTGCTCTGAGTAGCATGATGAAATTTCGCAGTCTTGTTCCTTATTGCTGGCACATGAATTATCCCTTCGTTCAGGTTCTCCACGCTGAGTGTGTTCCGCACCCGTGAGGTACTTATTAGCTGTGTTGGTCATCAGATTGACTGTCCTGGTATCATAGTGCTCGTGTTCAAGTAAACTGTTCTATTTTATCATTAGTTGTTGTTAATCTCTTACTGTGCCTAATTTATAAATTAAAATTTATCACAGATATGTATGTATAGGAAAACAAATGGTATACACAAGTTTTGGTACTATCTTAGGCACTCATTGGGAAACATGGCACTAATGCCCCCGCAGATAAGGGGGGACGCCCGTATGTAAATCTACCGCTTCTTGAACACAAACTACATGCTATGCAATCAAGTAGATTTTCCTGAAACATGAAACAGTTCAAACGTCCTTCGAACAACCAGAGATTAATAGTTGCTAGTCAATAGTGTGAGAATTAGCCAGCTCTCAGACGCTATCTCCCACAATCCAGTAAGTGCCTGCAGCCTCTAGAAATGAAGGAACAATGTCCTGTCTTGGCAAGGAGTCTCAGGCAGCTCCGTGGAGCCTCAGGTAGAATGCAAATCTGGAAAATAGTGCCGCCAATATGCTTCAGCGGGAGAAAAGACTGTCGTAAGATGCTTATCAGACATCCTTTTATTGTCTCCCTAACAATGGAGAGCCGTTCCACAAGCAGTCCTTTCGCATGCCATTCTGAGCAGAACAGAGGTTGCCAAGTAATAATAATAAGAAGAATACAGGAATGCACAACGGGAGGGTACCCGACAGGAAGACGATGCAGAGGGATAGGGGTCAGGATGCAATGGAGACCCCTACAGGGGTCAGGAGTCAGGAGACTGTGATTAAGATATTATCTAGTTTGCGCCATCTTACTTCCTCTATTTATTTTAAATCATTTTAAATAATATCTATTTGAGATGTGTTGTATTGAGGACGATGAGCCACCCACAGTGTTTTCTTTGTTGCTGTTATTGTTTGAGCTAACAATTTGCTTACGTGAATCTTGTTCCAACCAGAACTTTTCTTTGACAACCTGTCAGGAAACCTAAAAGAGAAAAAATATGGCACCTGGGAAGGATTTAAAAAAACCTCTGACACCAAGATACATTTTGTTTTTGATAGCTGTGGAGTGCTGCAAGGTTGGGGACCCGTTTTTCTGCCAAGGGCCATTTAAATACTTATAGCATCATCTTCGGGCCATACAAAATTATCAGCTTAAAAATTAGACAGCTATATTTGGTCAAACATTTAATTTACTCACCCCTAATGCCTTAGCAGGGCCAGACCAAATGATTTCCTGGGCCTTATACAGCCTGCAGGCCAGACATTCCCCATCCCTGTCAGCAGCTAAAGCATCAAAGGCCCCCACTTCCCATTGTGTTCTGCTGCTACTAAGGATTGGGTGCACTCAGTGCTTCTTGTCAGCTTGCTGGGGGTCTCCGGGGAGTAATGACCTGTCTGCTAACTTCAAACCTCAGCTCAGCAAAAGAGAGACATGCTAAGCCACAACAATAATGCACTTTGTCGTCATACCTTATTGCCAGTACTATCAACATGGGTCCTACATGAACTGCAATCTTTCTTGCTCTATCCGTAGTAAGGACTGTCACTCTCTCAATGGTCACAGGAATAGAGAGTAAGTTACAAAATGGCTTCTATGTAAGGATGTTTAATCCATTGGGAAAATACCAACATTATTTGTTTTACTGTGTTTTATCAAAAGAAACTGTTCACCTCTTTTCAACAATATTCCTTAAACATACTAGGCCCTGAAGTATAAGATAAATAAGTTGGTTCCATGCCTGAATGGACTAATGTGTTTTCATGAGAAAGAGCTAATGTCACGAACCTGTGGCAAGTACTGAGATGATGGATTTTCACTGGGGCTGGGGGAGAGGAGCATGACGAGGCCCATCCTCACCTTAGGGAGAGTGTGGTTAGGGATGAGTCCCTGTGCTGATGGTCCCTCTTTCTCCATCCCTGAAGAGACAAGGTAACGGACAAAGAGGACAGAGATGATAATAGCAGAGGTAGCAAAGTTTTTACTTAGTAAAACATTATTTCAGCTCTTGCTCTCAGTTTTAGATCAACTACTCACCATCCTTCTCTTATAGATTCTCTCCTTCCTCTTGGATTTCTTTCCTAGTGGATTGCTTTTGATTTCTTCTCTCTCCATCTTGTAGAGGGAAGGCAACACAGATTTAGGGGATTAATCTTATAGTCACCAATTGAACATGTTCTCAAACTCTTTATCTTATTTATTTATTTATTTATTATTTATTTATTTATCTATTTATTTATTTATCTTGTGTGCTGAGAAAGTGGTTCTTGGTTTGGGACAGTGGGTGACACAAACCAAAATTAATAGGTAAAAGTACATAGCAAACCAAGCCAAACCAGTAAACGATTGCTTTGGAAGAGAGGCTGAGGGAAGAAGACGCAGGCATCATATGCCTGTCTAGTGGTTAGAATTCATGGGTTTTCTTCTTGGGGCTGGTTAGGAATTTTCCCATAACCATGAATTCCCAAAGATGGAGACAGTGACGGGCATGCACACTCTACTGGTCTAGGAGAACCACCTTAGGCAAAGGGGCTTCCTGGAGATGAGCCTCTGCCATGTGGGACCAAAATGCCCAAGGTGAGAAAAGATGGCCTGCTACTGAATTTCAGTTTAGAAACAAACAAACAAACAAACAAACAAACAAAACTTACCTACGAGTACTTCCAAAGTTAAGACCCAATTCTTTATCCCTCAAGTCTCAGAGGTGGGCCCAAAAGTAATTTCTGTGTGGCAAGCACTCTCGCAAATGCCTTTTTGCACATACTGTTACATTGAACTCTCCTAAAACATTGTGTTATTTTTATTACACCTGTTTTATAGATGAGGAAAACTGAGGCACTGCTAATTTAAGACACTTGCCCAGTTCCTTCCTTATAGCCAGAGTGAAAGTAAAGATGTGACAGCTGAATTTCTGGATCTACCCAGTTTCTTCCCTGTGGGAAACATAATCAGATTTCTTTGTTGGAATTCTTTCAACAGACAGATGGAAGCAGCCAGTGATGGTTTCCGGCTTGAATTCACATATTTTAACAATTCCTCCTGGAGCAGAACCTTATCTGAGGAAGAAGCAATCCCTCTGTGATTTCAGGGAATCTGGGAAATCCCCCTGATCCCCAAAGTATTAGTCCCAGGTCCCAGTCTTCCAGGAAATGGCCTGCTACGCACCATCCGAGGAAAACACTGAATGACAATTCCATTCAGAAAGGTAGGGCAACCTAAGGTGATACTCGAATGTCAGGCCAAGACCAGCATCTTCTCTGAGTGTGAGTTGGGGAAGAAAAGGAGTTGGAGAAACCCTTGAGAATCTCAGAGGCTGCATGGTGTAGAGGAGACAGCAGGAGGCAGGGGGTCAGAGGATAAACCTCACGAATGTCCAAGAGCGCCAAGTCCTAACTCATCTTGACCAGACAACCCCAGCAGTTGGGGGACCCATGCAGAGGGCAGAAGTAAACAGGGGCGCCCTTAAGTCTGGTTGTCCTAATTAGCCTCAGAGCCTGGCCGTGCAACAAACACAGACTCCGTGCCTCAGCCCAATGTCGCCTCAGTGCCCGTTCCATCATGAGGCCTCCAGACCGCAGCTCCTGTAGTCATGATCCTCTCCCTGGGGGGAGACGTGTAAATTGTCAGAGCCAGATGACATCTGACAAGCCAACCCAACTTTTAAAGGATGGCGTTGTGCAAAGCCCTTTCAGATGTTGAAATTAATACATATACTCCAACCCATTTCATAAATCACAGCTAATTCTTAAACTCTCCAAAGGCCCAGGCATCACAGTGGCTGTCTAGTGGTTAGAATTCCTAGGTTTTCTTCTTGGGGCTAGTTAGGAATTTTCCCATAATCATGAATTCCCCAAAGATGGAGGCTATTAATGAGGTTCCAACATCTTTTCTTTGTGTGTAAAATTCTAAAGCTCCCCCTTAATTTTTGTGGAATACTGATGTATAGCAATTGAGAAGGGAAGTTATTCCTCAGAGATAAAAAAAAAAAAATGGCTTGTTAAAGAACAAAACAAAAACAACAACAAAAATCACCAGGGGAAAAAAAAAGCACTCTCATGGCATGTCCTCCATGAACAATCTTCTATTTCTGCCACTACTCAGACCTTGAGAGAGAGGGAGATAGAAAAGAATAAAAGAGCAAAAAGAACATGAAAAAAAAGCTTTCTGGTTCTTTGCACACTCTTCAGCAGAAGTCTCTTAGTCTGCCCTCTGGTCCCTAAGGCCAATGTTCAGAGGCCTTGGGTGAACCAATGAATTAACTTCTTATTCATTTCTTCACTTTACATGGTTCAAGAGGCCCCTAAATTCACAGTGATCAGAAGGGTTAAGCTGGGACATTGGTGAGCCTCATTCAGAGTGCTGATTCTGAAATGGCAGTCCTTTCCTACAATCCTTCAGGCAGGCAACAGGCATGTAGGGCCATAGATTTCTATTTGCATAAACCTAACCTCCTATTATTACAAGTTACATAAACCTTGCAATCATAACCCAAGAAAAGCCTATTATTGAATTTATTGGATTTTACTGAGGATTCTAATCTGACAGTCTATTAAAAAATCGAGCTTCATGACAGCACTGCCCAGGCCCTATGGCATAGGTCTACATGCCAAGATTTGAAATTCCATAATTTTTGAGAAGGTGACTTTCAACTCAGTACCTCATCATTTTTGCTTTGGTTGGATGCAATTGTCAATGGCTGTCATTCTTGCATTTCAATGATAAATTACTCTTTATCTAGCTTCATTAATACCAATTTAGTTTGGTGTAGTTTATTTGATCGACCCTGAAATGTGTAGTGATGCATTTTTGCATTAAGTTTATTTTTGGACTATAACTTCCCAATTACTAAACTAAGATATATGTATATTATGGTTTAACTATGACTCCCCCACACCCTCAAATATACTTGAATGGTAACATCTCCATGTGATAAGTGCCATCTGTAATTTATTCTATTTAAGTAATTTGCAACTTATTAGCAAGATAAATATAATATCACTCCATTAGTTTTAGGTTTATATGACATGGCTTTATAACTTGAAATCACATATATAAGTCCATATATTTTTCACATGTAGTAAATAATTCTTATATATCACCAGAAATAATTTTACTACAACTTGTTTCTCTCCAATTTTATATGATCAATGGAGAATTGGAATAGATAGCAGACTAATAAGAAAACATGTTTTTAATCTTGTTTTTAATGAAATTTATGATTTACCCAAAAGACTGTAAATACTTCATATAATAAATCTTCAGAGCATAATCCTCCCTGTTCTGCACCCCCACTTAAGGCCTAAAGGGCTACCCTATATTTTCAGCTTGTTGGGACTATTCCCACAGCATAGTACCAGTAAAGGAAGAAATCAGAATTTAGCTTTAAATAATATTTTTGCTTCATTACAAAAATAATGCATGTCCATGCTCAAAATTTTGGAAAATACAACAAAACCCGAAGGCAAAAATATTAATAAGCCAGTCATTTTACTACCCACTCAAGATATGTTAACATATTTAATCTGAATCCTTATTTTAAATAAATATAGGCATAAATATAGATTTTTATTACAAAATTAGAATTGTTCTGTATACTCTGGTCTGTAAGGTATTTTTCCTGAGCAATATATCAAGAACATTTCCCCCGGGTTATTAGATGCTATTTTCTAAGTCACATTTTTCATGGTTCTAAAATAAATATATCATCATTTATTTAAACAGTTCTTCCTGGGTCCAAGATGTTGCTGTTATAAAAACAATGTCATGCCATTATTGTAGCTAAAT
Source organism: Eptesicus fuscus (assembly GCF_027574615.1). Classification (NCBI taxonomy): domain Eukaryota; kingdom Metazoa; phylum Chordata; class Mammalia; order Chiroptera; family Vespertilionidae; genus Eptesicus; species Eptesicus fuscus. The sequence continues at coordinate 83,275,577 of NC_072481.1, forward strand.
CTTTGCCCTCATCCATATTCTTTCTTCATGATTAATTTCTAAGACTGGGATCATTGAGGTAAAAGTCATAAATATTCACCAAGCTTTGAAGCATGTAGTCAAATGCCCTTCAGAAAGGGAATCAGTCTTTCTTGTGCTTTATGGCATACTGAGTGGCAGAAAGCCCAGTTTCCTGCCTCTCCTGGAAAGTCTGTCCTACGGCCAGGCTGAGGGAGAATTAGCCAGCCTGCTTTGTGAAGGCAACTCTAAATAGTCCTGTCATGACCTTGACCTATATGGGCCGCCTTTACTTCATAGCCATTGTTGGGAATCTAGAATGCGGTGGGAAGGTTTCAGGGCTTGAAGACAGGGTGTCTGAATTCAGGTCCTGAGCCACACACTGACCATGTGACAAAATAGAGCAGATAATCTTCATATCTTTGAGTTTTGTCTCCTCACCTATAAAATAAAAGATTTGTTCTAGATTATTTCCACAATGACTTACAACTCAAAAATTACATGATTCTGTCATGTGTTTTAAACAAACCATCAATCTATCCACCAACACACATAACTTTGTTGGACTGTGGGATCAATCTCTAAAAATTTCCAAGCCTAGGTCCCCTAAAATTTTTGATCATGAGAGAGGTTACAGATGACCTTTGAAATAAAAGTCATTTCATGTTTCATAAATGTTATATGAACTTTATCACCTCCAATTGGTTATGTTCACAAATAATAAGACATTTGGATACTCATTAAAAAACAGCTGCATACCTACATGGGACTCTTCTGCCATGGAGCACTCTAAAGGCTACATGTAAACATGCCATTTCATGCTATTCTTCAGGATCGTGCCCTGGAGCAGACGTGAGAAGAGGGATGCTGTTCTGGGCAGTGAGTTGTCCCAAGTCAGCAGCCAACTTTTTCACCCTAAGCAGACACATCATGTTCTTTAGTTTTTTACCCATAAAACAGCCCACAAATGATACAGCTTCTTAGCCAGATTGAAGTAGTAGTTTGAAGAAGGTGAATATGAGCCGAGATCAGCTTTTATGCTTTGCTATTTATGGTAATTCATTATTCTTACATAATACATAGATTCTCAGAGGTGGGTGAGGACAAAGATGTAACTGCTCAGGTTTGGATGGATCTTCCCGTTGGCTTATCAACTGTCACATGGCTTGTTCTGCACATAGGCTTCCTACATTAAGCAGAAGGAAAAACTTTTTAATCCTCTTTTAAGGAGGAGAACTATCATTTATTAAGAGCTTTCTATGTGCTAGGGACTGGGCTAAACACTTTCCATACATTAGCTGATATCGTGGAAAAAAAACTCCGAGTGCAAAGTACATTTATCCTGATTTTGAAGAGAAGGCAACTGAGCAGAAAGAGGCTGGATAATTTCCCAAAGTTTCACACACAGGGAATCGTGGCATTGGATGTGTATGCAGGTCTGACTTCAATAATTGGTTTATAAATATTAAAAAGAAAGGATTTAAAAAAGAGGAAAAGTACTGCAAATTCCAAGGCAAAAATATTGGTGTCTGTGGATGAAATATAATTTATTCTATTTCTTTGAGATTATTAGGTCTGTAGTACTTACTATTCTGGTTTAACTGTGTGAATCTTGCCCTGCTTTGACCAGCTATCAGACTATAATTTCTATGTTAGCATATAAATATTTAAACATTTAATCCTAAAAGTAACATTTGATCCCTTAGACCAATATTTCTCAAAGTGTTTGACCTCTGAATACAGTTAAAAATAAACCTTGTATTGATTCAGTACACATCCCATGCACATATATATAAAACATAATTTCATGAAATATTTCCTCTTACTACACAGAATGCACCATTTTCTATTTTGTTCTATTTTATTTTTAAATGATATTTATGATGCAATAAGCTGACTCATGACCTACTAATGAGACCCATAGTTTGACACACTAAGCATTTGACAAATGTTATACAGTAAGCATTTGATTAATAGTGGGAAATTCCTTCATTATCTCCACTGTTCTCCATTCTTCTCCTCTCTAATGCCCACTCACCAAGAGAAAAATCCAATGCTGCATATCAAATACTTTAATTTTTCAAAACTCTCCTTCATTTCCTACTCCAAGGAAAGTCTGCCCTCTAATGATGCAAACACACTATTGATTTCAAAGACTTATCTCCTAACAAACAAACCAAAAAGGAAATTCTGAATGTAAAAGGGTGGAAAGGACATTCCTGTTCACTAGCTAGAAGAGAAAAATACATTAAAAAATTTAAAGTAAGGGAATCTGAGGCCCAGAGAGACACCTGCTCCCACTCTCAGGTGGAGTGGCCACAGGTAGCAGAGGGCTGATGTCTACATCTCAGTGAGGACCAGGACTTTCTCTGTGACTCAGAACTACCTTAGGACCTGCAGCATGGAACAAGGAATAGTGAGGGCAGCTATGAGCATGGTGGTAGAAACAAAATCTAATCCATATGTTAAAAAAGTTCCTTTAATTTGAACTTACGGGAGCAGAGCAGGAAGATGAATTTAGCCTTGATTCTGAATATGTTGACCAAAATTATACCAGACAATTCTCCTAAGGGATTCCAAGAAGTAAGTTGATTAATTACTGTGAAAATAATAATAAGATAATACTTCCTCTACCTTTCAGTGAGGAAGGGCCGAGGAGGGCAGACTGCAAGTAAGAGCCTAATCTTCCTTGTCCTCCCACTATGTCCTGCTAAAGCACTCTGCCCCCTTTTCCTAGTCTAGTCCTTTTTAAGTTTTATCAGACAGTGTTATAATTGCCTTTTTACCTGTCTGTGGTCCTTTAACAACTACATCATTTTGGATGATGAGAACAACCAAGTCCATCTTATTCATCATTATATCCCAGGTTTATGTAGGTGAATGAATGGATGAATGAATGAATGAATGAATGAATGAATGTTTAAGCATGCCTACACTGTGATAGGTGTATTTGGAAATGAACTTTCACCTGCCTATTTCCCACCCCTCTTTCAAGATCCAGCTTACATATATGATCTTTTGTATAAATTAATCTTCAACTTGCCCAGAAAGAATCAGGAATTGCTCCACTGGTCTCTCTTTCCATTTTGTATATGCCCTGCTTACAGGCACTAGATTATTTAAGCACTTTTTTTTGCTTTTTGTTTGATGATTTAACATCATGAAGAATAAATGACAAGTGTAAGACTCCAGAGGCAGAATTCAGAAGTTGCTCTGTAACCCAGAGAACTAGCAAATCAGAACCCAGACCAAGTCTCTAATTGATTTACCGTGCTTTTTCTGGGGTCACTGGGTTGCTGGGTGTCTGGGGCTATTTACAAGGAGAATAACTTTTATGTATGTGATGGGCAGTGCCATTTAGCAGGGACAACACCTGAACTACCCCTTCAAAAACATTTTTTTTAAATCACAAAAACTCCCCTGGGATCCTCTCAGCTGTTCTTATTTGATTTGGAACAATAGACACTCTTGAAACAGATTTTATCAACTGCCATTCTAATAGCAGGTATGCGGATAAAGGCATGTCTTAATTACTTGGAGGAAGGGGCATTTATCGGTACAATCCCTGTGAAACTGAGTTAGCTGAGAAATATTCCATTGTGTAGCATCTACAGTAAATCTGACCTCTCTCAGCCCTTGCGCAGCAAGAACTTATCTATCCCCCTCCCTGATAGAGCCTTAGAAAGGCAAAAGGAATTTGGTATTATCAATGTGCTAGTTTATCAGATATGAATTCATTTGTTTTTCTCAAAAAGACTTATCAGCATGAACAGAGCTGGCTGGCCCAAGTGTGAATTGTGCTCCAAATACCCTTTCCGAGTTCCCCGGAGCTCAAGAATGTTTTCTCTCTCAGTTTATTTCCCCTGTTTGTTTGTGTGTTTTTAACTTCTTACCTACTAAGGTGCATTTCTGGGTCAGAATTCCTGTAAGGATGCGTGGAATTCACTCAGGCCGTCTGGTGGTCAGTATGTCGGGTAGAATTTCAGCTTCTGTGGGAAAACACTAGACAGTTGGAAGTGAGATGAATTGCCTGGAGATAGCTCCCAGGGCTGAGCATTTGGGGCCCTGCCCCACACAGCTATTGTTTTCTTGAACGGGGCACAATGGAAATGTCCAACATGAAAGGCAGGGCCAAGCCAGCAGCCTCATGTGCTAAACCAACACACCAACACACCGGAGAAAGAGAAGGGCTTGCTTGAGCCTAATCCCATTACCTGCCTCACCTCGCCTCTGAGGGGTCCTGCACATCCCACAGTGGGTTGATATGAGGCAGCCTAGCCAGGGCCTTATCCTTCCCAGACTCTTCGATGCCTGATGTTGATTCATCTTGTCCTCTGTTTTCAAGACATGCTCTCATTTTGCACCTTCCTGGGCTAGAGAGTCAGTCTCTCCTTCACACAGCTCTCTCCTTCTCTTAGATGTATATGGGAGGCTTAATTCAAGAGGGCCTGGCTTTTTTTTTTTTTTTTTTTAATCCTCACCTGAAGATAGGTTTCTCATTGATTTTTTAAATTTATTTATTGTCTAAAGTTTTACATATGTCTCCTTTTTCCCTGCTTGCCCCACCGCCCAAGCCATTCCCACCCCGTGCAAACCAGGATGGCCAAGTGGTCTAAGGCACCAGACTCAAGTTTTGCTTCCCACCCCAGTTGATTTTTAGAGAGAGTGGTAAGGAGTGGGGAGGAGGGGAGAGAGAGAGAGAGAAACATTGATGTGAAAGAGACATCAATTGGTTGCCTCCTGCATGCACCCTGACTGTGGCCAGGTATTGAACCTGCAACCCAGGTACACGCCCTTGACCGGGAATCAAACCTGTGACCCTCTGGTGTGCAGGCTGATGATTTAACCACTGAGCAACAATGGCTAGGTCAGGCCTGACTTTTTTTTAGTCCCTTAACTAAAAAACAAGACTCAACAATTTATTTTTTAATTAATATTTATTGTTATTAATCTCAAGACAACCATTTAAATAAAAGTGTCTTCAAGTGGTCATAAATCTTTCTAAAGGTGAAACAAATTATACAAATATCAATTCAGATTTGTTACTATAAATATTTAATGGTTTGAGAAAAAATAAAAGTTCTTCATGTCTGTGATTTTTGCTTTGGTTTATATAATCATAATTCTACATTTGTTTTTTCCTGAGACTTGGGTCCACACATACATGACACATCTCATGAAAATGAACCTGAGACAAGGTTATCAGGAAATGTTTGTAACCCACAGAAGTTCTTCCTCTCTTCAGGGCACTGTGTGGTTTGTAGCAACAATGTTGGTAAGGATTATCAAATCATTAGGATGCCTCTGAGTCCAAGACCAGACTCATATATCTAAGCAAGTTTATTCAGCCTTTCTTATGAAAACTTCCCAAGGAAGTGACTCCACAAACCTCCCTAATGAGGTCTTACAGTGGTACGTTGTCCGAAAATGGCAGTTCAGCAAGAAAATCAAAGTGAAGGTCAGGACTAGCAAACTTGACAACTGTATGAAAGTGCACTTCTGGCTTAATGCAGGCACAAGCTAGATGTCAGAAGTCCAGGTGGTCAAGGTAAAGGATGCACAGCATACCGAGTTAGATAACAGAGCAAGGAGCAAAGGTAGGGAGCCAGGGCAATCAGTCATAGGTTAGTGTGAAGAAAGGAATGTGAGGTCTAGGCAGGGGAAATGCTGAAAAGCTGAGGAAAAAGCCAGGTAAAATCACCTCCAAGCAGGTAATCCTGATGCAAAACTGATTCTTAGACAAGGTCAATCATAAACAAGGTTGCTCATATGGTCCTTGATGTGGAGTTTCTTTAGGACAGAAAGGGGAAGCGTGTCAGTGCTCCCCTGAACCATCCACAGCAGGGCCAGGACCCTAACCACAGCTACTCACCAACACCAAATTGCACTGGAAACATGAACACTGTCTTGCCTCTTTTAGCCTTGTGAGAGGGCATACTCCTCAGTTTTCATTTTTCTAAACTGCCAAAGTCATTAACACCAAGTCCAGGTGTGCTTAGGTGGTTCTAGAATAGCTGCTCTCCGAGTTCACAGCACCCTTTTAGTCCACGAAGCTGTGGGACGAGAGCTGGACTGTGAAAGCCATCAGCTGTCTCAGCTGAAGCAAAGCTCCTGCGCCCACAGTAGGATGCTGAATAGATTTGTTTTCTTTCTTTTTTAAAAAAACATATATTTCTTTATTGATTTCAGAGAGGAAGGAAGAGATAGAGAGAGATAGAAACATCAATGATGAGAGAGAATCATTGATCGGCTGCCTCCTGCATGCCCCCCACTGGGGATCGAGCCCGCAACCCAGGCATGTGCCGTTGGCCAGAATCGAACCTGGGACCCTTCAGTCCACAGGCCAACGCTCTAGCCACTGAGCCAAACCAACTAGGGCGATTTGTTTTCTTTCTTTAAAAAAAAAAAATGTTTTTTTAAAATTTATTTCAGAAAAAGGAAGGAAAAGGGAGAGAAAGAAACATCAATGATAAGAGAAAATTATTGATTGGTTGCCTCTTGCACGCTCCCTACTGGGATTGAGCCTGCAACCCAGGCCTGTGCCCTGATCAATAATCAAACCCTGACCTCCTGGTTCATGGGTCCAGCTCAGCCACTGAGCCACACCGACTGGGCTAGATTTGTTTTCTTTTTTTTTTTTTTTTTTTTTTTTTTTCAAGATGTGTCTTTCATAGGATATGACATTTCTTTATTTTTTTTTTTTTATTTGTTTGTTTTTTTTTTTTATTTAATTTCTTTATTGATTAAGGTGTCACATATTTGTCCTCATCCCCCCATTCCCATTGCCCCCCCTCCCCACGCATGCCCCACCCCCCTGTTGAACTTAACCGTTGGATAGGCTCATATGCATGCACACAAGTCCTTTGGTTGAACTCTCCCCCTCCCCCCACCCTCCCCTATCTTCCCTCTGAGGCCCGATAGTCCGATTGATGCCTACTTGCTTCTGGTTCTGTTCTTGTTCCTCAGTCTATGTTGTTCATCATTTCCCCTAGATGAGCGAGATCATATGTCACTAGATATATACTAATAAGCACTGAATGTGAGACGAGCAATAATAGTTATGCTGACAGGCAAATGAATCAGTCTGTAGCGAGCTTCCCCCTGGACCAACAGTTCTTTTGAGACTCAATTTCAATGTCCAGTAGTTCCTTATGTGTACATGTCAGCACTGACCCCCCAGCTCTGGATGGTGGACAAATGGCGGTAACGGAGGTCCGACTCCCTCTGGTTTGGTCTCGGCCGAACCCAGGGGCACGGCGTCACCCGGACTAAGGGGCACGTGGCCTCACCCATACCCAAGGGGCGCGTGGTCTCACCCGGGCCTGGGACCCAGCCTCACCCGGATGGATCCAGGGGCACACGGCCTCACCCGGACCCAGGCTCTGGCTTCACCCGGACCCAGGGATACTTGGCCTCTCCCAGACCCAGGGCCACTTGGGCTCACCCGGGCCTAGGTGCACGAGGCCTCATCTGGATCCAGGGACACATGGTCTCACCCGGACCCAGGGACGCTTGGCCTCTCCCAGACCCAGGGCCACTTGGGCTCACCCAGACCTAGGTGCACGAGGCCTCATCTGGATCCAGGGACACATGGTCGCACCCGGACCCAGGGACGCTTGGCCTCTCCCAGACCCAGGGCCACTTGGGCTCACCCGGGCCTAGGTGCACGAGGCCTCACCCGGATCCAGGGACACATGGTCTCACCCGGACCCAGGGACGCTTGGCCTCTCCCAGACCCAGGGCCACTTGGGCTCACCCGGGCCTAGGTGCACGAGGCCTCATCTGGATCCAGGGACACATGGTCTCACCCGGACCCAGGGACGCTTGGCCTCTCCCAGACCCAGGGCCACTTGGGCTCACCCGGACCTAGGTGCACGAGGCCTCATCTGGATCCAGGGACACATGGTCGCACCCGGACCCAGGGACGCTTGGCCTCTCCCAGACCCAGGGCCACTTGGGCTCACCCGGGCCTAGGTGCACGAGGCCTCACCCAGATCCAGGGACACATGGTCTCACCCGGACCCAGGGACGCTTGGCCTCTCCCAGACCCAGGGCCACTTGGGCTCACCCGGGCCTAGGTGCACGAGGCCTCATCTGGATCCAGGGACACATGGTCTCACCCGGACCCAGGGACGCTTGGCCTCTCCCAGACCCAGGGCCACTTGGGCTCACCCGGACCTAGGTGCACGAGGCCTCATCTGGATCCAGGGACACATGGTCGCACCCGGACCCAGGGACGCTTGGCCTCTCCCAGACCCAGGGCCACTTGGGCTCACCCGGGCCTAGGTGCACGAGGCCTCACCCGGATCCAGGGACACATGGTCTCACCCGGACACAGGGACGCTTGGCCTCTCCCAGACCCAGGGCCACTTGGGCTCACCCGGGCCTAGGTGCACGAGGCCTCACCCGGATCCAGGGACACATGGTCTCACCCGGACACAGGGACGCTTGGCCTCTCCCAGACCCAGGGCCACTTGGGCTCACCCGGGCCTAGGTGCACGAGGCCTCATCTGGATCCAGGGACACATGGTCTCACCCGGACCCAGGGACGCTTGGCCTCTCCCAGCCCCAGGGCCACTTGGGCTCACCCGGGCCTAGGTGCACGAGGCCTCACCCGGATCCAGGGACGCATGGTCTCACCCGGACCCAGGGACGCTTGGCCTCTCCCAGACCCAGGGCCTCTTGGGCTCACCCGGGCCTAGGTGCACGAGGCCTCACCCGGATCCAGGGACGCATGGTCTCACCCGGACCTAGGGACGCTTGGCCTCTCCCAGACCCAGGGCCACTTGGGCTCACCCGGGCCTAGGTGCACGAGGCCTCATCCGGATCCAGGGACGCATAGTCTCACCCGGACCCAGGGACGCTTGGCCTCTCCCAGACCCAGGGCCACTTGGGCTCACCCGGGCCTAGGTGCATGAGGCCTCACCCGGATCCAGGGACACATGGTCTCACCTGGACCCAGGGGCGCTTGGTCTTTTCCAGACCCAGGGGCACGTGGCCTCACCCGGGCCTAGGTGCTCGAGGCCTCACCCGGATCCAGGGACACATGGTCTCACCCGGACCCAGGGACGCTTGGCCTCTCCCAGACCCAGGGCCACTTGGGCTCACCCGGGCCTAGGTGCACGAGGCCTCATCTGGATCCAGGGACACATGGTCTCACCCGGACCCAGGGATGATTGGCCTCTCCCAGACCCAGGGCCACTTGGGCTCACCCGGGCCTAGGTGCACGAGGCCTCACCCGGATCCAGGGACACATGGTCTCACCCGGACACAGGGACGCTTGGCCTCTCCCAGACCCAGGGCCACTTGGGCTCACCCGGGCCTAGGTGCACGAGGCCTCACCCGGATCCAGGGACACATGGTCTCACCCGGACCCAGGGACGCTTGGCCTCTCCCAGACCCAGGGCCACTTGGGCTCACCCGGGCCTAGGTGCACGAGGCCTCACCCGATCCAGGGACACATGGTCTCACCTGGACCCAGGGGTGTGTGGCCTCTCCCAGACCCAGGGCCACTTGGGCTCACCCGGGCCTAGATGCGCGAGGCCTCAACTGGATCTATGGACACCTGGCCTCACTCGGACCCAGGGGAGCGCGGCCTCCCCCAGACCCAGGGGCGCTTGGCACCTCCGCAAGAGTCCCGCCTCTCCCCGCAGGCATCTGGGTCTCCCACGGGTCCCCAGAAGCTGGATTTCAGTGTGATGGAGAGCTAATCTCCCCTAGGTTTGGAACAAAAGCCCCTTTCCTCTGCCACCAACCAGACCCACGCGCCTCCACACCTCATCCCCTCCGATTTCGCTGGTTTCCTCTTCCCTCTTAGCTATAAATCTACCATTCAGCCATCTCTCCTGTAGTTCTGGATGGCAGAGGCTCTGTCCTCCATTCGTGCCCCTGAAATTGCTGTGCGCGGTGGAGTTCGCAGTTCCTTTGTTTAACTTAGCCGCCTTCTTGATTCTCCTCTGTCAAAATGGCTTAAAGGGCTTGAATGTAAGATGAGAACTCCTAAGAATCCTCCAAATCGGTGTTGGCGGCCTCCGGGGCCTCGAGGATCTCACTGCGCAGTTCGGCCAGGTCGGTGGCACGGATGCGCCCCTCCTGCAGAAAGATGGTCTCTTCCTTCACAGAGAGCCGCTGCGCCGAGTCCGCGGCCGCCGCCACAGCAGCTGCTGCGGCGCCCACGAGCCCATGGCCCCGGCTGCGGTGCTGACTGAGAGGAGCAGCCGCCCGGTCTGGGGAGACGCGAGCAGCAGTCGCCACCCTCACTAGTCCATGTTCCAGTTGTATTTCCGAAACTGCCATGTGAGGCAACACATCAGCCTTCACCTCCGCCGTCATCTTTTTCGAATTCCCCAATTTGTTCTTCTTAATCCCTTGAATTCAGTCAACTCTACTGAGGTCTAGTGGCGCCGGGAGGTGCACGGAGAGGGCGCCCGGGCCTCCGTCCGGTGTGCGGGGCGCGTGGCCCGCGGAACCAGGCGCGCGGGGGCCTCGCGGCGGGGATGGGCGCTGGGCGGCCGCCGGGCTCCGGGCGCCGCTGCCGCCGCGGCGTCCCCAGTGCCCCGGGCCGGGCGGCCTGCGGGGGCGGCGCAGTTGCGAAACTGAGTGAGTATCTACAGTTAAGTCTTGATTGTTGTTGGTGTCACTAGGAGGAATTGTCCTCCAGGCCAATTGTCCATGAGGACCCTCTTTGTCTATATAGGAAGAGTTGCTGTGCAGGAGACATGAGGCTCCTGTGTCTGTGTCCCTCTGTATTCCTTGCAAACACCTCTGAGAGAAACGCGCCCTGGAGTTTCGCCCGCTGCCTGGAACTGGGTTTCAATGTAGTTGGAACTGGGTCTCAGCGCAGTCTGGCGCCTTTGTCTCCTTCCCAGCAGGGCCATTCAGTGGCGCAGGCAACAGTCCCTCCTCTGCGCGCCCTCCCGTGTGCGCCTCTGGAGCCGCCGCTCCTCTGTGCCTCTGCCCCACAGGCCAAATTCATTCCCCCAGCATGTGCCTGGCTTCCCAGGGTTTCGCCCGGAACTGGGGTTCAGTGCAGTCGGAACTGGGGTTCAGCACGGTCCGGAGCCCTTGTCTCCTTCCCGCTAGGGCAGTTCAGTGGCGCAGGCAACAGTCCGTCCTTTGCGCCCCTTCCTGCGCGCGCCTCTGGAGCTCTGCCTTCCGCCGCTCCTCTGTGCCTGCGCCCCACAGCCCATATTCATTCCCCCAGCCTGCGCCTGGCTTCCCAGGGTTTCGCCCGGAACGGGGTTCAGTGCAGTCGGAGCCGGCGCTCAGCGCAATCCGGAGCCTTTATCTCCTTCCTGCCAGTGAACGCCGGCCAGGCCGTCAGCCGCCCCTTCCTCTCCGGCTCCATCCTCCCTGCAGGCGCGCGTGCTCGTGTCTCCGTCCGTTTCTCCATACCTCAGGCTTTTGCGGCTCCCCCGACTGTCCCCGTGGCCTTCTCCTTCTCCCCAGCTGTGGGCATTTCAGTCCGCCAGCTTTCCTGTGGTTCTGGACGATGACCGTTCTGACCTCTAGTTGTATTTTTGAAATTGTTGTGCCCGGCTGCGGGTTAGGTGTTTAACCTGTGGCGCCATCTTGGTTTCCCTAGATTTGTTTTCTTGAAGTTCACTTTTTTAAAAATTTTATTTTTATTGTTGACACTATTACAGATGAAATTCACTTTTAAAGAAAGATAAATTTCTAGTAAGGGCTAAGGTGACTCCTCTACAGATGTAGTCAAAACATAAATAGTCTCTTCTTACTTGAAAGCTAAAAGTCTGTATCATAGATTTAGGAAAAAGAATGTCTTTTTAGTACAGATTTAAAACAATGTGGTAATTCTTTACATTTCCAAAAATTAAATTGGTTACCTATTAGTTCTTGGTACTCCTTAAAAGGGGATAAAAAAAGACAAAAATTATGTATGTGTCTTTTATTTTTATTTTCACAGTCACTAAAATATATGGAAATCCTGGTCATTTTCTATTGTCTGTTTTGATCAAAGGAAAGAAAATATTAATGTCCTTCTGATATGTTAACTGTTAAGGGATATGATGACTCTTCCCTGTGATTTTTGAAGAACTTAAAAATAATTTAGAAATTTTCTACATGACTCGTGATAAACTCGGAGCCCTTGAAAAACACTATGAATTAATGCTGTTGGACGTTGTCTGATTTGTCAAGGAGGATTTCAGCTCTCATGGAAAACAATGAGGTGAATTGCCTGGAGATGGCTCACAGGTTTGGACATCTGGGACCCTTCTTCCTGCAGCCATTGCTTTCTTTCTCTATCAGAGCACAATGGAAAATGTTCAACTTAAAAGACAGTGCTTGGGCCCAGCAGCCGTGTGTACTAAGCCAACATAGACAGTCAACCACCATACGCTAATCCACACATTCTTCAGCGCACCTATCACTTTTATGGCACTTTTTTGTGACTATGTCTGTCCATAGCCTGTGTCACTAGCATCTCCGCTGCAATCTATTAGTATTTGGTGAATGAGTGAATTCTATAACTGTACACAGTTCAACATTAACACAGGATAAAGTCTAAAACCCATTCCTTTGTCATTCTGGGCTTGATCCCTCTGCTAATTTAATCTCTTCACAATGCCTAGAACACACCTAATATACTTCCACCTCTAGGTCTTTACTCTTATCACTACCTTGCTAGGATACCCTAACATCTTCTCCAGTTGTTGAAATCCTACTCATTTATCAATATACAGTTTAAATTCAGCTTCCACCAGGAGGTCCCTTCACTGCAGGAGTTCATTAGAACTTACCTGTAACCCCTGTTTGACACTTACTACTCCATGTTAATGTTTTCATTAGATTGTGTATTGTCTCCTCACCTACATGTTAAGATTCATTTATCTAAGAAACTTTTACTGAGCATCTATCATGTGCAAATACAATGTTGTAAAGAAAGAAAAATTAGATAAAGCCCTTAGCTTTAAGGATTTTAAAATTAGCAAGAAAGCTCCTCCACATAACAAATTTCACAATATTACAACTGATTGATTACCATTAAAAGATCTTTCTCCATTTATAAAGAATGTAGAGGTATCTTGCATCAGAATAATGAATGCAAGATTACATTTTTAAAACTTAATACATAAAAAAACTTAATACATACATGATATCATAAAAAGTTGAATTTTGGCCAACCCAATAATGCTATCAAAATAAAATGTATGTCCTATAATTAGTGTCTCTATCTGAAAAGATCAGAAACAATAAAAAGTAAGACCAATTATTCAGCAGCCCATTGACAACTTGATTGCTCTACAAGAGCTTCTGGAGAATAAGTTGCTGCACAGGGGTCTTCTTAGGGCAGACGAAAAGTAACCATGTGGTTCATTTTTGCAGTTATCTCAGTTATGTCCTGGAAATGTGTGACTTCAGGAAAGTCCTGCCAAGTTGTGTACACAACTGATGATAATTGGTGCATGACCTCTTTCCCGAAAGCCTTCCTTGCTGATAAAAGAGTGGTACTCGCAGAGAAGAGGAAATAACTTAAAGACACCATCATCCCCATGAGTTCTTATTTTCTCCACTACCTTCAGGCCAGAATTAGATTGAGCCACAAGAGAAGGAAGTATCTGTGCTATCAATTCCCTTTAAAGTGAATATTTTCTGTGAAGTTTGGTAATAACTCTGACTAAATTGCTGCAGAAGTTCTTTATTTTCACTGACAGAAACCTGCTCTTCAGTCATCCTATAAGATCTCTCCCCTTCCCAAAGACGGACAGATTGTTTTGTAAAGTGAGAATTGCTCCCAATGCTCATGCTTTCTAAAGTTGATGTTACTCTCATGCTGTTTCAGTTATTCATAAAATGTCTTTTTCTTCAGTGGATTCATCCCATCATGTTACTTCCCGAAATCATTCTATGGCACCACTGAAACTTAATTTCCCCCCAAATTGGTATCTCTATGACTCCACAGGTAGTTTACTTTTGGTTAGTTTTCTATAACAATAGAGAATAAATTAAATAATTTTTCATCTATATTATTTCCAATTGCTTATCCATGAACTTATCCTCTCTAAAGACCATAGAAAATGCTTATAGAGGATCCCATTATTAATTCAATCTTCATTTATATATTGAGTCAATTATCTTAGATTCTTCCTAAGTATTTTCTACCTAGAGCCTTTTGATATTCCAGGAAATAAATTTATCAAAAGAGAATTCTTCTAGCCCTAGTTGGTTTTGTTCAGTGGATAGAGCATCAGCCTGCAGACTGAAAGGTCCTGGGTTCGATTCTGATCGAGGGCATGTACCTCGGTTGCAGGTTCCTCCCTGAACCAGGCCCTGGTCAGGTGCATGCAGGAGGCAACCAATCAATGTGTTTCTCTCACATTGATATTTCTCTGTCTTTCTCTCTCTCTTTCACTCTTTCTAAAAATCAATGGGAAAATATCCTTGGGTGAGGATTAAAAAAAGAGAGAGAATTCTTCTAAATACATTTTCTGGAATTTTAAAGATGCATAGGTCTTCAAAATTAAATATTTTCTATGTTGAAAGGGCAAGTTATTTCCGATGAAATCTTTTGTCCTCTTCTCAAATATGATGCATCAAAACGAATGTATTGAGCCCTTCTAAGAAGTCCTTGGTCCTTGAGTGAACCAAGCCTCCCTTTCCATCTATAATAATAACATGCAAATCGAACAAACGGCCAAACAGCAAATGAACAGCCAAACAGTGGAACGACCGTCGAGGGCCGAGGCAGCCACCAGGGCTGCGAAGGCTGAGGCAGCCAGGGCTAAGAAGGCCTACTCTTACATGAATTTCATGCATCGGGCCTCTAGTGTGTTATAAAACTACAATAGTTAAGTTTTATATGAGTTAAAATTATAACTAAATTATCTTTTAACTACGTTTCAAGATAACATGCAATATATTTTTTCATTTGTTTATTTTTTTCAACAAATATTTATTAATTATGTGCAAGACAGTGTTCAGGCATTGGGGCTGGATAAATAAACACAATGTTCTGCCTCCTGAACATACATTCTACTAGAGGATCACAGACATAAAACAGATCAATGAAATACTAGATAGTATGTTGGGTGGTGATAAGTGTCTAGGGATAAATAATACAAGGAAAAAAGGTAAGAGTGGTGTGGGGGCCCAATAAAGGTCTCACTAAGAAGGTAATAGTTGAAAAAAGACCCAAGTAGGTCAGGACCTCAACCATGTGAAAATCTGGGAAAACAAGTTCGGAGGAGGAGCTGCCTGACATGTGCGAGGAGCAGGGGGCCAGCCAGCAGGATTTGTAAAGACAGGGAGATTGTAGTTGATGACATTGGGAGGGTAGAGGAGGTCAGAGATCCTATAGGACTTTGAAGGCCACTGTAGGGGTATAGACATGGGAAAGCAGTGGAGGGTGTGGAATGAGGATGTAATGTGCTTGGCCTTAATTTCACAGTATTAGTATATTAAGATGAAGCCGGTCTGGTATTTCCATTTAAAGGGGGGAAAAATAATAGAGATGCCATTGAAATTAGGAGAAATTCTAAAGATAAAATTATAGGAAGGAAGACAATGAAAAGTAATTCCTTTTTACTCATTGTACAATGATTTTTAAATGTTTCTAGTACACGTTTGCATAAGAACATACTACTCTTCTTTTTTTTTTCTTTTTCTCAGAAGCACCATTTTTAGCATCTATTTTGGTCACTTATTCCTATCAATACAAAAGTATTGAGAAATACATCCATATATGCACAGTTCATTATTTATGAATTATATATTTATATTTATATCATATATGATACCTATAAAGAATAACTATTATGAAGATAAGATAAAAATGAAATATATTTTAAAGTAATTTTTATTTCTTATTGTACTTTTATTTTGTTAATGGATTTATTTTCTATTTATTAATGGTACCAAATAATTTTTAGTTCTCACTTAAAATATTATCAATAATGCTTTGGGGTCTTAGTTTTCAAATGTCTTCTTAAATGCAATGGTTGATATTTCAAACCACATATATATATCCTTAAATGAGATTCATAATTTGTAATCATAATGACTTTAAATTCATATATTAAAGAGTCTTCCTGATTCTTTTTTGAATTCCCAATTATTTTGATTTCTTTTTTTTATGTCAGATTACATATTTTTCCCTCCTAATTTGGCTTGTTAGAGTTTACATGGATTGCAGAAGAGTCAGCACCATCTTTTGTTTTCCTTTTGCCAGAATTATTAGTATTATCTTAATTGGTGATCTTTTTGCAGCCATTTTTGTATGCCACTGAACCATGTGGTGAGGTTTAATTTAGTAAAGTCAAATAACATAACCTGTAATGTGCTTAACCTGACAAACATAAATAACAGTATGAGTCCCTATGCAGACAATCAGTGACCAAATGACTGTCATTCCTCCAGGATCCCTCATGGACCATGTGTGTTAAGGTACCTTTTTCATTCAAACTAAAGGCAACACTGTCAAAACATAGAGACCATGTAGTTTACTGTTTACTTCTCTTTAGATAAAACATAAAAGTAGTTCAAATTATCTTCCTCTGATGCCAAAAGACTCCCAGGCTCACCAGCAAAGGTAGGAATATCTCAATTTGGAGCCATCTGATGAGGAACAAAAGTGCTTCCAGGTGCAACAGCCTGGCACATCTCATCATAGGGATGTACTAGTATGTGACCTCATTCAACCTAATTATAGGGCCCTGTGTCCTAGGGTAAAAAATTTGTATAGAAACACTCATCATAAAATATAGAAAAATGAGGATATTATTCAGGAGTTGGATGGATAAAGGTGGGGGGCATTCAAAAAGACAAGAGCTGGTTTTCAGAGTGTTAACAAAATCTGACAGATGACTATTGAAGTGAGAACACATGAGAAAAGGCACACAAAAAATAGGAAGCAAAGGTCCCACACCAAGGGCCTAGATCATGTGAAACCAAGAATTTAGTTATGTCCGGGCCTGCCTGGAGGCCCAAGTAGCCTTAGGAAAAATACAGTGACTAGACATGATGAGGCTGAGGACTAAAGTCCAGAAAGAGAGCTCTCCTGGAATACAGGCCACTCCTTGACATCCAGGCTCCTAATGGGGAGGGAGAGGCAAGGTGACTGAAGTTGGCTTGGGGTTCTCACTACAGTGTGGGGCACAGCACTAAGATTATATTCCCAACTGCCATCAAGGAGAATGAACTTGGTGACTAGAGAACTAGGGGACCAGAAAGAAATGGAAAATAGAATGCTGGATTGCTGAAAGAACAATGAGAAACTAAGAACTCAGTGCAGCTTGGTGTCCTAGGAAATAAAGTATGAGGGTATAATCTTTCCAGTTCAGTGAGTCAAGGAGAAGAGCATTAAGGATCATAGCAACATTATCACTAATGAGGAACGTGAGAAAGAATGCCAACCCCAAGGTTGGCCGTGAGTGAAGCACTGGGGAAAGCTGAAGACCAGAGACCAACATGAAGGAGTGGGAGGAGAAAGCCACCTTGAGAGATGGAAGGACATGGGAGCCCTCACAAGGAAAATTCTCTAAGATGCCTGGTGTGGACCCCAAAAGGAAAGGTTTATTTGTTGTGAAACCTGAGAAGGGATTTATCTGCTGGGATGGACTTCCCATGGTCAACCCAGGGCCCAAATTTTATAAATAATAAGAACCTAGTATCCATTTGCTGACAGGGGCTTTTGTCATAACCTGTGTACCAGGAAGAAACTCAGACTAAACTTTCTTCTCCCTACACTATGCTCTGCCTCTTTATACCATCTTAGTAACCACTGCAAGGAATCTCTGGTTTTATCTTTCTACCAATGGACTGAGCCATGCCCCATCCAATCAGAACTGCACTGCTTGGATACCTCATTTACATAAAATCGACCTAATTGGGAACCTGGGCAGGCAGTTTTGCTCTAAAAGGCAGCTGGACTCCCCTTTGTCTCCAGGAACACAGTTTAAGTTGCTACCTTAATCTTTGTCACCTGAGCTGCAGCTCCATTTGCTCAAATAAATGCATGTTATTCTTTATTACAGTCTAAAATTAATTTTGGTTTACAGTGGGATTCTAGTGACCTACTAATGGGTGTTAAGTCATATATTTCTGTTTCATTGTTGTTATTTATCATAACCCTATGAAACTTCAGGCTTTTGTGACTCAAGAAACTTCTTGAATAAGGGTTTTCTGTAAGAGAAGTTACTGTTATTCTTTGTAAATAAATTTAATGAATATATAAGCTTCTCTCTCTTTCCTTCTTCATTTGAATTTAGGATGGCACCTTTAGTCAAGGTAGATTTCAGAACTCTGGATACAGTGTGGCAGAGGGTTTAGAAGCAGTACCTTGAGTCCAACAGACCCATGATCAAACTATGCACTAGCCCTGAGACTAAAGCCAGGGCAACCTCTCTAATCTTGGAGTGATAAATAAATCTTAAAATAAATTGGAGATAATAAATAATATGTCCTCAGTATGCCTACTACATAACCCTATGCAGCATACAGAGAGCCAGGAACTGAAACAGGGCAGCCCAGATAAGGAGTACATTTCCAAATATTGCAAATCAGATTTTATTCAGTGCCAAGTAAGAGTGGCCCCAGGTCAAAGAAGCAGACTAAATGGGCCAGGAACCTGGCAGGCCTACTGCTGTGTGCTATACACAGCAAAGATGTTCCACTCTACTCCGTAAGCAGTCCATCTTAATCATCTTCAGAGCAGATTCCTAAAATGCCACTCATCTTTCCAATCCGTTAGACTGAACCACTAACAGAAGGGCTCTAGTGAAAGGAGGATGCATAGAGCACACGGTATATTTGCGGAAGAACTGAATTGTCCTACTGCCAGCCCCTGAAATAGTGCATGTCTTTGCATACACACATATGTGCCTGTGTGTACATGTGCTCCTAAATACATGAGCATGTGTGTGTAGCTGGAGATGATTGCATTTCAGAGAACATCTTTAATAGTCTTGCTTTATAATCTGAACTAATCTAGGTAGTCTTAATCCCCGAAGAAGATTAAATAGGAGAGATTGATTTCCTTGAGTTACGTCAAAAATTAATAATGAACTGGGAATAGTGTATACGAACAAGAGCTGTAAACTTCCAAGGACTGGATGATATACCAGCAAATAGATAAATTCTCTTTGGTATAGGAATTCAAGCCAGAAATCTAAGATATTTTCCATTAGAGTTCAGTTTTCAACAGTTCTTACTTTAAACTTTGAAGAAGTTACAGTGCCGGCTCCACAATGTTTTATATTTCTGTTATTATGACTAATTTACATTTGTGTTTTGTTCTGAGTACATTTATTTGTTTTCATCGCCCCTTCTTAGAGTGGAAATGTAAATGAGACTCTCCCAGGGAGTTGTTCTTCTCATGGAGTAGAGTGCCTGAAAGAACAAGGAGACATTGGCCATCACACAAAACCCCACATGACCCAGCCAGCTCTGGCCTTCCGCATGACTTGCAACAAATATATGAATTTGTATGCACTTTGCTAAAATAAATTTGAAAGGCACCAATTGAAAACTGCTTCGAATCACATTGGATTTTTAAAAATATGTATTAGTTTCTACTGTACAAAGAGCTCATGTTTTTCATGGTCTCCTTTTCTTGTGAATTCTCAGACCTGGTAAAATCAGAAGCTTATGTTTTCCAAATTTCCTAGGGACAAAGGTACAGGTCTAGAGAGAATCAGGAGGGTGCTTTTATAAAGATCGGAGTAAATTAAAGATATGCAGTTTGGAGAACAATAAATATACATGATTAATATTTTGCCCAATTTTAGAGAAAGAGACCAAGATAGGACCTAAGCATCTGTTCTTTGTAGCAAGTATGAGGCCTGCTCCTCATGTGCTCCTACAATTTCAATACCTGCTTCCCTCTTTATCATGTCTAAGTATTATATTGACCAAAGCGAAGGGTAGGCAGCTCCATAAAATTTAAAGAAAGGATTAAGATAACTTGAAATTTAGATGTGTGAAATTTTTATATTCTGTAAAAATTATAAATGAAAATAATACTTGCCACACTTGGATTTCCATGAAATACTGGTGCAGAGAATGAATACAAAGGTAGAGTTGTGTTATTTTAGATTCTAATTCAGACCATGATAGCATCTGAGCATCCATAGCCTTATTATGTCTGCTGAAGATACCTTGTAATGGACACCATTAAAATTCTGACCCTAACAACTAAACCATAAAGGCATGATTGAATAAAGGCTTTTTGTGAAAATACAGGAATTTCCTGATCATGCTGGTTATTTTAGCTCAACACCTGAGAAATGGTCCTGACCAGCACAAACCAGTAAAAGGACCCAGGAAGGCAACTGTCAGAGAGGAAGATGACATGGACAACCAGGTAGAGGGCATAATTCAGACTTAGCTGTCAAATTTGGACACATACACAAGATGCTGGGGAGAAGGGAGATGGAGTCTGGGTGGACGTGCAACTACAGTTAGAGACCTAACTCCAACATGATCCAGGAGTCACGTCCCCAGTGCGGTGTATCCTGGTGAGCAGCATGAAGAGAAGGATGCCTGCATCACGGGCAAGCCTCCCCCAGCTGGCATGAAGCTGCAGCTGCAGCAGTGGACACCCTAGAGCTTCTCCAGGGAAGGTTCTGTGACGTGCTGTGATGGCGTGAGACGCAGAGCCAGGGTACATTAGTCCCCTCCAGCTTTGTGCAAACAGATTGTGGAAGCATTCCAGATGTGTGAATGTGTCTTTCTCACTGGAGGGAATAAAAACACTCATGAAGACCCCCTCAGAGAGAGGGAGGGAGGCCTGCATATTTCACCACGAAACACCATGTTGTATATGATGCTATGTGGTATGCATCTGGTAAGCAATGCAAACAGCCTCCTTTGATGTCTGTCTTGCACTACAGTGAACTTAAGAGAGAAAGAAAATACTCTTAATGTTGGTTCTGAAAGGACAAGTGTCCAAGATAAGAGCAATGGCCATGGTGTCAATCCCACCTCTTCTCCGGGTCCTTTCCTAAATATTCAGGGGACATATTGATGGAATAAATGCCAAGTACCTTTTGGTGGGCAGGGTGGGTGGGGGAGTTCCCCGAAAAAGAAAGAAAAATGAGTCTGGCTAGTATGAAAAGAAGCAAACAATGACATTATCTTAAAATTTGGGAAAATGTAATTCAGCAAACGACTGTCATCCTGATGACAACTGAAAATGTGAAGACAGAAATCACCAGTTGAGGCAGGCAGTACTGTCTCCTTCGTTGGGCAGGGGTCAGTGCCGAGCTGACCATGCTGCTCATGCCTCATGCTTACAACCTGCTCTGCAAATCAGTGAGTTTTCCATCATTTTGTCAGGAAAGTGGAGTCCTAAGTTCTCTACTCTAGGCAACAAATCACCTCCAGGTGTTTTTTATCCTGATAAGAACACTTAACTTGAGAGCTACCTTCTTAACAACATTGTAAGTGTACCCTACAATATTGTGAAGTATGGATACAATGTTGTATAGCAGATCTCTAGAATTTAATCAAATTACATAAGTAAAACTTTATACTCATTGAACAGCAACCTCCCCAGCCCCTCCCACCAGCCCTGGCAATCACCACACTACACTCTTTCTACAAGTATAACTCTTTTAAAGATTCCTCATGTAAGTGGAATTATGTAGTATTTGTTTTTCTATGACAGGCTTATTTCACTTAGCACAATGTCTATCTATATTATAGCATTTCCTTTGGGGGGTGGTAAATAATATTCCTTTGTGTGAATGTATGTCTGTGTGTGTCACATTTTCTTTATCCATTCATCCATCAATGCACATTTAGGTTGTTTTCAGAACATGGCTATTGTATATACCACTGCAATGAACAAGGGAGTGCATATATCTCTTCAAAGATCCTGATTTCCATTCTTTCCAACAAATACTTATAATTGGGATTGCTGCCTCAGATAGTAATTCTATTTTTAGGTTTTTGAGGAACCTCCATGCCATTTTCCATACTGGCTGCACCAATTTACACCAACAATGCACAAGGGTTTCCATTTCTCCTCATCCTCAACAACACTTGTTATCCTGTGTGTGTGTGTGTGTGTGTGTGTGTGTGTGTGTGTGTGTGTGTGTTTATAGTAGCCATTCTAACACATGTGAGGAGTCACCTTCAAACTTCACCACACTGTCTTCCACATTGCTCTAAAAAGTCATTATGGCACAGAGTCAGGACACATCTTTAGTAAAAGACAGAGCTTTAAAACTCAACATTTTTCACTAAAAATATAGAGACCAGTAAGATAAGATGATAGAGAGAGAAGAGTCACACAAAAAACAAGTTTGAGTCCAAGTTCTGCCATTTAATAATTGCACAGTATTTGGTAAGTCACATCCCCACTGGCCCTCAGTCACAGAGTGGTTATAAGAATTAGAGGAGAAAATGTTTACAAGAGGTCTTTGGAAACTACAAGACACTATAAAATGGAAGAATATGTTAATTCTACTGATAATATTTGAGCATATAAAAGTTGATTGTATTTGACTATGGAATAAATTTCTCCATTTTTTCCCACTTATGTTTTATTTTGCCTGACATTTAAAGGGTACCCAGTGATAGAGGGAAGTATGTTTTGTAGGAAAGCCCATCTCAAATTATAATTATGCTTTTAATCTGAAAAACATGTTCTAAACGCAGATGTAAATTGACCTGAATAAAGTATGGTATATTAATTC
This sequence comes from Eptesicus fuscus, assembly GCF_027574615.1. Classification (NCBI taxonomy): domain Eukaryota; kingdom Metazoa; phylum Chordata; class Mammalia; order Chiroptera; family Vespertilionidae; genus Eptesicus; species Eptesicus fuscus. Next base: position 83,298,232 of record NC_072481.1, read on the forward strand.
AATGTAACAAAGTATATATGGAGGACTTACTGGGTCCTAAAGTAACTAGATGGGCCAGTAGATCTCTCTTCAAGGAGATGAGAATTAGAGAGGAAAAGGGAGAAGAGCAAGAGGAGGGTAAATGAGGGTCATGCACAAATTCATTTTTTTCAATAAGCATTTATTAAGCATTGGTCTATGTTCTATGAATACAAAGTTGAATCACACATAGTTGCTGGCATCAAGGAGCTTATAGTTTATTTAAGATAAGATAAAATATCATAGGTGTTATTACAGAGAACTGCAGTTCTTCATGAACTATAGGTCTTTATCACAGATCTCTAACATGAACTCCGGGCTTATATAATTCAACCATCTACCTGAGAGCCCCACTGAGGTGCTTAGTATATGGCTCAAACTTAATATGTCCTAAATTAAATTCATTCATCACCAAAAACTCCTCCTGCTGAATGTCCACATGGCAGGAAATAGCAACTCCAACCTCCCACTTGCTCAAGCGAATACCTTGAAGTCATTCTTAACTTTCTCTCTTACTCTCTCATTCTCTCTCTCTATCTAATTCTCTCTCTCTCTCTTCCCTTTGCTCCCATCCTTTCTCCCTCCCTCTTTCTACCTCTCCTTCCCTATGAGTTTCTTCCTACCTCCTTCACATCTAATCCTTTAATATATCTGTTGGCTCTACTATGAAAATATATCCTAAACTTAAGCCCTTCTCACTACCTCCACTGCCACCTCCCTGGTCTACATCACCATTGTCCTTTTCTGGATTATAGGAGCCTCCTATCTGGTCTCTTTGTCTCTGCCCTAGCTGAGTTACAAACTGCTCTCAGCAGAGAGCCAGAGAAATCCTTTCAAAATATAAGTAGGACCATTTTAGTGTTTCACTCAAAATGGCTCCCCATCATTTTCTGAGTAAAATGCAAGTGTTTTTCAAGTTTCCTATATCTCTGATCTCATTTCCTATGATTCTCTACATTAGTCACATCTTTTTACCACACTGGCCACTTTGCTATTCCTTTAAAGTGTCAAGTGCATACTTGCCACTGGCCTTTTGAAATAATTGGCTCTCTGCTTAGCATGCTGTTATCTCAATTACCCACATGGCTTGCTCTCTTACTTCACGTAAGTCTCTGCTCAAATATCACGTGTCAATGATACTCACCCTGACCATCCTGTATAAAATAGTATTTCCTCTTAGGAATCCCAAGATTCCTTAACTTGCTTCGTGTTATTCCATAGACTTAATCACACTTACATACTATGTATTTAACTGTTTTTATTTATTGTCTTTATCCCTCTCCTAGATTATAAGCTTCAAAATAGTAGGGACGATACCTTTTTGTTTAGTGCTGTATCTTTAATGATAGAATACTGTGTCATATATAGTGTTTATAAGTATTTATTGACAGAATGAATGTAAGTAGTGACAAATTCTACATGATTTTCAAGTAAATCAGGGAAGAATATAAAGAGAATTTGATGTTTGAATTGTATCTTGAAAAAAATGATTATACATTTACCAGGTGGACAAGGTCAAGAAGTGGCTGCCCCTCAGAGCAATCAGCATGCACAAAGGCATGATGACATGAATCAGCCTAGTAAGTTCTCAAAATGTCAACCACTTCAGTGTGTCTGAAGCATACTGTGTAAAGGAAAGAAAAGAGGCAGTCAGATCTAGACTTTAATGAGTCTTCTATGTCATTCTCAGGACTTTCAACTCAGATCTGTGGATGAGGAGGATGCATCAAAGGGTTTTAAGGATTATGAGATGTGCCCAGTTTTGTATTTGTGAAATGCTCCAATGTGTGGGACAGATGGGTGAGTATAGCCTGAGGAAGGGAGTTATATTATGAAACTTACAAATATTGAATTATAGGGCTCTAGTCAGTGGGCATAAGTATAAAGAGATGCTAAAGAGGGAGAATTGGTTGTGAATAAGCTATGAGTGCTGAGAGAAAAAGAATGTACCAGGATGTCAGCTAGATATCTGGCCTGAGTAACTTGGTATGCCATATCTCAAGATTTAGAATACATTAATAAGAAATATTTTGAAAGGAGATATAAAATATTTATATATCAATCAGAGTTCTTGCAGAAAACATAGCATACTCAAATAAGTAATTAATAAGAATTTGGAAGAAAGCCTAATTACAAAGTTTGTGTGCAAGGTTTACGGAAGCCAACAGGAGTAGTGCATTACCCCAACACAACAGTAGGGGTCATTACCACTATTAAACCTGAAGAAGACAGAGAGGGAGTGGTTACTAAAAGCCAGAAGGTCTCCTAATAAGAAATAGATCCTTAAGTAGAGCAATGCAAGCTACCTCCTGGATGGACGCTAAGGGAATAAATACACTGACTTCACACTCTCTCTTTCTTCTTGCCCCTGGACTCCTGATGGAGTCTTCCATTGGCCAAATCCAACAAGAAGGCAGAAGGTGAGGATGCCCACTAATATAGTCCATAAAAGTAAGTCTCTCTGCACACAGAGTAAGATGGGGAAGAATGGAGAGTGAATTCAATGGACAAAATTGAATATTCTTGTTATATTTCAATTAATCAGCTTAAAGTACTGAATGATGGATTGACTTGAAATAAGAGAAAAATATTTGACAAATTTTATAAGCCATTATATAAAACTTTAAAAATTAAAATAAATAATTTTGAATAATAGTCTTTTCCTAATATGCCTCTATTCCTTTGTCTACTATAGGACTATTTTTGTAGAAATATATCCCATGATTTAAGCATGACACCTTTTGAGAATATTACTGATTCATAATAAAATTGCTGTAACTGATTTGAACTAAAACATCTTCCTTTTGTTTTGTATTTGTGATGTATAAAAACATTAAGCAATTTATTCTAAAATAAAACAGAATGTTTAAAATTCTCAATGAGATAAAAGATTAATATTCTAAAGCAATAAAATATAAAAACATGAGATTATAAAATAAGAACCGCTTATTTATAAATCTTAAATAAATATATAGTATTTGAAATAAAACTTGTGATTAGGGTATATGGTGGAAGAAACAAAGCTAAAGAAAAGACAACTGATGAATGGAAAATTGAAATAAGAAAATATCATGGAAAAGCATGTCAAAGCAGAGATAGAATCAATTTTACCCACTGGGAATGTCAAAAGAAAAAAAGTGAGGGAAAGGGAGATAAAAATCCAACATAAAATGGCTGCAACCTTTTCTAAAGTAAAGAAAAACATGTCTTCAGTTTAGAAAACTATTTCAGCAAATACCAAGCCAGATGAATAAAAATAAAGTCACAAATATAGCAATCACAGTGAAGCTACTGGATAGAAAAGAGATGACAGAGATTGCCATCTACCTTCTCATGAGCATAAACATGTGACCAAAGTCAGTAGAAAATCTTCAATGTACTGAAGAAAAAACACACACACAAAAAAAAACATGGCCCTAGATTACTTGGTTGCATTAAACTATGATTTAAGAGTAAGTGAAAAATGAAGACAATCCTAATTTATAAAAACCCAGGGTATGTAACATCCAAAATGACCAAAGGCTCAACCGACCAGAAGTCAGTCCTGCAGTCAGTGCTGGGTTACCGTGGTGACCCAGCACTGACTGCTGAGGGGGCTGAGGATCAGGCCCAAAGAGAGGCCTGGAGAGAGAAGCAGGGTCTGATGCACAGCCTCCTTGGCAGCTGTTGATCAGCCATTGCCTCTTTCTTTCTCTCGGGGCTGGCCAGCAGCCACGCCTCTCTTTCTCTAGGACCTCTGCTGCAGCTGCTGATCAGCCCCACCTCTCTGATCAGGCTCGTTGATAGACCCAGAGACACTGACTGGCATAGAAACTGACCATTCAGAACCAAATCTGGGTAAAGTGCGAGAAGCCAATGGCTGCCTAGGAGTCAGAGCTTTTGACGCTGACTGGCATAGAAACTGACCAATCAGAACCTAATCTGGGTGAACTGCAAAGGCAGAACCTAAGGTGGGGGCTCAGGAGGGGTTTTAAGGGCAACAGCTGTTTGGTGTAAGGTGTAAGAAAGTGGTTCATTTTTTTAATGACCAGTTTGGCAGTATAGTGCATATGGCTGGCTATATGGATTATGCATTTTTGTCTGCCAAGAGCATCTCCTCCTGATGAAGAAGGCTCCCCCAGCCCCATTTAAGCAATCCTATCCTATATAATCTATATATACTACTAACAGGGTAATATGCTAATTAAACTGGGTTGACTGGCCATCTTCTAGACATCCGACTTCCTTCTGGACAAAGCCATGGTGGTGGGGGCCAAGGCAGAGGCCGTTAGGGGCGATCAGGACAGCAGGGGAGGGCAGTTGGGGGTGAGATCAGGAAGGCAGGGGAGGGCAATTGGGGGCAACCAGGCCAGCAGGGGAGGGCAGTTGGGGGCAAGATCAGGCTGGCAGGGGAGGGCAGTTAAGGGTGATCAGGCAGGCAGAGGCAGTTGGGGGTGAGATTAGGCCAGCAGGGGAGAGCAGTTGGGGGCAAGATCAGGCTGGTTATCAGGCAAGCAGGCAGAGGCAGTTAGGGGTGATCGGGCAGGCAGGCAGGTGAGCGGTTAGGAGCCAGTGGTCCCAGATTGTGAGAGGAAACTCCGACCAGCAGTCAGACATCCTCCAAGGGGTCCCCGATTGGAGAGGGTGCAGGCTGGGCTGAAAGAACTCCCCCCTACCCCATGCATGGGTCCCTAGTCTATATATATAAAAGGCAAGCAAACAGAACGATGGAACGACTGGAACGACCAGTCACTATGATGCACACTGCAGCAGCCAACCAGCCCGATCAGGGCCCAATCATCCCCCCCCCCAACCTCCCACAGCCCCTCCCCCTGGCCGGCCCCACCCACAATCACCCCCCCCAACCCCAATCAGGGGTGGGGACAGCCAGCCAACCACCCATGGTTCCTCCCCCCATCCCGGCCGGGCCCTAGTTGGCCCCCATTGGAATGAGCTGGCTGGACACCACTGGTGCATGAATTCATGCACCAGGCCTCTAGTTTTGTATATAAAAATAGATACAATGACAATGGGAGGTTTGACCCTTGTTCATCAAAAGAATATTCAAATATGTGCTTTTAAAAATAAAAAAGGAGCATTAAGTAGTAAATATCAAGAGCAACAAAAGAAATGTTGAATAGAAAAAAATGAGTATTTAAATACTTTTTTCTTTGTGTTTAAAATGCACTAAACCTAAAATTCTATACATCACTAGCATGACGGTCAGGAGACTGGAAAGGAGATAATGCATGTTCAGACCTTGTCTTGTGTAGGGAGGAGGATAAAGATAGATCAATGGCTTTTTTTGGTCTTGGTTTGTTTTTATTGCATATTAAAGTGTTTATTTTATTTTATTAATGAAAATTGTATGCACTTAAAATACACAATGGATAATTTTATATACATAGTAAAATAATTAATACAGTCAAGCTAATTAACATATTTGTGTGTGTGGTACCTGAAATCTACTTTCTTGGTAAAATTTCCAATATTCAAAACAGCATTATTATAACTATCATGCTATACATTAGATCTCTAAACTCACCCATCTTACCTAAGCACTACTTTGTACCCTTTGACCAACATTCCCCCTTTTCCCCTGTATCCTGGTCCTGGTAACCTTTCTGCTTCTATGTATTCAACTTTTTCAGATTCCACATATAAGTGAGATCATGCAGTTTTTATCTTTCTATGTCTGGTTCACTTCACTTAGCATAATGTCCCTCAATTCTATTCATGCTGTTGCAAATGGCAGGATCTCATTTGTAAGGCTGAATAATATCCCATGTTATACATATACCACAATTATCTTTATCTTCAGCCACTAAACTTAGGCTGTTTCCATATGTGGCTATTGTGAGTAATGCTGCAATGAACATGAGAGTGCAGATATATCTTTGAGATACTGATTTCATTTATTTTAAGTTTATATTCAGAAGAGGAATTGCTAGATCCTATGGTAGTTCTACTTTTAGCTTTTTGAGGAATCTCCATACTGTTTTCCATAATGGCAATACCAATTTGCATTCCCACCAACAGTGTATAAAGATTCCATTTTCTTACACATCCTCATCAACACTATTTTTATTTTGTTAGAAAATAAAATAAAAATAAATATGTAGGTAGAAAATTTAAGAATGATTACAAAAAGGATCCTATTGTCAAAATTAAAAAAGATCTATCTATTATATTGGCAAAGGTATGGAAAGAACAACTGCTGGGAGGTAGTTAAAATGGTGCTTGTTGAAACCAGTAACTACAAAAGCATTAATGTAACAATGATCAAAAATAATTTAAAAATTAAAGGGTGAAAATAAACTATAAAAGGTAGAAATATAACTTTTAAAAATAAGATACAAACAAACCCAAAAGCTAAACACAAACCAAATACATAAAAATAAAAGCCATAAAAAGTAAAGATATAAAAATGTAAGAGTTATCTGAAAAAAAAAAAAAAAAACTAAGTAGGGAGTTTTAAAGATTGCTAGGTATCTAATATTTATTAAGTGCTTATTTTGTTCCAAGCACCATACTATACACTTTACATGTGCTTATGAAGACATTGTTATTTTATTCCTCATCTCAGGGGGAAGTGTATAATATTCCAATGGGCAGTGTAATGCCTGCTGTATTTTTTTTTTCTATTTAGAATTTATCAGACCAAGAAATACCTTTCTATTTACAGTTTGCTAAGAGTTTTTGTTACATGCTTTTCCTGTACCAATTATGATAATCATTGATTTCTCTAATGTTAATGAGCTAAATATATTTAACTTCAGTTTGATGTATTTTGACAATGGTATAAACCCAAAACAAGGTATAGAACATTTCCATTAATCTAGTCATTCCTCTCACACCCCTTTCCCAACCAGAAGCAACTGTTTTCTGATTTTTAAAGAATACACCCATTTTGCCTGTTCTTGATCTACATAAATGGAATTATACAATATATATTCAAACTTTGTGTGGGGATCTTTTGGCAAATATAATGTTTGTGAAATTCATCTCTGTTGTTAGATGTATCAGTAATTATATTGCTGAGTACTAGTCTAATGTATGAATATATCATAAGTTGTTTATTCATTCTCTTGCCCATAGACATTTATTTTAACTTTTTCCTATTATGAATAAGGTCATTCTAGATATATGTTTTCATTGTTTTAAGAAATACCTAAGAGAGGCATTGCTGAACATGTTTCACTTTATAAGAAACTGACAGTTTTTTAAATGTCTGTATCATTTTGTACTCTCACCAGCAATGTATGAGTGTTCTATTTGCTCCAAGTCCTTGCTAACATTTGGTATTGTCAATATTTTTTAAAAGCCATTCTTGTGTCATGAAATTGTATTTCATTGTGATAAATTTTTTATTCCTTCTGACTAATGATATTGCACATAACTTTTCATATTCTCATTGGCAATTTGCATAACTTTTATAAAGTTTCTGCTTAGGTCATTTTCATGCTTTCATTGATGTTTAAATCAATTTATAGGATTCATTAAAAATATATATTCTAGATCAAATGCAAAGTCTTTGTCATATACACATATGTATTGTAATAATTTTTCCATGACTGTTGCTTGCTATTCACTTTCTTAATACTTCTATGTTAAGCAGAGTTGTAAATTTTGATATAATTTTCATCGCTTTTTTTGTTATGATTAAATTTTTTGTGTCTTATGAAACTTTTGCTTACTCTTTTTAAAAACTCTCTGGAATACTCTATTCAACATTAGTATAATTTCATTCCTTAATATTTGACTTCAAAGATGAAAAAATCTAGGCCTCCGTTTTCTTGTGGAAAGGAGTTTAGTAAATATCAATTTTTGAAATAGGTATAGAACTACTCAGATTTCCTCTGTGCTTCATAAGCTTTATTTTTTGAGAATTTTTATATATTTTATTTAAATTAACAAATTATTGTAATAAAACTATATATAGTATTTTCTTACTTTTTGGATGTGTCTAGGATATTCACTAATGTCCTGCTTTCATTACTGATAGTTCAAACTTCTTTTTTCTCTCTCTCTTTTACTTGATCATTCTTAATAGGGTTTTATTAATGCTATTTTTTTTCCAAATAACCAACTTTAGGCTTTGTTGATTTTTTTTCAATTGTTTGTTTCTTTTCTATTTCATTTTTACTTTCCAGTATCTTTATAATTTCTTTCTCTGCTTCCCTACCTTGAGTTTGTTATTATTTTTATATTTTCTTGAGATTGAAACTTAAATCACTGATTTTCAAACTTTCTTATTTTCTAATATATGTACTTCTGTTACTGGAGAAAAACATGTCTTATCTTCCCCTTTGCTAGTGAGAGTTGGCTTCTTGGGGTAACACTGGAAGAAGCATTTCTGGAGGCCCCCACGGGAGGATGAGATATGGTAGAAAGCTTAGTTTTTATGGAATTATACCCCTGAGTTTCCAAAGTCCCATTTCTCTTAGTCCAGTCATAGAAGTATAACTGGGGTTTTAGTAGCGCTAAAAGCAAATCCAGTGTCCAGAGTTTCCATTCCATATTTGAGCCTCAGAGTCCAGTATAGCATCAAGCTAGTTGTAGTCCATTGTGTGTGGGGGTCCACATGGAGGTGTGCCACGTGGGAGAATGCCAGGAAATCAAGCATGAGCCATAACCCAAGTGTGCCTAGAGCAGTGGTTCTCAACCTTTCTAATGTGACCCACAGGTTGAGAACCGCTAGCAGGGTCGCCTAAGACCATAGGAAAACACAGATATTTACATTACGATTCATAACAGTAGCAAAATTACAGTTATGAAGTAGCAACGAAAATAATTTTAAGGTTAGGGGTCACCACAACATGAGGAACTGTATTAAAGGGTGGCGGCATTAGAAAGTTTGAGAACCACTGGCCTAGAGGAACCAAGAGCACAAGCTCCTTTGTTTAGGGAATTATAAATCCCCAAATGTACACATGCTTGCAATGGCAAAGCCCATTCTGGCCAATGACCTCTGTTCCCAGGTGTGACTGACAGCACATTCCCTGTCACCCCAACTTTACTGGGCAAGTGTCTATCTTCCCTTTGTCCTGTCCTGTTTTCCCAGAGTTTGGCAGGGAACAGGCCTTTAATGTCTGGCCGTTCCTTTGCTCCTTTTAAATTATTAATAACTAGCTAATTCCAACAGTAACACTTCAGGGTATTATTTTCCCTCCAGTAATTGTTTAGCTAGATTTCCATAAGTTTCCTGAGTTGTATTTTTGTTACCATTCATATTTTACAGCTTCCATTTTGATCTTTTCTTTGACTCATGGATTATTTAAAGTGTGTGTTTAATTTCTATGCTTTTGGAATTTCCCATGTATTCTTTTGTTATTGATCTCTTGTTTAATTCCTTTGTGGAGAAGAAACACAGTGAATAATTTCAATTTTTTGAAATTTGTTGAGATTTCCTTTATGGCCTAGCATATGGTCAATTTTAAGATGTATTCTCTGTGCCTTGAAAATGTTAATTCCATCGTTTTTGGATACAATATTCTCTATTGTCAATTAAACTAACTTAATTAATAATGTTATCCACACACTCCATATCTTTTCTAATTTCATTTATTTGCTTTTTCTATTGGGTATTTAAAAAGGAGTTCTGGGCTGAAACCGGTTTGGCTCAGTGGATAGAGCATCAGCCTGCAGACTGAAAGGTCCCGGGTTCGATTCCGGTCAAAGGCATGTACCTTGGTTGCGGGCACATCCCCAGTAGGGGGTGTGCAAGAGGCAGCTAATCAATGTTTCTCTCTCATCAATGTTTCTAACTCTCTATCCCTCTCCCTTCCTCTCTGTAAAAAATCAATAAAATATATTATTTAAAAAAATAAAAAGGAGTTCTGGAATCTTCCATTATGATTTTGGATATGATAAAACTTCTGTGGCGGGAAATTACCAAAATTATTTTCTCATTGAACAAATATTTATTATTATACCTCTATGTTATTGGTACCATGGATATTCTGAGAGACCCTACAAGTTAACACAGAAAAAAATAATTAAGTGAGCATCTATAATAAAGGTAACAAATTTAATAAGAGAGCCATATCTGGAAACTATAGCAACACCAGGAAAAGTATTCCAGAAGATATGATACTTAAGGTGAATCTTTTTTTAAAATATATTTTATTGATTTTTTACAGAGAGAAAGGGAGAAGGATAGAGTTAGAAACATCAAAGGGAGAGAAACATTGATCAGCTTCCTCCTGCACACTTCCTACTGGGGATGTGCCTGCAACCAAGGTACATGCCCTTGACCAGAATCGAACCTGGGACCTTTCAGTCCACAGGCCAACGCTCTATCCACTGAGCCAAACTGGTTAGGGCAAGGTGAATCTTAAAATGAGGAAATTAGTTGAATATATAAATCACTCCCCCAACCTTCTTTGCCTTGCTGTGTATTGGAGGGACTCACATTTTCTGGTCCTTTCTCCTCTGACTTCAATGTAAATTCAGTGAATGAGAAGTACTGTGGAGACCAGACAATGAGAAGAGAAAAATGTTCAGTATTTGTCCCCTTCTTCCTTTTTCTGTCAATAGGATTCCAAGTGATGGCTGCATCTCCTTCGTGACTCCAGGTCTCACAAAATATTTCCTCTCTCCATTGCCCCTGATTCTGCTTTGATTTTAGCATCTACTTGGTTTCTGGGATCTATTAACACCATCTCCTCACTTTATCCTCCAGGCCTAAGGATGATAGCTATTTCTTGCTCTTAGCAATCACTGGGTTGCTCACCTCCCTGCTAGCTTTCTCAGTTCTTCCATCATCTATCTGACCAATTCCTTCTATTAAAGTTCTTTCTGTATGAAAATTTACAGTCGTTTCATATTCCTGAGTGGACCTTGATATACAAGATAAGGAGGGCTTATGCTCCAGAAAGAGAGAATAGCTTGTCCTAAAATGTAATCTAGCTAGTGGAAAAGAAAGAAATATAATGGGAGGAGAAGAGGGAAGGGGGAAGTGGAATGATTCAAGATCAAGTGTTTGCAGGTGTAGAGATTAATTGGTGAGGATTTTTCCCGGATGATTCCCTAAAGAGACTGCAAGAAGGGGTCCAATCAGGAAACTGTAGATGTGACTTAGGCAAATAATAATAGTAGATAGTGGCAGTGGAGATAGAGAGTCAATAGACTGGAAGAATATTTAAGGATATGAATCAGTAGAACTTGATGCTTAATTTGGATGGAAGAAGAGATACAAAAGAATGAAAAACCACTGCTTTTTTTCTCCATTATTTTTTCATTTAATTACATGGAGGTTGTTACAGAATAGACATTTTCCCAGTAATCTCATTTGGGGATTCCCCATTGAGTTCATAAAACCCTGTGCTAATAAAACAAGTGAAACATTAGGGGATTTTTCTGAGCATTTTCATGTCTTTGATACCAGGGCTTATGAGAGAGATTATTATAATAATTCATGTCTAACACCTGAAGTACATTAATGCTACTGTGCCAGATTTAAATGAAGTCTCTGTTTGTCCCATCAGTTTATTGAGGTTGGTTATACAAAGAAATCCTTGTACAGTCCAGACATATCCATAATAAGGAAAATACCACAGTCGCTAGTACAAAGCTCAATTTAAAAAAAAATTATTGCCATGTGTCCAAACAAGTTCCTACTCATTTATTGAAATTATTCTGGGAAATTTTAGTAAAATGTAAAAAAATTAAGTAGATAAGAGTTATTCACAGTCCAGTTAAGAAAGGAAGGAAAAGGGGCACTCTAAAGAGAATGGGCTATAAATCTTCATCAAGTTTCTGAAGTTTGAAAGCTGAAGGTCCGTTGTTTACAATTTGTCTCCCTTTCATAAGAAACTGTTGTAAAGAAGTAGTTTGGAAGAGTGAAGGAAGGACAGGGAGGAGTGGTCAGAAACCATTGAAATCCTGAGTTTCTACTGTAAATCAGCTAGACTTTTCACCATCCTGAAGGCTCTTGAGGGTCTTGTCTACTTCCTGCAGTGACAACGCAGTGAGGCACTCAAGAACACTACTCTGGGTTCATGCTGTCTGAATTCAAACCCTGGTGTCACAGTTTGGTAGTAACATTACTACTACTGCTAGTGGAAAAAGTCACTTAACATTTCAGTTCCTCAGTGTTGTCATCTATAAAATAGGATAGTGACAGCAAGATTAAAAAACAATTTCATTTGCAATAGCATCAAACAGAACAAAATGCATAGAAATAAACTCAACCAAGAGGTTAAAAGACTATACACTGGAAACTGCAGAACATTGCTGAAATAAATTAAAGACACAAAAATGGAAAGGCACCCAATGTTCATGGATTGGGAGACTTAATTTTGTTAATATGTCAATATTACCCAAAGTGACTTACAGATTCAATGAAATTATCCGTACCAAAATCCCTTAGGCATTTTGCAGAAATAGAAAAAAAAATCTTAAAGTTCATATGGACTCTCAAGGGATACAAAATAGCCAAAACAATCTTTTTTTAAAAAAGGACAAAGTTGCCTGGCCAGCGTGGCTCAGTTAGTTGAGTGTCATCCCATGCACCAAGAGGTTGCCAGTTCAATTCCCAGTCCAGGCACTTGCCCATGTTGTGGGCTCATCCTCTGGTGGGGGGCATGCAAGAGGCAGCCAATTGATGTTTCTCTCTCATCGATGTTTCTCTTTCATCGATGTTTCTATCACTCTTCCTCTCCCTTCCTCTCTCTCTAAAATCAATAAAAACATATATATTTTTAAAAGGACAAAGTTGAAGATCTCACACTTACTGATTTCAAAACTTACTACAAAGCTAGAATAACTAACACAGTGTGGTAGTAGCATAAAGACAGATATTTAGAGTGATGGAATTAGATATAAAGCCTAGAAACAAACCCTGATAATAAAGTCAAATGAGTTTTTACAAAGGTGCCAAGACCATTTAAAGAGGAAAGGGCAGTGTCTTCAACAGTTGATGTTGGGAAAACTGGATATCCACATGCAAAAGAATGAAGTTGGACCCTTATCCTATATGATGTACAATAATTAACTCAAAATGAATCAAAAACCTAAATTTAAGAGCTAAAATTATAAAACTATTAGAAGAATAGCAAGGTTAAATGCATGTGAAGGTCTTTTAGAGCCATGCCTAAAATCGGGTAAATGGCACAATCTCTGCCTAGATCATGCATAGATAGATCCATGGATCTAAGAGTGGGCTGGTTACTTTATTTAGCAGTGCAACAGAGAGAAGGGCTAATTATCTACAGTGTTGAAAACAACACCAAATAACTGAAAAGACACAAAGACCTGTAAACTCACAGATAATTGAATCAAATCTTGCAGTTTATGCTGCTAGTGGTGGGAAGCCCCTCAACAACATTTAAAAGAATTCCACTGAAGGGATAGTTTCTACCCCACAAGACAACCCATTACCTTTTTCTAACTCTAGTTGTCTATGTTTCTTCATAGTTATCTGCCTCTTTATAGCATCAACTATTTCTCAGAACAGTTTTAACATGTATTTGGAGATATCTACTATGAATATTTTGACATATAGTCCCAAATAGCAGGAGGTGGACTCAGCTACAAACAGATCTGGACTATGTGACAAAGCTGGTACTAAAGAAGCTAATAGTCAATGTGTCTGTTTTATTGAAGGTATGAGGGAAATAGTGGCCCCACCTGCATGCTGTATATTTCAGAAAATATATAGACCATGTGGGAATAAGTGGTTGGCTGATGAATAAATGAATGCATGAAGGGCATCTAGCATGAGAGGTCTAAAACCATACACAAAATAATCATTTACATTCCAACTGTACAAAATAGCATTAAGTAAGAAAGGTCTTAAAGGTCTTATCTTTGTTTAGGTGTCCAAAGGACTGTTGGATTGTTTTGGGGAAGAAGGAATCTCTTTTTTAAACTTACAACTTAAACTCTATTTACTCCTAAAAGGACATGAAATGGCCATGATATTGATTATGATATATCATATATCATATATCATATATCATATATCATATATGTGTATACATATATAATATAAATTCAATTACTTGTTACAGATGAAAATAAGAAATGTGTAGAAGTTAGAGTGATACAGACATAGACTAAAAGACCTGTTTTTCCTTGGCTCAATTGGTTGAGTATCATCCCATGCCCTGAAAGTCACCAGTTCAATTCCCAGACAGGGCACATACCCAGATTGCAGATTCAATCCCTGAGAGGGAAGGGTGCAGGAGGCAGATGATCAATGTTTCCCACATCAAGGTTTCTCTCTCTATTTCCCTCTCCCTTCCTCTCTCTCTCTCTCTAAAAAAAAAAAACAATCAATAAAAACATATTTTTGAAAAGGACCTCTTTAAAATTAGAACCAACAAAGAAAGACTTTTCCAAAGACCTGAGCTCTCCATTCTTCGCCAGGCCTGTAGGAGTGGCCCCTTAGGAGGACTGCAGTAGGTGAGACCATCCAGGTGGTATACAGCGCAGAGATCCTATGACTTTTATGATATCTCAAGGGAGCTTCTTCAGCTTTGTTGGCAATATGAGATATTGTACCCCAATCAAACTCCTGTTTTTCAAAGATTATCCTACAGCCCACAACATAATGAATTTCATTCCCTTTGCCTAGAATTTAGAACTGAATGCTTGAAGGATAAATAGAGAAATTTCCCTTGGCACACATCTATTCTCACTGATTTATATGTTTGTTGTAGTGATGTCTAGAGGCTTTAATCAGACAGAATATGTCAGTTTCAGGTATTATAGAAACTTCTAGACCTTGACAATGTGAGCAAGATGGACAATCTTACCAAAAGTTTCCTTTTCCACATGTAGATCAGGTTAAGTAATACTGTGGCACTGATTCAAGCAGTGTCACCAAATTCATAGATATGTGCTCTTTCTGTACATATCGGCCGAATGCCTTCTGGCCATTTCCCTGTTTATTGTAACAAACACAACCCATGGGCATTCTTAGCACCAAGGAGGTCGATGGTAACAGCTGATTTTCAACATGAAAAAATAAATAAACACTTCAGGCAAACACAAAAATTCATTACTCTCAGAATGTATATGCTTTAAACAGGCTTGAGATTGTCATGCCCCATTTAGAAAAATTAAAGAAAACATAATGCATACATCACTTGTAGTAAATTTAGGAAGAAACTGTATTACTGTGTAAATTGAGACCTTCATTGGGAACAGAGATGCTCTGGTCCTATTCTTCTACCCCACCTTCCCAACATAAGGTGGTATAGTGATGTTAGATGATCAATCAGTCCTGTGTACCTTAGTTTTCCCAAGAGTAAGGGAAACAATAATTCTCATCCCCCACCCCCACCAATTCTGGGCTTTAGTGAGACTGGATAGATTAATACCCCCAAATTAATTCAGTTAGGCTTTCCATGGCCCTTACCTGGTATTATCTCTGCCATCTGTACCACCCATAAGAAATCAGTAGGACTTTCTGTGTGTTCATAAATTAAACTTAAAATGAAGAGTTAAACAAGATTTTTGGTACCCTTGCCATCTAAGTCCCAGATCTGGCAAAGGATGAGTGAGATTCTGTATTTAGCTAGTTAAGGCCTGTGATACAGTATCAGGTTAGTAATGAATCAGCTCCAAGGTCACCTGAATTTCTGAGATGCTTATGGCATTTCTTTGTTGATTATTTACCAGTGAGCTGCAGTTAGCTGAAAAGATAATACTGTCAAGCTGATGATTCAACCTTTTATAGGAATTGAGGAACTTCTCTAGGCAATGCAATAGATCTTCCTAGTGTTTTACCACAAGCTCTGTTTTTAAGAAGGGGTCTGCTAGACCATACTTCTTGAAATTTCATTTTAGAAAAAGGGCCAGATAAGACATGCTCGAAGACATTTTCTTCTATCTCATGGAAAACTTTAAATTATTTTCACTTCTGCTTCATTCATTCAGCAAGTATCTATCAACTCCCTTCTCTGTGTTAGACACTGTGCTAAGTGTTGAGTATAATTGATATGGAACAAGATAGACATGGTTCCTGGCTTCTTGGCACTCACACAAATGGAAGGAACCATTGAGAAAACAAGGAAACTAGGGAACAAACAAATAATTATTAATTTTGACAATTCTAAGAAGTCAGCAAACAATATAGTGATAGATAATTACAGAGAGAGAGTCGAGATCACTCTGTATTGGGTGGTCAGGGAAAACCTGAAGGAAAGAAAGTTGAAAGGCACCTTTGCTGGGGATTTCCGGGGACACGGTTCCAGGGGAAAAACAAGAGCCTGTCTGAAGGCTCAGGGGCAGGAAAGTTTGACCCATCAAGGGACAAAGAACTTTACTACTTGCCCCTGGAAGTGTGGTCTACAGACCAGCATCATCAGTGTTCTCTGGAAACTTTAGGAAAATGTAGAATCCCAGGCCCCACCCAGACCTACTGAATCAAAACCTGCATTTTGAAGGAGATGTCCAGGGACCTTGTTTTCACATTAAAGTGGAGCACTGTCAAAAACACTGGTCCCATCCTTGACTAGACACTGGAATCTGCTGGGAGCTTTAAAACTGATGCCTGGGTATCTTCCCCAGAGATTTATTTGGTATGGGATATGAAATGAGCTTTGGAATTAATTTCAAGCTCCCAGAGCCGTGGTCGGCAAACTGAGGCTCGCGAGCCAAATGTGGCTCTTTGGCCCCTTCAGTGTGGCTCTTCCACAAAATACCATGGCCTGGGTGAGTCTATTTTGAAGAAGTGGCATTAGAAGAAGTTTAAGTTTAAAAAATTTGGCTCTCAAAAGAAATTTCAATCATTGTAATGTTGATATTTGGCTCTGTTGACTAATGAGTTTGCCGACCACTGTTCCAGAGGATTCTAAAATGTAGCAAAATTTAAGAATCACTTGTCTAAAGTATAGTACCTGGCACATAGTAGGCACTTGATTAATAGTCATGAATCAAATGTTTGACTCTTTAGCTTTCCCAGAGATTCCTGCAGACAGGAAGAGGCTGCAGACAGACAAGAATGTTACCTCCTTTGACTTAACACATTAACAGCGCTACTCTTCCCAGCAAGACAAGGCCAAATCCTGAACCATTTGGAAAATGAGTCCAGAGAGCCCTCAGTCTTCCACATGCTGGATAACTATTATTTGGGGCATTTTTGTAAGTTTTCTAGAATCATGAGAGATCACCCAACAAATGGTTTGACATAGGTGAGGAAATGCAATCCTGAGTTGATCTCAGTATAAAGACCACATGATTTTCAGATTTTCTACACAATCAAGGAGAGCCTACACCAGAGAAAACCCTCTTTGAGGCAGTCTGCTAACATTCTTGACTAATGAACTTGGGACAGAATGTACTTACATTGGCATTATCAAGGGAAGACTTGAGGGAGGGAATGTGTGAAGAAGGTACAGGGTGTGATCAAGCCAAACATGTGCATAATCAGAGCTGTGGGGAAGCCCCCTGGGTACTTCCTGCACCTGGTAAGAAATATGCAGCCAGCAATGCGTACAAGCCCCACGTCAAGGATGACCAGGAACACAGTCAGCTTCCCATTGCCCAAGCGGGGCCCAGCAACCAAGGAGATGAGAATGCACAGGGCAACCCCTGCTCTCACCACAGGAGGTTGCAAAAGATTTTTGAGAGGATGAAGCTCACTCATTTCCTCCTTGTTGGTGCCCTAAGCTTTTAAGAACTCTTTCAAATACCACTGTTCCAGGTAAAGGACAGTCATGCAAGTTCAGTAATAATGTAAGTTCCATGTAGAGAAAGAGACAAGACAGGAAATTTGGATGCCACCACCAATCAGTCTTTAAGGACTTCCTCACCTTGTGGGAGAAACAAAAGTTTTCAATTTGAATATAAAATAGGCAATATTTTGACGTAGAAGGTATAAGAAAGCCCCGGAAATAGCTGAATTAACCCTTTCAGGTTTTTTCAACAAACTACTGAGCCAGCAGAATAAACAGATTTTCAGTTCGGTCTGCCCATTCCAGGGCATAGGCACTAAATAAAAATGCCATGTTTTAAGGGAAATGTAAAGGTGTAAACTCTGAGGCTAAGCAGATCGGAAGAATAACATGGGTGAAAGAATATGTGACTGTATGCCCCTTCCCCAGGGATAAATGTCTTTGAAAATAGGAATTAGATATCAAATGTAACAGAATAATACCAAGAAAATAGCATTTGGAAATTAATGACTTCGATAATGTGAATAATTTATACCCAATGTACTTATTTCTGTGAGTCTCTTATGGAACTGACACATCTACTCTTTCCACTGGTTCTGTGTACATGATACCAAATCATGAGTACAACCTAAGGAAGTACAACCCTTGGCCGATTCCACACCTACACTTGGGCTACTGAAAGAGGGCAAAGGAAAATACACTAATGTAATCCCACATTGAACTCATGACTGAAAACCTCAAATGGACCTTCCTGCTGTCAGCAAGCATCCTGTATGTGCAGACTCCCTTTCCACTCCTGGAAGACTATTTCCCACTTCTCTCTTCTGAAACTTTCAATCTCTCCTTCTTTATCTCCCTAAGCTGATACTGACCTTGCTTCCTCTTTCAGTATAATAAGTAGCAATTAGAAGAGAAATTCCCCATTCTCCCACCATCACATCTACCCAGCTGCTATCTGTGCATGACCACATATTCTGCTTTTTCTCCTTTCTTTAAAGATAAGCTGTTATTGTTGCCAACATAAAACAACTGCTGCATTTATGCATTAGATTCCATTCTCTTTCTCTCTCTCTCTCTCTCTCTCTCTCTCTCTCTCTCTCTCTCTCTCTCTCCCCCCCTCTCTCATCATCATCACCATCATCTTATCTCAATTGCATGAGTACACACACATTCTGTAGCTTCCTCTATCTTTTTAAACTTTTCTTGACACTCACCTGCCTTATCTCCCTCTACCTAATTTCTCTACTTCTCTTTAGAGCACAATTTCTCAAAGGATTTTCAAAAGGTTTGTTCCTGATGTAGCTCTAGCTCAAAATGTTCCTGATGTAGCTCTAGCCAAGTCTGGCCAACATGGCTCAGTGGCTGAGCATCACTTATGAACCAGGAGGTCAAGACCGTTTGATTCTCGGTCAAGGCATATGCCCGGTTGCAGGCTTGATCCCCAGTGTGGGTGTGCAAGAGGCAGCTGATCAATGATTCTCTCTCATCATTGATGTTTCTATCTCTGTCTCCCTCTCCTTTCCTCTCTGAAATTTAAAATTTTATTAAATGAATGAATGCACAACTAGAGCCTATTTAGCCAATGCAGCAGAGGAAAAAATATCAAACAAGTCAAATCAGTTTTAACATTAAAATGGTTGTGCCCATGAACATAAATAATTTCACAAAACTAAGAATCAACTGTGTGCTCAGAATCGATTGTGTTATTTAGCATAAGAAGATGATGATTGTCTTTTACTCTTCCTTTATGCGACCTAAAGAATAGTAGGGTAGATAGTAAACAAATGCAAACCAGATAACACAAGAAAGGAAAATATAACAATTCTCACCTGAAAAGAGTTTAATAGCATACATTGTTATGAAGGTCTTGCTATGTTGTGTTTTTAGCTAACATTTATTGGGTTTTCATAATATGCCACTGGGTACCTCACAGGTATTAACTCATTTAAAGTTTATAAGAATCTTATGAAATAAATATTATTTTAAATCCCATTTTACAGAAAAAAAGAACTAAATCACAGGAGGTCAAGTAACTGACCCAGGATAGTACAGCATAAAAATAGTATAATTAGATAAATAATAAAGCTAAGAATCTATAGACTAAAAAGCAAGAAGAAGTTGGACTTACCAATCATTAAAACACACCAATTTACTTATCAACTACTCATCATCAAGTACTATGTGGAAACAATCCCTAATAGAGTATGTGGTCTCCTACTTCTAGAAGAGTCATTTATGGGCCTCAGACCACTGTTTCTCAAACTTTAACAGGGATATAGGTCAACTGGGGATCTTGTTAAAATGCAGATTCTGATTGAGTAGGTCTGGTGGGGCCTGAGATTTTGCATTTCTTACAAATTCCCAGGAGATATGGACTCATTGGTTCAGGCTTGTTACTTTGAGTAGCAAGGACTTAGACAAATTAGTAGCTACACATGAGTTCAAATAAATAGACCGATCTGTTAACTAACAAGTAGAGAAGTCACCTCCAATGAATGAAGTATGGGCTATAATGAAAGATAATCTCCTTGTGCCCATTTTTACCATCTATCAAGGGAAAATCAAGGTTTCTTGAAAAATCTCTTTTCAAGTGAACAATTGTTGCCAATTTTTATGTCACTTACAGTTTCCTAAAAATAACTAACTAAATAAATAAAACTGCTCAGAGATGAAATTGGCTTAATCCCCAGGCCTTTAATTTATCTGTGTTCCCACTGAACTAACAGCGAGCTCTTAAAATACCTTTTAGGTTTATCTTTAACCCAGAAGCATGTGTCTTTTCCTGGTCTATGGCTGACTCCCTGCTTCCTTACCCTAAACAGAAGTCTACCCTGCTGTGGTCACTTTTCCTGCTTGCTGCTACAGGAATTTTAGGAAAATAAAAGTATAGAGCCCCCCAGTCACTCCAGCCCCCATCCAGGAGGCCTTTTTGCTTTGAGATTCTGCTGTTTGGCTCCACAGGTGAAGTTGCCCCAGAAGCAGAGCACCTCCCTTCTTACTTAACAGGCATGGTGAGGTTGGAAGGTTAAAATAGCCTCCCCTTCAAAGCATTTTGCAAAGATTAACTAATTTGGACAACCAGCCTCTGGCAGAGCAGGGGACCATCAGCTCCATAGGAAGCTGCCCCAGGCAGTAATGGGACTGGCATTTCTGTAGACAGGAGGAAGTTTCAAGCACAAATTGGACATCTCAGAGATGTGTATGTGTAGTATATCTGTGTATATGTATGTATATATGTATGTATAAAAGGTATAAATATATTACATATAATAAAATTATATTTTATGTTTATATATATAACTATATATAATAATATATATAAATAAATGTAGATAGATATTTATCTTATATAATAAAAGCTTAATATGCTAAGTGTCTGACCATTTGACTGTTCAACCAGTCACTATGATGTGCACTGACCACCAGGGGGCAGATGCTCCAACTGGTAGGTTAGGTTGCTGCTGGGGTCCAGCTGATCAGGACTGGGCCAGATGGGCCGGACATGCCCTGGAGCCCTCCCGTGGTCCTTCCCCGGCCCGATCATGCACCAATGGGGTCGCTCAGCCTGGCCAGCACTCTGTCGCTATCCAGGACCCCTCAGGGGATGTTGGAGAGCCAGTTTCAGCCCGTCCCCATAGGCCATGCCAAGGGACCCCACTGGTGCACGAATCCATGCACTGGGCCTCTAGTATGTATATAAAATTATACACACATATGCATACTGTTATGGCGTGAATTGTGTCACTCCAAGATTCATATTTTGGAGTCCTAACCCCCCAGTATGTGGTTTTATTTGGGGAGGTAAATTAAGTTCCAATGAGGTCTTATGGATGGACCCTAATCCAATAATACAGATGTCCTTCTAAGAAGAGGAGATTGGGATATAGACAGATCACAGGGGTACAACCTTGTGAGGACACAGGGAGAAGACAGCTATGTGCAAGCCAAAGATGACACTTTTATCTTGAACTTATAGCCTCCAGAACTGTGTGATTTCTGTTGTGTAAGCCACCCAGTCTGTTTCACTTTGTATGGAAGCCCTAGCAAACTAATAATAACACACACACACACACACACACACACACACACACACACACAGGCCATAATGTTTGGAAAAACTGACAAATACTTTTTAAAAGACTTATTTTGCTTAGCATAATACTCTCCAGGTCCCTCCATGCTGTCTCAAAGAGTAAGAGATACTTCTTTTTTACTGCTGCATAGTATTCCATGGTGTAAATGCACCATAGCTTTTTTTACCCACTCACCTACTGATGGGCACTTGGGCTGTTTCCAGATCTTAGCTATTATAAGTTGTGCTGCTATGAACATAGGGGTGCATATATTCTTTCTGATTGGTGTTCTGAAATTTTTAGGATATATTCTTAGAAGTGGGATCACTGAGTCAAATGGCAGTTCCATATTTAGTTTTTTAGGAAATTCCATACTGTGCTCTAGTCAGAGAAAGACAGATATCACATGATACCACCCGTATGTGTAATTTAATGAACAAAATAGATTCAGAGACATAGAAGCATGGAACAGACTGTATAATCTCAGAAGGAAGATAGGGGTGGATGGGAAGAGATCAACCAAAGAACCTATATGCATATATGCATAACCCACAGACACAAACATTAGTATGGTGAAGGCCTGAAGTGGGGGTCACAGGGGGAGTGGGCTAGAAGGGGTCAATGTGGGGAAAAGGGGAACATACATAATATTTTCAATAGCAAAGATTAAGAAGAAATAATAAAATAAAAGATTTATTGCTATCACATCACGATAAATGATAAAATAATATTATCTAAAAGTGAAGCTTTGTGGCCACTGTCTATAGGTATAAACACTACAAACATCTTGCCTTATCCATACACTGGGAGAGAGAAAGGAGTGTAAAGTTTATACAAAGTCAACTGATAAAACCAGGAGAGGACTTAAGAATGCTAGCACATAGCTTTCTGCGAGATTTGGGAGTGAGGGCTCCCTTTCCAGAAGAATAATGTCTTTAGAGTTATTTTTCTTCTGCTGTCATTGGGTTCCCTTTGACTTTGTTCCATAGTGTCCCAAGCACAGGCCTTCACCTGACCTTTAACTAGACATCCTCCGTGTTGCCTTGGACTTCTTTGTACTTTGTGAGCATTCTTCCAGTGAAATCTTGGATTGGGGAAAGTTACGCCTCTCTTGGGATGGTTAATCATTACCAAGAATTTGTAAATACTTGAACTACCATTGTGCACAGAAACTGGCATATAAGAGTGAAAACAAAACTCTAGAAATTAGAAGAAAGAATGACTGAAAGGAACAAAACCCGGACCAGCTCCGGAAAATATGTGGCTTTAGGGGGAAGTGCCATGGTAGCGATTATAATAATAACAGTGTCATTGTTTCATTAACTGAGGAAGTCCAAAAATAAGTATTTTAGACTGAATTAACAACTTACCAAGACATCTCAAGTCACTGATAGGGAAGGAAGAGGTACTCATATATTTAAAAATGTTATATATGAAAGAAGCTTTCTATAGCTTACCTCAGAAATTTCACCAACAACACAAAGTAGATTTTGTTATCTTTATTCCCTACATAAAGAACTAAGGAGAAATTAAGTGTAGACATTGTTAGCTGAATGACCCAACAGACATAATCAATCCATTTTTCTCTTGCTGTTTTTCTCTATGGAAGTTGGAAAAGGTAAATAATTGTCTTATTTGCAGCTAGTAGCCTTATTATAAGACAAAGTTCTAGTTAATGATATGTAAGCATATTCAGATGATCACCAAATTTACATCTCTGTCTGACTTCTAGTCTAAATCCAAACTTATGTATCCAATTGCCTACTCAACATCTTTGGTTGGGTAGCTAATAAGAATCTCAGCCTACCATGTCCAATCTGCCCCTTTTAACTTTCTAGCTACTATCTCTGCCCTCTGTTGGTCTTTGTCATCTCAGTAAATTCCAACTCTGTTACCTCAGGTGCACAAGGCACCAAAGGTGACTAGTCTTTCTTTTTTTCACAATCCATCCACATACAATCAATTTTCAGATTCTGAATCCCTACTGCTCCTCCTTACCCCCACTGCTGCCAGCCTGCTCCAAGTCACCAGTATCTCTTGCTTAGAAGCCTCTTAATGGGTCTCCATGCTTCCATCCTACAACTTCCTTCAGTACAGTCTCAACATAGCACCCAGAGTGAGTTCATAGCAATACAAATGTGACCATGTTCTTCCTCTTCTCACAAAGGTCCTATGGCTTCTTGTCTCACTCAGAGTAGAAGCCAAAGTCATCACAGAAACTCAGAAGTCTCCACATGACCTGGTCCCCTTACATTTTTGATTTCTTGTCTCACCCTCTTCCCCTGGCTCACTCTGCTCCAGTTACACTGACCTTGTTTCAGAGCTTTGCACTTGATAGACCGCTGTCTCTGGAAAATTTTCCCACAAATTATGTGCATGGTTTACTCCCTTAACACCTTCTTGTCTTTAATCAAATGTCACCTACTCAGTGACCCACTCCATTTAAAATGCAACCTCTCCTTACCACCACCAGCTGAAACATTCAACCATCTTTCTGGATGTGTTTGCTCTATAGCATCTGTCACCATCTAATACTATATATTTTACTTTTTATCTTGTTTACTCTCTGTTTCCCTTCACTAGAATGTCTTCATTTGACCAAAGATTTGTTCTGTTTTGTTAACTGCATGAACACCTAGAATAATACCTGACCTGAAATAGCTGTTTAATATGTGATTCATTAAATGGGTCATTAATGGTAGGCAATTCAGGGGAGATAATGTTCTCCCTTTTATAAAGAACAAGCATCAGAGAAGTCTTTGCTGTCTTTAAAAATGCTGAGAATAAATGAGCAAAAAGATGGAAAAGTCTTATGGCATATTGAGCCACTGAAGCATCACCTACAATCTCTTATCTCTAGACATCTCATATTGTGCGGAAAATATCATGTAAAACAGGTGTCAATAAACTATGCCCCACAGGCCAACTTTGGCCTCTTGCTTGTTTTTATAAAGAAAGTTTTATTGGAATAGAGTCACACTTATATATTTACACAATGTCCATGGCTGCTCTCATCCTACAACAGAGTAGTAAAGCCCACAAAGCCAAAAACATTTCCTATCTTCTCCTTTATAGAAAAGTTTTCCAACTCTTGACTTAAGCAAGTATTAAGTTTTCTTCCATTTTCAGTCTAAAGCAATCTGATGGCCATGTGCTGATCAAATGTCCTGTTGTGGGGACCAGGTACTGCCTTCTGGATACACAACTGTATTCTGGGAATCCACACTTCAAGCAAACCACCTATACCCAATGCCTAACCACTGGTGTCATTCCTGTGAGAAGCAGGGCTCCTCCAACAAGGCTTTGGCTCAAGACTCCCATCAACTTGGCTGAAACATTTTGCTAGAATCTAAGACTCTCCTTATCCAAAAATCTTCCCTTCCTTATCTTCTTCTCAGGGATCAAACTTACATCGTGGCTTTCCCTTCTCCCTCCTCCGTCACCATTCACAGGTGTTTGCTCCAATAAATCTGTTTCTCCAATAACATAAACAAACTTGAATAAATGCTTGTGTTAGTCTGAGTTCTTGATGACAGTCACAGAACAGGTAGAAAGTAATTTTTAGATTCAAACCAACATGGGCCTGACTCAAAAGCTCGTGTTTTCTCAACACTGTTCTACTATTATTATTTCTCTATACACTTGTTTTGCTTCCCTCCTTATATTCATTCATTCAATAAGGAATCCACAAAACCTTTATAGTCATGGACTGTATTTTACTCACATTTATAGTCTAACACCTAGTGGAGATAGTCAAACAGTTGGCAATTTTTTAATATTGGTTAGATGGATAAATGAATGAATGAACAAAAAATTTTAAATATCTAAAATGTGTGCATTTGGTTAAAGGTTTTGCTGTGTTTACAATTCAGTGAAAGAAATGTTATACAAATGACAATGTACAAGAGATACTCAGTCATGTTGTCTAAAATGTACTAATAGGTAAGAGCCTAGAGACAATGGATCAGCAAGGAGGTTATTACAATTCTGACATGATGTAATAAGAGACTGAACTTGGCCACACAATGGAAGTTGAAATAAAAGAAAAATTAGAGTGAGCTCTTTAAAAATGAATAATCATAGCAGTAAAAAAAAAAAAAAAAGAGTAAGAAAAAGGAGCAGGATGACTCAAATGTTTTGAGCATTGGTACCTGGAAAGAAGAAGTACATTGGTGAAAATAAGGATTTTAAGAAAAAGCTAGTTTAATAAGCAGGAGTTAGTGAATTCTGTTAGGGAGTGGGAAATTGTTCAAAAGAAATCATTTAAGAGACACTAAAGAAGTGATATTAGCCCTTATGAAGGGCTGTCAAAGTCAGAGACAATTTTTAAAGTCATCCCATTCAGAAAATAGTTGAAATTAAGAGAGTGAATGAGTTCTAGGATGAAGAATATGAAAAGATAAAAATAAAATCAAATGTGATGTCTGCCTTTAAGAACTAGGAGGTGAAAAAAATACAGATAAAGAAAATAAGTAGATAAGGAAAGATGAGAATCAAAATTGACATGATCCAGAGACCAAGAGAAAGGAGAATTTCAAGAAGAGAGTGCTCATTGATAGCAAATGATGCAGAGAACTCAAGGAGTTTGGAAAATACAGTTGAGAGCAAATGAAAGAGCTTAAATAAGTGAAAGCTTGAAGGGTCAGCATGATCAACCATCAGTTTACTGGTTTGTTTTTGTCTGTGTTTGTGGTGTTTGTTTTCTTTTTCTTCAAAGGAAGTAGACTATTCATGTTTTCAGCAGAGTCCAGCCTATCTGAAGGTTAGAAATTGAAGGGAATTAAAAAAGTAGAAGACTGACATAGCAAGTTCCTGGAGGAGGTAGTTGGGGAGGACAGAGAATAAAAATAAGGAGTCTAATATTGGAAAGGAAGATGATGCAACTCACTCTTTCTCTAAGTCAGAAAGAAAGGATGAGAGCATCTAAACACAAATTCTCCATGCCATCCTTCATCATGTCAGGCCAGAGCTGTATTCAGAGTGTTATTTGGCATTAGAGCTCCACTGCAATTTAATTCCCACATCTTCCAATCCTGAAAAGTTAGATCTAAACCAATCTCTCACCTACATAAACTTATCCAACCATATTTACCTGAGTATAACAGATGTATCTTCCTTTTGTATTTGAATATACTGTGTACCCTCATTAAAAACATAATCATTATCAAGCTAAATCTTACATGACTAGCCAGATGGAAGTGATAAAATAAAGGAAAAAGCAGTCATCACATAGGAATAAAGAAATCGTTCTGATTACCTTAAAGGAAAGCTATGGTGAAAAGCAGTAGAAAAATGGACTACTTACTGTCCATCTGGATAATGAATTTCTGAAAGTCCTTCATGTTTTCTTCTAAATAAATTCCCATTGAGCCATTAAAAACAGACACTTTATTCCATGTCTTAAATAGCTTCTTATAGATTTCAATTTACCATTATGCAGAGTCTTGAAGTCATGTTAGTTGGGCAACTTCTATGTTGCTGAAAGTCTTAAGCTAGCTTGCAAAGACCTCATGAATGCCCTTTCTATATAACATTTAAATATAAATCAGTTTCTTCTTATTTCTCTTGTTTCTTTAATTAGTATATTTTAATGTGGGAGTGTGCCAGAGTGATGCCACAAAACCTACTAAATCAAAAGTATGAACCAGCTGACAGATTTCACCATGGGGGGATGAGGGCAGGTTGGCGAGGAGGGAAATAAAGAAAAGAACCGGGAAGGTCCCTTGGCATTGTTTATTCATACAAAGAAGAACTGGGAAGAGGAAATTTCACCCTCCTGGATTCTTTCTAATGTTTCAAGTCAGTGGGGTTGCTCTAATGAGTTCACATTTAGATTAAAGCAATAGCTGTAACTTTGATTTCAAAAGCTCTTGCCAATAATGATGTCTCCATTTGAGGGAGGTGAAGTGGAACAAACTAGAGGTTAGGAATCAAAACACTTAGATTTCATTCCTGGCTCTGACCATATAGTGCTTTGTAACGGCAAGCCAGCAGTTCTTCTCAGGCATGGGTACACCCCACATGCTCCCATAATTGAGAAGTGCACCCAGACCACTGCCTCAGGCCAACCACTTAAATTTCATGAAATTCCATTTCCTTAACCCAGCGATTTTCAACCCTTTTCAGCTCATGTCACACATACACTAATTACTAAAATTCTGTGGCACACCAAAAAATATACTTTTTGCCAATCTGAAAAAGAAAAACAGGTATGATTTTTATTCATTCACACTGGACAGATACTGTTGTGTTTTATTTGACAATCTAAGGGAAAAGAGGTCAGTGCCCTTGCCTAAATACTCAGTTATTGCATTGCTTTAAAAATTCTTGCAGCACGCAGGCTTAAAATCACTGCCTTAACCTATATAAAGGGCAGTGAGGCAGAGCCCCATTCCAGACCAACTGAATTGGAGTATCTGAGGGTGGGGTCCATGTTCCGGTGTTTCTTTGAGAATGCCCCCGTGTTCTAATGTGCAGCCAGAGTTCAGAACCACCGCACTGATCTTCTGGCTTTTACTGATCCCTCAGCATTCTAAGAATCACTTACTCACCCCAAAGCTCACATGCCTAGGAGAAGATAAGAATCTATTCAGATGGCTTTGTGCTCACTGTATGCTCACAAATAATATCTCCAGCCTAGATATCTGTGCCGATTGGATTCTTTGAATTTCTAAGCATAAAAGGACATGCCCAAAGCCAAGATTTTACTTTGCTTTTTTTCTAACCATTTTTCCTTTTCAATTAAAAAATAACCTTTTTATTGAGGTATAACATTTTTACAGCTTGATAAATCTTTGTATTTGTTTACACCTGTGTAGCCCTTACCCAAATCAAAATGAAGAACATTCTGAGTCCCTCTGAATACTGGGCTTACTATTTTAAGAGGACATAGTAGCCCTACAGAATCTGGCAGGTGCCCTGTCTCCAACACCTTGCCATATTATTTCCTAATTGCATTGCTGCAGCATAAAATAAAAATGGAATGTAATTTCCCATTTCTCTTGCCACTGTTTGTGAAGCTATCACACATGCTTTGTTATTCCTTTGGGAAAAAATGTGCCTATTTTTCCCTTTATTTCTCATGGAAATTAATTCTAATAGCCTACTCTTGAGAGCAAGGAGTTAAGTCTGTTTTTCCCACGCCTGTATCCACAGCCCTTACGTGTTTATGAACATTTGCTGAATGAATGCTGAATAGATGCATGACATTAGGATGGAGAATGGGCATAAAAAAACAATAGAAGACATGTTCTTATTTCAAAAAGTTTTCTATCATGTCTGTGGGATGAGGGAAGTTTGGTTGGGGTACATTCAAAATGCAGTAGAAGTAATTTGTGAGTAATTGTAAAACAAATCTCATCAGTGCAAAATTATTTCACATTGACTCAGACTTCAACAGACTAAAAACTTACAGGGAACAGAGGAAGCAGCGTGAAGAGGTAATCAGAGTGGCAGCCTGATTAAAGAGAGTGGTTTCTTGGATGAGGAGTTCAGGTCTTCAGAGATGCTGAGAGTAGAGGGAAGACAGCATGCCAGATTAGGGGAAAGATTTGAGCGAAGCCTAAAGGGCAAACATCTAGTCAGTCTTGGAAAATATAAGCACATTTTCTGAGTTGAAAATAGAAAAGACATGTTGGGGAGAAAAAAGAGAGGGAGAATAGAAGTAAAAATAAAGCCAGTTGATGGAGGGTTTAACTAAAAATAGACTGAAAATTTTATTGTACCAATGAATATACTGCAAACAGCATTTACAGAAGCTTGTTCTGACGTGAGGAGCACAGAGAAAGGCTAAAGGCAAATGAATTGATTAGGAGCTGCTTCCACAATCCAGATGTGGACATCATTTGGGGTATAGTAGCAGTGATCACAGCAAGGGGAGCATCTAAAAACTATTCCAAGGCTTTAGAAGGTGAAGGGGGTCAGATGTTCAAATTACACCTGGGAAACTGGTAATAGTCACAGAAATGGGGAATTGGGGACTAGGCGACCACCTGGGGGAGAAGCCGATGGTTTTAACTCACTGTTCTCTTTGGTGTTGTGCATGTTTTGTGTCTGATATTTGGGCAACACCAAATTCACATTTCGAATGACTAGACCACAGAGAAGAGAGGCAGGTAATCCCACTCCATTCCCTGCCCTGGAATGCTTTGAATCAGCAAGGCTCGCTACTGACTAAAGTTGAGAACGTATTACCCACACTTGTTACCTTCTGGCATAGTCCATGTACTTATTCGTGTGCCCCACAGGAGAACTATGAAAGGAAGAACCTGGAGAAACGGGTAGAACCACCACTTTCTGGTCAGGTGGAAGGAGCCTCTGCCGCTGAAAGGTTTGGCTGAGCCTTTGTTGGCAAATATTTGAACATCCTTGACTTGGAGCCACTAAAGGAAACACTAGAACCTCCCACAACTGTGCATCAGACTTTAATAGACCAAAAGCTAGACAGCGGGATGATTGTGTCTCTTTAAAGGTGCCAGATGATTAATAACTATGTTTATATCTTATTTGTGAATATGCCAGAAAAGATAGACACCATCAGAACACATTCTTCAGGGAGGTAACTGATCACAGGCTGGAATTTATACAATCCTCACATGCCAGGAACAGCATTTATTTTGTAATTGTCTAGGTACATAACTGGTGGTCTCTTTCCCCTAAATTATCAAATACTTAACATTACTGGAGGCAGAATAGCAGAACTGAAGGAGCAATAACAAGGTCTGGCATGACGATTCTTAGACAGAGAGAGGGGGAGGGTATGTACTACCTCAGGAGTAAACAGCTGACCGTGGATGTAAAAACAATACAGCCAACCAGGCTTCACCAGGCTCCCGAGGGTACATCGTGTTCTCTCAGCAGCAAAGAAGGGTACACAGGAGTTAGGTGGGGAAAAGTTCTGCCAGGAACTTTTCCAGTAAATTGTTCAGGTAATTTATGTCACTGAACTATACAATTTGTCATCTTCCAGCCAGCAAAAACACAAACACGTATACGTATCCTCCTCCCCACTAAAAAAGAAAAGGAAATAAGAGAATCAAAGTGAAGCAAGGAATAATGTTTTTTGCAGTACGGGACCTGAAATGCAGTTTGGGACATTTATGAAATGAAGGATTCCCAATATAATATATTCATACCCATTCTGTAGGTGTTAAAAAAGAAAAATCTTCTATTGTCACTAAGATATGATTAATGTATTTTTAATTTGGTCATGGTGTTTCAATTTTTGGCTACTCCATAATAACTGAAGCACATAAATAGTTCACATAATGAAGTTAAGAGTTGTTGCTTTGCCATCATTACACACCATCGCCAGGCACCTGCTTTTGTGTTGAAAGTTACTTTGATCAACTACATTGATTAAATGGTAGTGGTAACCCAAGTTCACAATAGAGTATGAATCTACCCCTAGACATGAATTAAACTCTAGACATGCAACAAAGAAACTTGAAAACATATTAATCATTTCAGGCCTATTTGGCCTTGTGTAATTCGATCTTAGATTCCAAAAGTCTGTTACATTTGAAACAATATCATTGTGAGAATTGGCAAAACTATAGCAGATGCCAGATAAATCTAGTGAAGGTTCTTAAGTCAAAAGCAGTATAACCAAAGTTGGGATTGGTTCTAAGGAACACTGTGAAAGAGGCGAAGTGGGTCCTTGGGGCCTCCCTCCTTCCAGTGAGCATTATTTCCAGGACCTCCATTCATCGTCAGATCTCCTAGTCTTGACCACGTGCATGATATCAAATTCTGATAATCAGGACATGAAATTGGGCCATTTTTATCCAATGTTGCAAGAGGGGTGAGCTATAGTCCTTCTGCTGGGGAGCAAGAAACACAATCTTGATCCATGAATGTCTCATTTATCATTTCTAGTAAGCCCAGCAGTGTTCCCATGCCAGGGGAAAGAAAGGGCTGAAAATAAATTTTGAGTTTATTTTCAAAGTTGATACTCTTAATATTCTTATATAATATGTATGTGGTAATGACCAAAAAGGACCAATGTGTAACCACATATAACTGTGAATTGTACATGTCATACATTAATACAGTAACGATGTTATACATTAAATGGAGTGATGGAAAACAAAGAGTTGAAATAAAGAAAAGAGAAGGCCACTGTGTGGGTTTTGTTTGAACAGTGAGAATGAAATTTCAGAGGTGTTTTATAAAGGGTAAAGGGCAAGGAAAAGGTGATCAGTAGGGTGTTCAGGGGATCATTAGGAAAGAAGAATTAAAAGATAAATCACAAGTCCTGCTTGCCAATCAGGATAAACTATAGTCTGTGTTTGCAACAACAAAGGATCATTGAAAAGAACAACAAAAACAAAAAATGCACATTTGTCCGGTCATGTACACACGTACTCTATTACCCTTTGCTCCCAGGGACCTTTGTTTTTTCTTTCTGTATAAAGATTATTTAAGTAAAGGTGGGAGGAATGTATCCTTTAAGCTTGAAGCTACAACAAAAGTATTTTCTGCTTTGGAGTTTTTGACATCCTTTGTACTGCCATGGAATTTGTTTGGGGTAGTGAGACTGTGTAAAGTGCATTATTTCTTAAGCCCAGGAATCCCTCTGCAAACAGAGGTGTCCAAGTGGACTTGTGCTAAGGGCAAGTCTATTGTTCCTGGAGCTTTAACTATTCAATAAGCAAAGCCAAACTAAAAATATCTCCGCAACTAAGAATAAAACACCCATAAAAGTAAAAATAAGTGACCAAACCCAGTTTACAGTCAGCGGTATCAAGTTCCTTCAGGGAAATAACACTGAGCAGCAGATTTCAGTGCTCGCCCATAGAGTTTAGGTGGGGAGGAATGTTCTAGCTTACATTTTGCCAGAAGGGCGCATTATGGTATTAAGAGTAATTCAGAGACATTCAAAACCCACATCAGAATACAGGGTAGCTCCCTGACCTCAGGCTAAGTCTAGAAGTTCATGAGTGCTGATCTCTACTGCTAAATGCATTCCTACTGCTCAATGCACTGCTGTGCTGATGCCCCAAACCCATCCCCCACCCCCAAACCAGCCTCATCTACAGTCACTTATTCTTTCATTGACTCATTTAACAAATATTTATTGTGCCTTCAGTATGAGCTAGACACTCTGCTATGCTTTGAGGGTATAAAGATGAAAAGACACAGAAGCAAGTGTGGGAGGAACATGTAAATCAACAATTAGAGTAGTGTGATAGCACACTGTGATGAAAGTATGCCGAAGGAGACCACACAGGTGGGGCACCTAGCTCAGTCTGGAGGTGGCAGGGGAGCTGGGGCATTGCATTCCAGGTATGAAAGAACACAGTCCTTTCAGATCAAGAATTTCAAAAGCACAAGGAAGAGCAACAGATGATGCTGTCTAGTTTAGGAGATCTCAAAGACCCCCATACCTCCAACTGTTTCCTCATTAACTCGATGCTTGAAATACTCTCATCTGCAATGGCTTTGAATTAAGGTTCTGATAATACTGAAATGTGTCTTTAAAAATGTATAATATCTGAGTATTATTTGCCATCAGCATTTTAGCTTAAATTAGCAAGCCCCGAGAGGAAGAAACATTAGACAAGGAAGTGTCTAATGAAAAAAAAAAAAAAAAAAGCAAAATTAGCCTAGGAATCAATCTGTAGGACACCCAAGTCAGAAAAAATGGTTCTGGGTGCTTGAAAAAAATCTGTACCAACAGAAAAGAGTGTAATTCAAAAGCAAATGTGTGTTACCTGCCAATGAGTCGTTTTGACTCCTGGCAACCCTGTTAATGAGTGGTGTCCACAGTATCTTGTCCTCAAAAGCTCTGCTCAGCTCCTGTAGACTCATGCCTATGATTTCTTT
This sequence comes from Eptesicus fuscus, assembly GCF_027574615.1. NCBI lineage: Eukaryota > Metazoa > Chordata > Mammalia > Chiroptera > Vespertilionidae > Eptesicus > Eptesicus fuscus. The sequence goes on from NC_072481.1 coordinate 83,331,755, forward strand.
TATGGAGTCAATCCATCTCATATTTGTTCTTCCTCCTTTCCTGCTGCCTTCTACTTCCCCCAGCATCATTGTCTTTTCCAAATAACTCTGCCTTCTCATGATGTGCCTAAAGTAGAGAATTAATGTCATAGCCAGCTCATTTAGGTAGAGGTCATGGCAACAGAAAGCCATGCCATGACCAATAAGCTGTTGAGGGGAAAGCATTCTTCTGAAAGGTCTCACCTATTTTGTGATGTCTGAACATGGGGTCATGGTCACCGAATAGACTTTCTTCATTCCACTCTGCCAGGCAAGCAGTCTTAGACAGTGCTTCTGAAATTTCAAAGCGGCATATGGATCCCCTGGGGATCTTGTCAAAATTCAGATTCTGATCCAGTAGATCCAGGGTGGGGCCTGAGAACTTGTATTTCTCACAATTTCCCAAGTGATACTGAGGCTGCTGGTCCAAAGACCACACTTGGAGTCATCAGAGTCTAGGAAACTGAACTTGGCATTTCTCACATCTCTTCTCTGGTGTCCGTGCCCTCTGTTGCTGCCTGAGTTCAGGTTCTCTATCCTCTCCCCTGGAGAATTGTTTGGTAGTTCCATCCATTCTTCACACAACCCTAGGCTGATATATTAAAAATGAATATGATGATTTTATACTCTGCTTAAATCCCTTTAAAGATCCCCTTTCCAAAGAAGTTATTTTAAAACTAGATGCCCAGTGCATGAAATTCTGCACAGGGAGGGGGATCCCCTGAGCCCATCCTGCACCCTCTCCAATCCAGGACCCCTCAGAGGATGTCTGACTGCCGGTTTAGGCTCCATCCTGGGATCAGGCCTAAACCAGCAGTCAGACATCCCTCTCACAATCCTGGACCACTGGTTCCTAATCACTCACCTGCCTGCCTGCCTGATCACCCCTTACTGACCCCCTGCCAGCCTGATTGCCCCCAACTGCCTGCCTCTGCTGGCCTGGTTGCCCCCAACTGCCCCACTCTGCCAGCCTGGTCACCCCTAACTGGTCCCCTTGCAGGCCTGGCCACACCCAACTGCCCTCCTTGCTGGCCTGGCCACCCCCAACTGCCCTCCCTGCTGGCCTGGTCACCCCCAATTGCCCCCACTGCCAGCCTGGTCGCCCCTCATGCCCCTTCCCCTCACCCCCACCGGCCTGGTCTCCCCACACAGCCTTCTTGTTCAGTCATTTGGTCGTCCCTCACTAACCCCCCTGCCAGCCTGGTTGTAGGCAGCCATCTTGTGAGGAAGTGAGGGTTAATTTGCATATTACCTCTTTATTATATAGGATTTTATTTTAGTTGAACTCAATATGGAAGCTTTTCTGAAATCCAATATTTAAAATGTATGCAAGTGGCACTGCTCTGGGGAAGCTGGGGAGAAAGTCCTAGATCCTCTCTCCTCACCTGCTCAGCTTCCCCTGGATCCTGGGAGGAGCTCTGAGACACCTCCATGTAATCCTGGGTTCTGATGGACCAGGGCTCTCACAATTTAGTCTGAAGCCATTTTAAGTCAAAACCATCATATAGCTTTCAAGAGGTTACTATCATATTCCTCTTTGGGTAAATGAATAAATCTGCTACCTCAGAGAATTGTTTTGAAGATCAGATCGAATCATGGGCACAGCATGATCCTTGGGACATAGTAGGCACTCAATAAAGGCTTGTTCCACTTCTCTCAAAAGTTTACTGTTAGGTTTTTCTCTGACTTAGAGCTTTTCCCCCCTAATCAGGATAATAATTATGCCAATATTACTGAAAGAAGTAGAGGTTGGCCTTTTTAGTGTGAATGGTCTTGGTTTAGGCTGTATCGCATGAGCAGGCTTTGTTTGGGGGTCAAGATTGCTTGTAGAGGTGAAAAGAGCAACTAAAGACAGGGGTAGATAGATGACAAAATGTGGGGCCTAGGCCATGGAAAGGGGAGCAGTTCCATACTAGTGCCTATCGCCAGTCTGATGGCTTTCATATTACTTCATATTAAAGTCTTAGAAATGTTGAAACTAACCAGACAAAGATCTTTGTTGTATATCCAAAGTGGCATGCACGCTCAGAGCATCATGCTTCTAGTTCAGTCCTGTTCGCCTCACTCGGACTGTCTGTGATTGCAACAAGGAGAGTTCCATGGGCCTGGGTGCTATGCTAAAGTGTTCACTAAAGTGCTCACTACTCAAGGGCCAAAGTGGGGGCATCTGTCTCCCACTTTAGTCCTCCTTCACCACATTGTTCTCTCCCTAACCCCTCTCTCTGCCTCCTAGAGTCTATGTGGCATACACCCCAAAGGAACTCTCAGTACATAGCTTCAGCTAACTGACTTTGGATGTCTTTCTAGAACTGTTCTTTCCCTAACTCTGCACAACAAGCAGGTTGCACAACAGGTTGCAGGGTGTCCTCGGGCAGCCCAGAGGAGTGGTCCAAAATATACATGACAAATAGGACAGCTCTCTGTGAAACCTGAACCTCCTGCCTAAAGGATTTTGGCTGCTTAAGGTTCCGGGTGTTAGATCAGGAAGCCAGACTGAAGCCAGGGTGCTCTCCCAGCTCTCAGTGGGAACCATTTCCTCCTGAGTAAATCAAGTCAGTCCCAGTTTAGGATCAGGGTGCCATTCCAGGAATCCCCAGGAGAACAGCCTCGGGTCTTATCAGGCCTGGACATCTCAAAGCTCCCTACAATGCTATTAACATAAAACAATAACCGATCCCATAGAGTTAATGATTAGTTCCAATCAGTGAAAAACCAAACACGTCCCCAGCTTCAGTGGACAACCGGGAGGTGGAAATACCAGCCAGCTGGGAGCCTAGCAAAGCAGGTGAAAGGCAAATAAAGCATCCATCCAGATTCGCAGACTGTTGAGGTGGTAAATGTCAGGAAGTTTGCATTCATACCACAGACACTATACAGTCTCTCCTCCCCAACCCTACTGGAAATGTGTTAGCAGCTAAAAATGTGATCAGCCACAGAAGTGTGACTGACCTTATCTTTTCACACAATGGGACCGATTGCAACAAAGCCCTCAGGAATCCCCACAGCTGCAGCTGGCTGTCTCACCACCCTTTTCAAACACACCGAAATCAGAATAAATGTACACAGAAAACATTTCAGTAAAGAGCAGATGCAAACAGACTTTCCTGATATTCTTCCTACTCTTGCTTCAGACAATACCCGGGGAGAATAGCTAACACACTACATCTAATAATCCTAACCATGCTATTTCTCAAAAGGGAGCCACTGTTGTATAAAGTGATAAGAAGCATGGAACTCGACATTATATCCAGAAACTCATAGATGGCCTCTGCAAGTTTTCTGGTTTGGAGGTTAATTCTAACAACTCCACAAGGAGTGGGACAGGCACATTCTAGTCCTGGGAGTTGCAATTCATTACTGTCCTGGGTACTAACCCTTGTCTGGATGGGTCGTAAAGGTTAACACTTTAAAGAGTGCCATCCCACCTGTGAGAGGAGCAACAACAGAGAGAGGTATGTCAGCTTCCTGCTGTAGCCCAGGAAGACAAGCATGAATATGCTAAATGGCCTGAGGGTGGTCTTTCATGCTCTCCAGTTTGAGCTGCTATGATTCCATTCAAAGGAAGTCTAGGAAACAGGAGTCCACTGAACAAACCTAACACAAAACCCTGACTTGAGCATGAGTGTTTGAACCCCACTTAGCACACCAATGGTCAAAAGCAACATGAAAGAATTTGAAAGATGTAAGTAAACATGAAAAAGGAAAATAATAATTTCATTTCCCCTTTTGATTTTTTTTTTTTAGCAGAAGGAGACCAGAAAACCACGTTATGCCATGAAGAGGCTTCCCTTTAGTCAATTGAATGAACAGAAACTTGGACTTGCCATTCTTTCTAATGTGTTTTCTCATAAGGTGCCAAAGCAAGATGAAAGTGGGGGTTTTAAGAAGCACTGGGAAGTGTGTGGGGGGAAAGATAATGTATCGGAAAGCATTTTGTAAATTGTAGAGAATAATTGATTATTGAAAGAGAATAGAATTTGAGGGCTTTTAAAAAATATCTGTATTTTTATAGCTTTCAGAGAAGAGGGGAGAGGGAAAGAGGAAGAGAAACATGACGGGAGAGAATCATGGATAGGCTGCCTCTTGCACGCCCCCTACTGGGGACGGAGCCCGCAACCTCTGGCATGTGCCCTGACTTGGAATCCAACCATGGCCTCCTGGTTCATAGGTCAATGCTCAACCACTGAGCAACACAAGCTGGGCAACTTGAAGGCTTTTTGACCATATAAATTGTTTTCAAAGGACTGAAAATAGTTCCTAGAGAGTTTTTTTAGTCCACCCACCCCACCCTGAATTTTAAGCTTCCGGGCTACCAAGCAAGGATCACAGCCCTACTCAGCCTCAAGTGTCAGAATCTCACCTCCACCAAACACTGCACCAATACCTCACTGCTCAAAGCTGCATTGATCTTGGGCACAGCAGACTCTCACCAGATGCTAATATATGTGGAATCCACTTGTGATAGCCCCTTCATGTAAGAACAGGTGCTGCTGGAAAGCCAACCTGGAAATACAACCGTTTCCAGTTCAGTCCTGAAGAGCAGGGAGGAACCAGAGTCTTCTCCCAGCTGTTGCGAAAGACCCTTGAGTCAGCCTAATGAGTGTCCCTTGTCCTCAGGGTAAATAGGGTAAAGGAGCCCTTTCTAAGTACTTTGTTATCCATGGAGGGGAGTTGAGACTATGGGAATGGAGAGGGTTCAAAGTCCATTTGTAAGGTTAGCTGTAAAGGCCATTCCAGCTATATGATCTAACTGGTACCAATTCCATGTAATTCACAAACACAGAAATATTTTATTCACCCATACCATGGGAGAGTGACGAAGTCCTTGTAAATGAAATTTCCAAACAACTGAAGTATTTTCCCAGAATTAGCAACATTTTTATATTGTCATCATTTTGATGGGATTTTTTTCTAAAGTATATTGCATATCTTCCTATCTTATTAAACAGAGTACAACAAACGTGAGTAGCCTTTACATGATGGCTGTTAAAATGGTTGTTTCATTGGAACAATGAAACTTTTTGTTCCACTAGACAGAAATGCCCCCATGGCCACAGAGAATATGAGACCTTTGGTCTCTCTTCTTGGTGGCAGCAGGTGGCTGTGCCTTTTGAGTTTTCCTTCTCACCTGCTAACTATGGAATTGTTCTTTCCCTCACTCTTAACTGTTTAGTTCTAATCTTCACTGGGCTGAAATGGAAAATTCCAGGCTTGTCCCAGTTTTGTTTGACATAAGTGGATCAGCCTCCAAGTAAAGAACTGAAGAACTGAATACATCTCTACAATAGCTAGAGCAGTGGTTCTCAACCTTTTTAATGCCGCGACCCTTTAATATAGTTCCTCATGTTGTGGTGACCCCCAACCATTAAATTATTTTCATTGCTACTTCATAACTGTAATTTTGCTACTGTTAATGAATCGTAATGTAAATATCTGTGTTTTCCGATGATCTTAGGCGACCCTGCTAGCAGTTCTCAACCTGTGGGTCGCGACATGAGGAACTGTATTAAAGGGTCGCAGCATTAAAAAGGTTGAGAACCACTGATCTAGAGCATGCATTTAATGGCATTGACTTTATATATCAGGAAATGTTCTTAATCCCAGCTCTCTTTGGTGTGGTTGAGACTACCAGATAAACCAGCTTAGGACAGATGAGATGCTATGGTATATTTCAGCTGGTGGAATCAGTTATTTAACGAGACAGTATGGCAGTCACTAAAAGCGGTGAGACGTGTAGGAGCCCCGGTGTAATTGTGGAAGATAAAGATTCATTTGTTCAGAGGGCATATGAAGAACCTGAGGTTTACGTAGTGTGCCTCTGGGTTTCCTCATTGCTAGAGGGGGAGTGGTGGCACCCAAGGGCATCCAATCCCAAGCAGGACAAGGGTGGTAGAAAACGCTGTGCATTTCCTTAGGTTAAAAGGAGAGGGAAATAAAATGCAAGTCTGTCAGTCCTGTACTTTTTTAAAAAATTAAAAAACAAACAAAACAGGACTTGCTGCTTTAGGATGAAGTACAAACTCCTTAGACCATTCATGGTCCAACCCTTTTCCAAAGCCTCCTTTTGCATCACTTCCCCAGCTAAATTGATGCCACCCTCTTCCCAGAGCCCCTCCTCTCCCACCAAGAGCCCCTTCCTTGGTGCCTCAGGAGCCATTTCCCCGCACTCCATAGTGATGTGTTCTTTCTCTGGGGTCACAGGCTCACTAAACCTGTGACAACCGAGAGATGGTTCATATCCTATCCTAAAATTGCATATCCTATCCTAAAATCAACTGGTCCCCTTGACTGTGTGGGTTTGAGGGCAGGAACTGCTTCTCCTTCATTTCTGCAACTGCAGTGTGTGCCCAGTGCCTGATACAATTAACATGGGATGAATAAATGAATTCACATTTTATTTGTGAAAGCAGCTGAGGAAAATGTCTGGAATGAAGATTGGCAGTCTTCACAGCTTTATCCTGGCAAGAGTGGCAGGAGGCACACAGAGAGGAAGTGCTAGGATTGATGATTTTCGGATCAGATATAAGTCTAGGAAGGGATGGACAGATGGACACTCCTCCTTCTCCATGCAGCCTCCCTGAGTCATTCCAAAGTCTTGCTGAACCTGTGATTGGCTTGCCTTCCCATTGGTGGCGAGGGTGGGAAACAGTTAAGTTTAGAAAGAAATTGTTAGTGGTAGAGCCTTTTCTTTTTATCCTATATAATAAGAGAGGAATATGCTAATTATCTGTTACCCAGTGAGGTGTAACGACCGACCAAGTAACGTCTGGATCTCAGATCTGCAGGAGGATGGGGCAGTGAACTACAAGTGGGCAGCAGAGAGCTACAGGAGGTGGCAGGGCAGCAAGCTATGAAGGGGGAGGGGGCGGGGGAAGCTACAGGAGGGTGAGGCAGCGGGCAGAGAGCTACAGGAGGGCGACAGAAAGCTATTGGCGCATGGATACGTGCACAGGGCTACTAGTATATAAATATATATATATTTATATTTTTATTTTTCAATTACAGTTGACATACAATATTATATTAGTTTCAGATGTACAATCCAGTGATTAAACAACATATAACTAAGTGACCACCCCAATATAACAAGTACCCCCCCTGGCATTATACATAGTTATAATATTATTGACTATATTTACACCCCCATGACTATTCTGTAGCTACCAATTTGTACTTCTTAATCTCATCACCTTTTTCACACACACCCCAAGCCCTCTCCCATCTAGCAACTGTCAAAATGTCCTCTGTATCTGAGTCAGTGACAGAGCCTTTTCCAATGCTGCTGACAGTCCCTCAAAGGAAGCATTTCTGACTCACACTGCTTGCCTTTGTGTTACCTATTGGGGAATTTGGAGTCAGTGTTTTGGGTTTTTTTAATGTTAATCGATTTAATTTACTTAATTGAGGTATAACATAGATACTGTGAAATGCAATCCCAAATGTATTCTTATTACAATTCAATGAGTTTTGACAAAGGGCTACATCAGTGTGAACCTACACCCCTAATATTTTATTTCCATCACCCTAGAAAGTTCCCCCTTGCCCCTTTCTAATCCAGCTCCCCTTAGGGTTATTGTAAAAAAAATGGCATATATACCACCTCATATATATATATATATGAGAGGCCTGGTACACAAAATTTGTGCATGGGGTGGGGTGTGTGTGTCCCTCAGCCCAGCCTGCACCCTCTACAATCTGGGACCCCTTGATGGGTGTCCAATTGCCCTCTCACAATCCAGGACTGCTGGCTCCCAACTGCTTGCCAGCCTGCCTTTCTAATTGCCCCTAACTGCTTCTGCCTGCCAGCCTGATCACCCCCTAACCACTCCCCTGCCAGCCTGATCACCCCCTAACCACTCCCCTGCCAGCCTGGTTGATGCCTAATTGATCCCCTGCCAGCCTGTTTGCCCCTAACTGCCCTCCCCTGCAGGCCTGGTCCCCCTCCAACTGCTCTCCCCTGCAGGCCTGGGTCCCCCCCAACTGCCCTTCCCTGCAGGCCCGGTTGCCCCCAACTTCCCTCCTCTGTTGGCCTGGTCACCCCTAACTGCCCTCCCCTGCAGGCTTGATCACCCCCAACTGCCCTCCCTTGCAGACCTGGTCCCTCCCGACTGCCCTCCCCTGCTGGCCATCTTGTGGTGGCCATCTTGTGTCCACATGGGGGCAGCCATCTTGTGTGTTGGAGTGATGGTCAATTTGCATATTACTCTTTTATTAGGTAGGATATATATATATATATATATATATATATATATGTGTGTGTGTGTGTGTGTGTGTATAAATATATATATATAATATAAAATATATATGTATATATATAAAAATATATATGTATATATATGTGTGTGTGTGTGTGTATATAAATATATATATATAAAATAAAAATAATAAAAGCATAATATGCTAATTAGACTGGACAGCCAAACAACCTTCCAGACGTCCTTTCAGAGGACCTTCTGGATGAAGCCATGGTGGCAGAAGTGATTGGGGGCGATCAGGCAGGCAGGCAGAGGCAGTTAGGAGCAATCAGGCAGGCAGGCGGGCGATTAGGAGCAATCAGGCAGGCAGGTGAGTGGTTAGGGGTGATCAGGCAGGCAGGCAAGTGGTTAGGGGCAATCAGGCAGGCATAGGGGTTAGGGGCGATCAGGCAGGCAGGCAGGTGAGTGGTTAGGAGCCAGAGGTTCCAGATTGCAAGAGGGATGTCTGACTGCCGGTTTAGGCCTGATCAGGCCTAAACCGGCAGTCAGACATCCCCTGAGGGGTCCCAGATTTCAAAAGGGTGCAGGCTGGGCTGAGGATCCCCACCCTTCATGAATTTTGTGCACCAGGCTTCTAGTATATATATAAAATGCTTGCTCATATGTAACTTGCATGCTAGGCAAAGCAGACTGGCATTATGTGAGTGAAATAATTCAGAATCAGCACAATATATTACAGGACATAGCATTAAATGAAATGTTTCTGTTTACTCCCATGACATGGATTTAGGGAAGCAAAATGCATTAAAATATCATCTTGGGAGTTAGTTAACAATTCAGATACCTGGGCCCACCTCCATTCCCAATTATGGCAGCATTAATTCACAATTGCTTGGCATGGAATTTCAGGAACATCATGTAGGTAAACCTCCCCAGGATTTCTGATATGCAGTGGGGGCTGGGCAGAGGTCAGTTATTGATGGATGGGAAGTCCAGTGCCAGAGACAGTCGGCTCGTTCAAGATGACACAGTAAATTCATGGTGTGGCCTGCATTTCTGGTAGAGGAGTAGGAAAGGCTAAGGTCATGGAGCCCAGAACCAGCCCCAGGCCATGGTGCCACCAGTATAACAGCCTGCTTAACAGTTCTCGGGCCAACACAAAGTTGGGTCCTGTGCAATTAGAGAAAGTGAGAAATGGAAAGTACTGGCTTACCCACTTCAGCTGTGGGGCTTGGCAGACCCACAGCCCTGAGGAACAAACCTGCCCCCACCCCAATTCTTCTGTCTTGAAGCTGAATTCCAGTGATTGAGCTGCTCCACAGGAGGGTGGCAGGCTCCCTGCTGGGCTGACTGAGAAAGATCAGGTTGGTCCACCCAAAATTATCACCACGAGGATGCCTCCTTCCCATGTGCCAAATGAGCAAGTAAATCAGGTGCCAAGATGACTGACATCACTGATTAATGGCCCACATGGGGCCAAGTCCAGCCACCCAGCCTCCTTGGCTCCAGGGCCACGCAGGCAGCATTTTGGTGGCACCTCAAGCAGAACTGCCCTTTCTGTCTCCACATAGACAAAACCAAACAGCTGATAAATCACCGGATGAGCTGTGTCCTGATGAACCTTTGATCTTCCCAAGTGTCCATTTATCACTGATGAGTGGGCCTCCCACTGATGGGGCTGGTGACAAACAGAAAGTCAGCCCTCTCCAGACAAGAGCAGAGCCTTTGTAGCCCTCTGTCTTCTCCCTTCAACAACAGGTAACACTAAATGCCGGAGTCCTCTGGCCTGCACGGAAGGAGCACCAACACCAAATCCAAGAGGAGACGGGACTTGAGAGCAGCAAAAAGGCCTTCACCCTGGCTCCATGTGAGTGTGTGACTTAAATCTAGACATTTTCCATGGCAACGTGCAAGGGTCCCCCAGCCTTTAGCATCTACTCAGCCCCCCTCTCAGTCCCTCATATTGCCCTCCATTCCCAATTATGGATCAGTGAGATGGGACTTCATGCGGGGGTCTTAGACTCAGTAATGCCCAAGAGCCCATGAGAGGAGACAGATGGGGAGGTGTCTCCAGGCTCTGGTGGGTTCTGCTACACCATGACCCTGAGTGAGCCACTGCATCTCTGGGCATCAGTTCCCTTATTTGTAAAACAAAGGGGTTGGAATAAATTGCCTTTCAGCTCAATTCTGATATTTTGGGTTATAGTCCACCCCTCCTAGGCCAAGAACCTTGAATTTGTTTTGTTCTGTTTCCTATTGGGGACAGATCCATCTATTAGGCACATAGCCAAGAAGGGCAAAGTTCCAGCTATCATTCCAGGTAGGAAGGGGGACACCTGTTTATAAGATTCTTAATGGTAAAGCTCTTACCTTGTTTATCTTTGTATCCTTAGAACAAAATACGTGTTCAATAAATACCTGTGAAATGATTGTTCAACTCATCTAAAAACCAAGACTCCATGTGGTCTATTCCTGACTTGCTCTTATAAACCTACTGCTGCTCATAAATGTAGAGGGCCGCCTGGGAGGCACCTGGGCATTTCTTTTAATTATCGTCAGCTGAACTCAGGGCTTAGGCAGAGCCACGCCCTGGGAACATGCTTCCCCAATGAGGCTGGACATGTTAATCAGTTCTGACTTCAGAGCAGCCCAGGTGTCAGCAGGGGCGGGACTAGATATGTAAATCCAGTAATGCTAGGGCCTAGTTAAGAATGCAAATAAGCTCCTTTGATCCTAAGTTTTGATGTTACTTCCTGGATTTTTGGGATAAAATAAACCTGCTGTGTGGCTCAGGGTCTTCTTCATGCTGCCTCTCCAGCAGACAAAATGGCATCCCACCCAGCCCCCAGCTTTGTGAATCTATTTCTGTGTCTTGCTCTCTTTATTTCTATTATTTCTCAATCCCTGGCCGCCTCCATTTAGAACCAGTTTGTTCATCTCTCTTTCCGCGAGGGACTCGGAAAAGGGAGATCCCCTCCATGTTTGGCCCCCGCCACATCAGGCCCCCCCCCCCCCCCCCCGCACATAAACCTCTTACACTTCAAAGCCTCACTATCAGCTCAGTATCTCTGATCTCTGCAGACACAGCCTCCTCTGGCCCCAGCTTTTTGGGTTCCTTCTCCTTTCCTCATTTCCTCCCTAGGTAATCTCTCAATTTCTCTATCCAATTCCTCTCTCTCTCTCTCTCTCTCTCTCTCTCTCTCTCTCTCTCTCTCTTTATTTTTTATGTTTTTATTGATTTTAGAGAGAGAGAAAGGGAGAGGGAGAGGGAGCTAGAAACATCAACGATAAGAAAGTAACATCGATCGTCTGCTTCCTGCATGCACCCCTGGGGATTGAGCCCACAACCCAGGCATGTGCCCTGACCCGGAATGTAACCGGCAACCCTTTGGTGCATGGGCTAATGCTCAACCAACTGAACAACACCAGCCAGGGCCCACGCAGGGCTCTCTCACTTTTTTTTAAATTATATTTTATTGTTATTGTTGACATTATTACATTTGCCCCCCATTTCTCCTCCCTTTGCCCCTCTCACACAGACCTGCCCTCCCCTCCCTCTGGCCCTCACCACATTGTTGTCTGTGTCCATGGTCTATTCGTGTATGTTCTTTGGTCTGTCTCTCTCTTTTTGTACTTTCCCTATTTTACATCACCAAAGCTAGGTGCAAGCACACAAACACCAAATTTCCTTTACAGTCGTGGAGAAGTAAGAACCGAGAGAACAAAATGAGTTTCTAGCAGACCAGGGCTGAGGGCAGAATTGGAAAGAAGAACTATAAGAGGAAAGATTAATATTGTGATTCTCTACTGTTCCTTTGAACTTGAATAGCCCACGAAGCTCTAGGTCAGTGGTTCTCAACCTTTCTAATGCCATGACCCTCTAATACAGTTCCTCATGTTGTGGTGACCCCCAATCATAAAATTATTTTCTTTGCTACTTCATACCTGTAATTTTGCTACTGTTATGAATCATAATGTAAATATCTGTGTTTTCCGATGGTCTTAGGCGACCCTGTTAGCGGTTCCCAACCTGTGGGTCGCGACCCACAGGTTGAGAAACACTGCTGTAGAGACTAAGACCATAGGAATACACAGATATTTACATTATGACTCATAACAGTAGCAAAATTACAGTTATGAAGTAGCAAAGAAAATAATTTTATGATTGGGGGTCACCACAACATGAGGAACTGTATTAGGGGGTCGTGGCATTAGAAAGGTTGAGAACCACTGGGGGTGTTGTCTGACTCAAGCTAGGAGCTACCTAGGAGAAGAAGGTCAGTAAATTGTGCCTGGGTAGCCAGAGTTTACATTTGACAGTGTCTGAAATGGAAGAGGTCTTATTAAATACTTGTTTGATTAAGTAATTCATCAATTCTAAGTGGAGAGAGAAGAATATATAAAATAGAACCACACAAGAGGAAATAAACATTCAACACTAAATTAGTACTGGCAAATTTCCCACTTCATCTGTCAAAAGGCAAATTTTCCCTGTAGGAAAGTGATAAGGGAAAGCCCTTATCAGGGGGCAACTGGTACCACAACACTGCTCAGGTGAGGGGCATGGGATGAAGGTCCAGAGATAATCCCTACATTCTTCCCTGCTGTGTTTAGAGTTATCTTTATGGCCCTGAGCTGGTGAAATTTAGTTGCCTGCCATAGCTTCAAGGATTGTTTCTGGATTCTCCCAGGTTTGAGGTCAGCAGGGCTGTGTGACTACAGAAGCTTTTTGTTGTTGTTGTTGTTATAACTACTATTAAAACATCTTTATTTGTATGTTTGTCAGTAGGCGTGTGAAATCATGTTAACTCTCAGCCAGGTTGTGCCCTGAAGGATTCCTCAGGGGAAGGGGTCACTTTACTATCTCTGACCCACATGGAAAGTCTGGACATGGTCTTTCCTCATTTCATCCCAAATAAGCAAAAGAAGAACAAACATTCAGGAAAGGAACCTATGAAAGCAACAAAGACTGAAAGATTATTCTGTGAAAATGGGACACTTGGGAAATCTGGGCTGAGAAAAAAAACAAAAACAGTGAGTTAACTGCAGAATGGGACAGTCCCCACCCCGTTCTGTGCAGGTAACCTTGGGTAAGACTGGCACCAGCTCACACCTGCTTCTCCTGAGGGAGTAACCTTGAGAAGCTCAGTTAATCAGCTCACCTGAGAGAAACCCTGGCTGTCCAGAGTTCTTGCTTTTTCATGGTGCATGCAGTATTTTAAGGAGCCTTGAAGGACTCTGATAAAAACCCATTATCACCCCCTGTTGACTTACTAAAGGTCTACTCTCATGAGGTAACAGGGTCCAGTGAAGAGAACAGGGCTTTGGAACCTGCAGAACTTTGGCTGTACCTTTTTGTATGTGCTGGTTATGTGAGCTATGGCAAATGATTTAATTTCTCATAGGTTCTCTTTTATTATCTGTGGATAATGGTAGATTAATAATAGTAATAATAATAAGTGTAATGCAGGGAACACTGAATATAACAGATAACAGGTACTTGGCACAATGTCTAGGCCATGATCACCCTCAATAAAAGTTACCTGTTGGTCACCAGTTAATAAACTGGACCTTTCAGGCTGACCCTTCACTTCAAATGCCCTTACACTTGCAAAAACTTTTTGATTGGCCTTCCAGAAAGGAAGCAAATCTAGCAGTCTATTAGCATAGAGTGGACTAATTTCTGTGGTTAAGTAAATAAATTACTCACTAAAAATATGATACTTGCCTACACTGGGAACTTTCTGGTTACTCTTTGGAATTACAAGAGTAATGTGATAATTGTCATAGGAATAAAATAAATAAATAAATAAATAAATAAATAAATAAATAAATAAATAAATAAACCAGACAAATAAGAGAAACCTCTATAGCTTTATTAATCACTTCCAAATAACTGGAAATACCTGAACCTTTAAATATACAATAACATGAACTAGAACCCAAAGTTTTCCTTGACCTTTTTTATGAATATTTTATGGTAAATAATATGTTTCTAACACCAGATCTAGCAGATTTCAATATATAAGAAGTTAAAAAATGAGACATAAAACAAATGTGACTTGAAGTGGGAATTATTTCTCCGAGAGGCCAAAAAGCTAAGGAATGGTTTGGTACTTAAAGAATTAAAGACTATGTCATAGAGAAATGTAACAACCAGCTTTTATTTTATTATTCACTATGCCATTTATTCATTCATTCAAGGCATGTGTGCACACATGCATTTATAAAACAAGTGTTCATCTATTTCAGGCACTGTGCAAGGTATTGGGGATACAAAGATGAAAGTGACAGGAATTAGACATGGTTTCTGTATTGGCCTGTGTTAAGTCAGAGGTATAAACACACACTCTGCTAATGGGTGTAACGTGATAAAGTGAGACAGTGGACATGTGGGGGCATTATTTGCAGGAGCTGAGTGGAGAGGAGGTGTCCTCTACCACAGGGCATTAGGAAAGGCTTGATAATACATGAAATCATTTTTTGAGTTGGTTCTTAAAAAATGACTAGAGTTTGTTAGATGGGAAAAAGTCCAAGCAGAGAGAACAATGTGAAGTGTAAAGTACAATAGGTGTTCCAAGTACAGCAATGGTAAAAGAAGTATATTATGTGTGTATGAGCCAAATGGGTCATAAGGCTGGGAATACGGGTAGCCAAAATCCACTGTGAGATATTTAGAATGCCATTCTAAGAAAGAGATAGAAGCAAGTATAAAATGTAAGATGTTAGATCCAGTGAAAGCAGAAATTTTTCTCAAGACAAAATACTTGGACATTGGGATAATTAGGAAACAGGCATCTAAGACTATACATCATTTCTCATTGAGACCCAGGACCAAAGATAAATTGTACTGTGTATTTTATCAGCCTTCCTTAGTCATCCACATATGTGTTTATGACATTATTTTAAAGATAGGTTGAAAATTTAATAGCAAGCACAAAAAAAGACTTCTGCCTAAGGGGAGAAGGAAGGTGGTGTTTTGCTTGGTGAGATGTGACTGAATAAATGCATACCTTTTCCACTTTTGTTTAATTATTAAAAGCATGCTTTTATTTTGTTCCAATTTCAACAATTATACATGTTTAAAATATGGAAATGAAGTCTTAAAGAAGAAAATAAAGTTTTCTTTATGTATTCAAATATAACACAATTAAGATGCTGTTTAGTAATTGGTTTTCTGTTTTTGCTTTTGTGCTTAGAAATCATTTCCCTTTCAAGAGATCAGATAAAAACGGTCCTCTTATATTTTCTTTTAACTCATGTTTTCAGTTTTCATATTTAATTCAAATCTATACTGAATCTATTTTTATGAATGTTCTTAGGTAAGATACATTTATGAGGGTGGGCCTCTTTTTTCTCCATTAAACTACTCATTTATGCCTTCATCTTATTATTTGTTTTGTCATGTCCTATTTTTGTCATTATCAACAGTAGGCCAAGAGCTTTCTGGGTGGTTTCTTGCCATTATAAAGTAATATTGCTAATCCCATCCCTTCTACTCTTGTTATTTCTGTCCCCAAACTGGCTAACAGGCTTTGGCCTTTTTGCCCACTGGCCACCTCTTTAAGTCATTGAGCTGTTGCTAGCAGCTTAGCATGGCCTGTAGAAAGTGCCCCCATTCCCGTTCCTCTGGAGGTTTTCAGCAAAAGCCAGGCATCTATCTGACAGATCCCTGAGCTCATCTCCTGAGGGCCTTCCAAGCTGAGGATGGGGTGGGACTATCCCAAAAGGTTATCACACACACACTCCTTGAGCAATACAGACTTTCATTCATTCCCTAAGCAAACAGTGTTCTCCAGATATAGGAATAAATGAGAGGCCCCCAAGGTATTCACTCATCCTTCTAGAATGCCCCAGAGGAGCTGCTGAGTTGAGCTACCTCATGAAAAAGATCTCATGGGCTGACATCATGGGAATCTGCCCAATCTCATTCAATTTACTCAACAAATATTTGTTAAACTTCTGCTATTTGCCAAGAACCATGCTGGGTGCTGGGATGTAAGACTTCAGGAGCTCACTGCTGAGTAGAAAACAGATTAACAGATGGTTACACTACAGTTTGATAAGACCTGAAATAGGTGAAAGCTCAGATGTTATGGGTTTCTGAGTTATTCATCCCCTCCTGGCAAGGACTTATCAGCTATATTAACAAAAGCATTTCTTTCATATTCAAAGTTATAGCAAAGTTAATTATAATCTAGTTAACCTGAGTCTCTTCAGAGTTGCTATAAACTCCCTTCAGACCCAATTTTCAGAGTTACAGAGGAAGTCAGCTATGGTTGACAAATGAAAGGTTCAAAATTTTTTAAAAAATAAGGTTGAGTGAATGATTCCGTCCTCTCAACCAGGAACTTCATCTGGCTGCTGGCCCTCATAGCAGTCAACGCCAAGAGCAAGCAGCCTGGGAAGAGATAATACAAGCTGGTCACCTTAGAAATGTCCTTTCCTTGTATTCCAGTGACCCAAATCCATGGGCCCTGCTGTTGTTTGTTTTGGCTTCTTTCTTCTGAAGCCTAAGGTAGCTCATGTGTGGTGGGCTGTTTATTTGACAAATCTTTTAATGGGTGAATTAGCAAGCTTCTTATGTGGTCACCTGATAGGTCAGACAGCCTTCAGCCACACACACAAATTAAAGAATAACTTCCCCCCCTCCCCCCTCCCCTAAAACTGCAAGCAACCAAATCTTGATCATTCTATGATAGAGTCCTGAAGTAATCTGAGCTACTTCTATCTGTTCATTTTTGTATTAGGAAATGTAGAAGAAAGACACAGAAAGAAAATAAAATGTAAGTGACAGTCTTCCAAGCAGACTTGCTAGAGGAAATTGAAAAGAGGTTCTGAGATGGTTGAGTTTTTGTTTGTTTGCTTCTTACATTTTTATGTCCCCTCCTTCACTCTGGGCCCCGTGGTGATGAGTAATCAAGCACTGGTTTTAGAACAAATCTTTACTTCCTCACAATCT
Source organism: Eptesicus fuscus (assembly GCF_027574615.1). Classification (NCBI taxonomy): domain Eukaryota; kingdom Metazoa; phylum Chordata; class Mammalia; order Chiroptera; family Vespertilionidae; genus Eptesicus; species Eptesicus fuscus. The sequence goes on from NC_072481.1 coordinate 83,348,930, forward strand.
CCTTGAGATTTTCTCTCATTCTCTATTGTTGTTGTTTTCCACCCAGCAACTGATTTCAGAGCTTGCTGCAGCTCTAAAGCTTCACCTCCTTCCCCCCAAAATAAGTCTCCTCATGTCTAATAATTCACTCTTTTACATACATACTATTGATATTCTAACATGGGTTTAGGCAAGACTGTGTGGGGGAATGATATATATATGCACACGAGTCCCTCCTGTTGCCACTCTATCTGCTTTCATTAATTTTTTGAAATTTTCATTCATTCCCTTAGCTCCAAACTGCCAGAAATTTATTAAAGTACACATATTACATTTGTCCAAAATAATTAAAATCTAATTATTATAGCTTTTTTACTTTCCTTCAATTCATTGCTGCTTAGAATAACTATCAACTCCACTCAACGCTGCACATCAGCTCCTGAGAGAGAAAATAGCAAAGAGGAATAATTCCAACCAACAAAAGTTCTAGATTCATTTAGATTTCCCAAGCCTGTTTCTTCATATGTAAAATGGGATAATCTTCACCTTATAATTCTGATGTATTAGGGATAACATATGGAAAGGACCTTGTACTGAACTTAGTAAGTGGAGGCACTCAACAATCAGTAGTCATTATTATCACTATCATTACGATAGATGTTACGGGTAGTGTCTTATTTTATAAATTTAAATTGTAGCCTAAGTATCATGTGATCCAGCAAGAAAAATATCCAAGCAACTACTGTGTTTCCTCTTCTAGTTGGGGATACAAAGTAGGAGAGAAAAAAGAGAAGGAGGCAAGAGTAATGCCCTAGAAGACAAATAGTGGGTGGATTCTAGGTACCTATTCCTATTTCTCCTGGCTGCTTTTTCCATATCATACCATATACTTATTCTAAAATCCTTTCTTAGCTTCACTACTTCCTTCTCCTCTTTCACTCTTCTTCATTCTCTGCTCTGCTCCCTGAGTGGTCACAACCACAATTTATTCTCTATGTTCCCATCCTAAAAAAAAAAAAAAACCTTAGTCAGTCATCTGAACAGGAAGTGACCTGAACCCCATAGTATTGAAGCGCACACAGAAAGGTCTGGTGCCTGGATGATGGTACACACTTGCCTAAGTTGTCTTCCCAGGGTTCTTTTGGCTTAGAATTCCTTTGTCCAGAGGCCAACTGTGCATCCTCAGGGAAGGGGCCAGACCCATCTGTTCCCCTCTGCCTCCTTCAGGAAGGCTTATTTGATAAAAACAAAGCACATAATTGCCATACCTTGTACTAAACCCAGAATAAAAGAATGAGATTATTTTTAATCAATTCCCCATCACTGTTGTCATGAGTACTCAAAGGAAACCTTAGTTGTTAGCTAGGTTCTCACTATATTTCAAGTTTGTTTGTTTGTTTTACTCTATAGTCTCTCCCTGTACAACTTCATTTATTCATATATCCATCCATTTTTCCACATTTATTTATTAGTTGCCTATCTTATTTCAGGAGCAATTCTAGGCTTTGGAAATATAACATCACAACACTGACAATGCTCAGGCTCCTATGGGTTATACATTCTACATTATAGGGGAGATAAACAAACATATAAACTCTATAAATTAAAGAAATCCAGATTGGGGGTGGTGGTTGAGAGAAGAGGAATGCTTAGTAAGAAAGAGGGGGGAAATGGATGTTAACAACAAGGAGATGGCATTTTGAAAAAGACATGAAAGAAAGGAAAGATGAGTTAAATGGGTCTCCAAAAGAGGACATCCCAGCAGAGCAAACAATAAATGCAAATGTCTGCCATGAGAAAGTGCTTCAAGTGTTCAAGCAACAAAAAGAAGGAAATGAGATTGCAGCATAGTGGGAATTAGAGGAGCGGCAGGAGATGAGCTCAGAGGAGCAATCAGGGAGCCAGCGAGTAGGGACTTGTCCATGGTTAAGAAAGTGAATTTTGTTTTCAGTGAAATGGATTCTATTGAAGAGTTTGAACAGAGGTCTGCTTCAATCTGACTTATGTTTTAAAAGGATCATTTGGGCTTTGTGGTGAAGAAAAGACCAATGGAGAACAAGGGTAAGAGAGGGGAGACCAGTTAGGAGCCTATTTCCACAACCCAGACACCTAATACTGTGGATAGTCACTAATGGTAATAGAGTCTGCACAGGCTGTTTTGCTCAACTTCTTAACACCAACCCAAACAGAACTTCAAATGAGGTTTCAAGTTCTTCAAAAAAGATACACAAAAGTGATATTAACTATTGTCTACTTTACCAAATATTTGAGAGGCCTAAGGAGGTGAACTATTTACAGTCATGCACCATTTAACAATGGTATAAGTTCTGAGAAATAAGTTGAGAGGTGATTTCAGCATTGTGAACATCATAGAATGTACTTCCACAAAGCCTACTACGCACCTAGGCCTATGTGGTATAGCTGTTGCTCTTAGGCTACAAACATGTATAGTGTGTTACTGTACAAAACAACAGGAGAATAAGTATAGCACAGAGAAAATGATGTAATTGAAAGATGCAGGATTCCTGTCAAGATGGCAGTGTAGGTAAACACCATATTCGTCACCGCGCATAACCACATCAAAATTACAACTAAACTACAGAGCAACCATCATTCAGAATCACCTGAAATCAAGCTGAACAGAAGTCCTACAACTAGGGAATTAAAGAAGAAGCACATTGAGACTGTTAGGAGGGGCAGAGATGCAGGGCAGAATCACAGAACCAGCTGGTCCCACATCCACGTGTGGCAGTTTAAAATTGGGGGGGATATCTTGGCTGTGAAAGTTTCCTGAGGAGCGAGGGGTCCCAGCCCCACACCAGACCCACCAGCCCAGGGTTCCAGAGCCAGGAAGAGAAGTCCTCATAACTTCAGGCTGTAAAAACCAGCAGGGATTGTGGCTGAGTGACATGGAGGCTGCTGGAGTCCTAGGCATTTCCTCTTAAAAGGCCAGCACAAAGATTTACTAGGACTCACTGCCTCTGAGATCCAGTGCTGGGGCAGCCACTTGAAAGGAACCTGGGACATTTGGGGAGGAACTAATGTGTCTAAAATCGGGGAGAGACCTGGAGTGGCAGCTTTCTCCTTGACAGAAGTTCTGACAGAGTCCATAGTTCCTTTGCTGATCCCTCCCCACCACAGAGCCTATGTTACTATATCTGAGTCTCCATCAACCAGGCTCACATTTTTCATCCCACCCTGAGACTCCACCATCTCCCCCTACTTGCAGGCGCATCCAAGCCACTTCCAGGGGCTTTTCCGTAAACTGTCCTCTCTTGCCTCATGCCTCAGATTTTTCTAAAATATCTCAAACCCACCTCCACAAGTGACACACTCAAGATGCAGACTTGGTGAGCACCAAAGCCCCACTGAAGCAAGTCCTGCTCCATAGGGTCAGCTCCTGCACAGCAGCTCTTCCACTATAGTTACAGCTGATCCTCTGATTGAGAGTCAATTCTTCCCAGTGACACCAACATAAATCAAGGCTCAACTATAATAGGACAGTGCACACAGCTCATCCAGGGGCATACCTGGAGTGCCCAACTCAGGTGACCAGGGAGGCTGAACCATTTTGCCCTATAGGACACCTACTATATAAGGTCACTCCTCCAAGTCTGAGAGATATAGCAGATCTACCTAATACGTAGAAACAAACAGGGAAGCATCCAAAATGTGGAGACAAAAAAAAAAAAGATGTCACAAATAAAAGAATAGGAGAAATCTCCAGAAAAAGAACTAAATGAAATGGATGTAAGAAAACTACCAGATACATGCCGAAACCGGTTTGGCTCAGTGGATAGAGCGTCGGCCTGCGGACTGAAAGGTCCCAGGTTCGATTCCGGTCAAGGGCATGTATCTTGGTTGCGGGCACATCCCCAGTAGGGGGTGTGCAGGAGGCAGCTGATCGATGTTTCTCTCCCATCGATGTTTCTAACTCTCTCTCCCTCTCCCTTCCTCTCTGTAAAAAATCAATAAAATATATTTAAAAAAAAAAAAAGAAAAAAAGAAAACTACCAGATACAGAGTTCAAAACAATGATTATAAGGATGCTCAATAAGAACTTCAAGAAATTTATTGAGAACATCAACAACATAAAAAAGACCAGTCAGAAATGAAGAATACACTAACTGAAATTAATAATAAATTACAGGGAATCAACAGTAGAGTAGAGGACACCAAGAATCATATCAAGAATTTGGAATATAAGGAAGCAAAAAAACACCCAATCAGAACAGCAAAAAGAAAAAAAGATTCCAAAAATATGAAGATAGTGTAAGGAGCCTCTGGAACAACTTTAAGTGTACCAACATTCACATCATGAGGTGCCAGAAGGAAAAGAGAGGGAGCAAGAAATTGAAAACCTATTTGAAAAAAATGACAGAAAACTTCCCTTACTTGGTGAAAGAAATAGACATACAAGTCCAGGAAGCACAGAGAGTCCCAAGCAAGATGAACCCAAAAAGACCCACACCAAGGCACATTATAATTAAAATGCCAAAGGTTAAAGACAAAGATAATCTGAAAAGCAGCAAGAGAAAAGCACCTATAAGAAAAGCAGCAAGAGAAAAGCACCTATAAAAAATTACCTATAAGAAAGTGCCCATATGACTGTCAGCTGATTTCTCAACAGAAATTTTGCTGGCCAGAAGGGAGTGGCAAAAAATATTCAAAGTTATGAAAAGCAAGGACTTACAACCAAGATTACTCTACCCAACAAAGCTATCATTTAGAATGAAGGATATATAAAGAGCTTCCCAGACAAGAAAAAGCTAAAGGAGTTCATCACCACCAAATCAGTATTACATGAAATGTTAAAGAATCTTCTTTAAGAAGAAAAAAAAGATAAAAAATATGAACAAAAAATAGCAATAAATATATATCTATCAACAATAGAATCTAAAATTCAAAATAATTGAACAAGCAAAACCTAAACAGACTCATAGAAGCAGAGAACATTTTGATAGTTGCCAGATGGGAGGGGTGTTTGGGGAATGGGTAAAAAAGGTGAAGAGATTTAAAAGTGCAAATTAGTAGTGATAATGTAGTCTTGGGGTATAAAGTACAGCATAGGGAATATATTCATAATACTCTAATAACTACTTATGGTGTCAGATGGGTAAGATTTTGGGGATGATCACTTGATAAGTTTTATAATGTCTAATCACCTGAAACTAATATAATTTTGTATGTCAACTGTAATTGAAAAAATAATTTAAATGATTAACAAAAAAGAAAGACACACTAAAAAGAAATTAGATGAGGCTGCTACCAGTGTAACATCAGATACTGTTTTTACAGAAAACATTTTTATAAGTAGAAAGAGTGCATCCTAAAATATGATAAAAAGTATGTTAGAGTAAATACATAAACCAATAACATAGTTATTGATTCTTATTATCAAGTAGTACGTACTATACATAATTGTATGTGCTATACTTTTATATAATTGGTAGTGTACTAGGTTTATTTACACCAGCATCACCACAGACATATGACTAATGCATTGTGCTATGATGTTACAACAGCTACAGTGTCACTAGGCAATAGGAATTTTTCAGCTCTATTATCCTCTTATGGGACCACCATCATATCTGCAATCTGTGGTTGACCTAAATGTTGATATGAGGCATGTGACTGTATATCACAAATACCACAGCAAGCCATGCTGAAAGCATCATTTGACCATTATGCTCTCCTGTGCTCCTCTTTAGTGGACAGCTCTCTTCCCCTGCCCAGATTCCTGCTCCCTATTGACTCAATTTTTTCCTCCCTACTATGCAAAGATATTCATCTCTGCACAAGCTTCTACTCCCCAGAAGTACCTAATCAAGTCCCCTGTGGTGTTCAGATATAGCACACCCTTTGGCTAAGAAGATTCGCTCTCCCCTTAAGGTAATGTGAAAAACACCCAGTGTTACTGGAGAATGCTTTTACAGTCTTATTTCCTACTCCAAAGAGTTCATCCAAACAAAGTATTGTCTACAAAAAAAAAAATTATGCTGATAAAACTTTTTCATATCTAATCAAACCTACAACTAGCATATATTTCTCTTAGTCTCATATTAATTGTGTTTGTTCATGACAATGTCCTCTGATAGATGTAAATTTCCTTACAGGCCACCTTGCTTATCCCCACACTGCTAACATTAGCACAGTGCCTGTCACTTAGCAAACATTGCTGGATCAGAACCAAATGGACAGAAATATTTACCTTACTATTTTTTGATGAACCAAATTATATAGATTTGGAGCTGATGGGTTAATGCTTTGTCTGAGTTTTATAAACTGCATGCAAAGTAGAAACCCAGGAATTCAAAGTGGAGTATAGAAGTTTAAGTACCAGTATAATTCTTGCCTGAGACAGTAATAAAATCCTCACCTTCCTTCTTCTCTTTCTTTTCCTCTTTATTCTCGGATAGATTGCACTGGTTTCTAAGCCTTCCTTTTGCCTTGCCTATTAAATCATCTGCAATATTCTTGGAGGAGGGAAGGAACATTAGTGCTCCATGGAGAATGGAAACTTAGGGGTGGGAATCTAGTCTCTCCATATTCTATTCAGCACTTGGTACATGTTGCTCTTGGGATCACTCCAGGAAATACACATTTGCTAGCAGTTTGTCTACTCACAGTGAGCAGAATATGGATGAATTACCTAATTCAGTAGGTCCTTCTGACCCATAACATCTGGTTAGACAGTTTTGTACCCAATAACTACTGCCAATTGGCTGTTGTATGTTCTACTTTCCTCACCTCCCTATCAGCATCTCTTTGAATGCAGTTTGGAATGAACAGCAGCTACAAGGCAGCAGCATAAAAAGCCAAAGAGCAGAACCAACACACAAGCTCATTTGTGAGATGAATCTTTAATAAAGCAAACTTCAAAGCATCACAGATCTCTACCATCTAGCCTAATCAATATATAATGCCAACCATTAAAATCTAGTTTGTCAAAATTACTATGCATGGTTTTTTATAAAAAAAACTAGAGGCCCAGTGCACAAAATTTGTGCATGGGTAGGGTCCCTAGGCCTGGCTGGCAATCAGGGCTGATCAGGGCCTTCCGGCTGCCAGCTGGGGCCTTACTTCATTCCATTCTGCCCCCTGGTGGTCTGCGCACATCATAGAGAGTGACCAAACTCCTGGTCTCCTGGTCAAACTCCCAAGGGGACACTTTGCATATTAGCCTTTTATATATATACTAGTAGCCCGTTTGCACGAAGATTCGTGCAATAGACCTTCATTCACCTGGCTGCCTGCACCAGTTTTCTGCTGGCACCGGGGACCCAGGCCTTGGCTGTGGCCACCGCCTTCTACCTTCTTTCAGGGTCCCGGTGCCGGCAGAAAACTGGTGCAGGTGAAAACTGCACCCTAGCGTCCCTGTGACCCGATCGCAGGAGCGAGCCGACCCCCCAGGTCCGCTCGCTCCTGCAATCGGAGCAGGCACCCGCCTGCGCCCAAGGCCTGGAAAGCCCCGGGCGGCTTCCCGGGCCTTGGGCCCCGCAGCACCCCAGAGTCCCTGCGACCCCATCGCAGGAGCGAGCCGACCCCCCAGGTTGGCTCGCTCCTGCGATCGGAGCACGCACCCGGCTGGCGCCCAAGGCCCGGAAAGCCCCGGGCGGCTTTCCGGGCCTTGGGCTCCGCCCGCACCCCAGCTTCCCTGCGACCCAATCGCAGGAGCGGGTTCGGCTGGCTCCTGTGATCGGAGCAGGTGCTTCCCTGCAACGGTTTCCTGGTGGGCGTGGTTGGTGGGCGTGGCTTGGGCGTAGCGAAGGTGCGGTCAATTTGCATATTTGTCTATTATAAGGTAAGATAGAAAAAAAAGGACTTTCAACAAATCATCAAATTCTATGGTAGGTAGATTATGAGCTACATGAGAGTTAAAAGCTGGGTCCAATTAACTTGTTATTCTCCAGAGCAATCTTGCACACTGCCTGTGTTTTGGCAGGCGCTGATTTATCTTTTGTGAGTGAATAAATAAATCATCTTAGGCTGGCTTTATCTTGCTAATTATAGAGAACTTATGATTCATATGCAATAAAATCACCAGGGAATAAAATCTCACAATATTCTTTAGTCTTAACATCAATGTGTTGAGTAATTCTTTCTGTTGAAAGTCTATATCACATTCCTCCAGGTCTCAGAAGCTACTATATGTTTAAAGATTGACCTATGGTCATCCTAATCCCATCCCATTTTCTTAAACCACTTTAAAAAAAGGAATATTTCTAATTCCAGAAGAAAAAAGAATCCAGATTAGATGCTTGGATCCTGAAACAAAGGCTTAATGAGACTTGTTACCACCCCCAGGATGTTGACAAGGTCCCTCCTGAGTTGAATCTCCCACCAAGAGCTGGCAGGGCTCCTACCACCCAGAAGTGATAGACAACTCACTTTAGATTCCTTTCCCCTAGGGGTACCACAAACTGAGAAGGCAAAGGCAGGGCCACTTCCAGAACACTGAGATAACCTGATAAACTGGGGATGGGGGTGCCTCCCTGTCCCTGTATTTTCTAACCACATCCTTGCTGGAGAGGCACCTGAGAAAGGTAAAGTCTCAATTAGTCACGTTAAGCACTCACCAGATATCTGCTGACCTTATCTCTATGGTAATTACAAAGAAACAGCTTGAGTAAAGGAGAAAAGAAATCAGTATGGAGAAAATATAACCTGTAATAGAAGGCATATTGATTTGGGCTTCGTTTTTTCAGTGACAAGCTCAGCATTCCTGAGTCCAGATCTTATGAGAAATAAAAAGGAAATTATTCCCCCATTGTTTACGACAGAGTAGATACACCAAGATCAACAAAGATTCCAGCCTTTGCTTTAGAGATCACCCCTATTAAATTCAGAATCACACAGTCCTGTTTAGCAAGCTGGGTTCTTGGCTAAATAAAGGGTGCTTGCTGCACCAATAGCAAATATAGCCTGTGGCCTCCCTAAGATAACTGAGAAAATTCCATGCTCAAGAATCACACCTGGGACATGGCTCATCCTCAAGCTTCTAGAAACAAGTTGCTGGGCACTGTATGCCTTGCACTCCTTTGTAAGTCTAACCACAGATTTTCTTCATTTAAGATGGGGTTTTCCCCTTTTAACTTATATGGTCACTAGCAAGAACCCATCACTGGGAGGTGAACACGTAGAGTATGACCATGAGCAGATAGAGCTGGCTGGGGTCCTGACTCATGGTGAGTTTGATGGGAACAGGCATGTGCTCCAAATACTCACCTACTCACCTGTGCCTGGGACCCAGTAATGCCAGACCATTAGCCCTCAACCAAAACTCTTAAAGCTACAGTAATTTTAAAAAAGAGTCTAAATCTAATGAACCCAGGATATCTATAGAAAAATCAAATGGATAAATAAGGGGGGGGGATTAAAAGGGTTATCAAAAAGATGAAGATAATTTATTTCATCCACCTATGCAGTTTTCACTATTTATTGGTGTGAAAAGCTTTTTTTAAAAAAAGAAAAACTGCTGGAATCTTTTCATACAATACAGAGCACAAATATACACTCTCTCTCTCTCTCTCTCTCTCTCTCTCTCTCTCTCACACACACACACACACACACAATTTATCTAAATTATTTGAATTTGAAACACATTTCCTCGCTAGCTATTCAAGCCCCAGTTAAAAAGCCTCAGGTCTCAAGCATAATAATAAGTCATCCATGCAAATGTTTGCATCAGATAACTAGAGCAAAAATAAAAGCTGGCAACCCACATCAGTGTAACTCATAGTACTTCTCTGTTTGGGTAAATCAGTTGTAGGCCTTGTATCTTGTCCCCAAAATGATTTTGGAAAATATAAATTTTTACTGATAATTGGTAAAATAAAAATGCTGAATTTCATCAAGAAAGTTAAATTTATTAATCAAGACTACAGCAAACTTAAGTACCTTGCTATCATTTCAGAATTTTCAATAGTATCTAAGGCTATGCTTTCAGATTAGCCATGATCATAAAAATGACTTTGGTGACTCGGGGAAAACATGCTTTTCTGTCGAGCATGTACAGAGAAGGAGCCTTTAAAAGGCAGAGCCCATGCTGTAGTAAATATGTCATCTCAGAGCCCAATACAGTAGTGGCCAGTAACAAATACAGAAATGAAAGGATGGCTTGGAAAGAACACCCAAACAAAGGGAGAAGATACTTGAACTAGATAACTTTTAAAAGCAGGACATAACTGTATGAACTCCTGGGACACATATTTGAAATGCTCTAGTCCCCTGACAAGCACTGGAGTGCTCAGGGAAAGATTTCATAGAAAAGGCCTATCAAATAGCAGGTGATATGTAAACATCATTCACTAAATAGTTCCTCCACGTATTGATTCAGTAAATATTTATGACCGACCCTACTATGGCAAGTCATGGTGACAGGAGATGTGGCAATGTGGAAGATCCACTCACTGCCTTCCCAGAATTAGGGAGATAAAACATATATTCTTCCTTTCCTTCCATTCTGCTTTGATTTGCTTGATAGCCACCAGAATTTGCTAGTGGAAAAACAATGACTGAATCTGCAGTGGGTATCCTATATAATAAAGAGCTAATATACACAAATGGTCGTCACTCCCTCATGCCATAATGCCATAATGGCTCAGACACTCAACACTAGGGAGAGAGGAATGGGGACCAGCCAGGCACAAATGAGCTTGTGAGAGAGGAATGGGGACCAGCCAGGCCACGGTCTAGGAGAGGGACAAGCCATCCGCACCAGCGCTTGCGGCTGCGGCCCAGACGAAGCCGCCTGCCCATGGTCCCCTGCAGCTGTGGCTGGTCCAAGTCCTGGATGCCTGCAGGAGGGAAACCTGGGTCCTGGGTGTGGGCAACCAGAAGGAGGGAAACCTGGGTCCTGGGTGTGGGCAAGGCAGAGGCAGTTAGGGGCAATCAGGCCAGCAGGGGAGCAGTTAGGGGCGATCAGGCAGGCAGGCAGAGATGGTTAGGGGTGATAAGGCAGGCAAGCAGTTAGGAGCCAGCAGTCCCGGATTGCAAGAGGCAGTCGGACATCCCCCAAGGGTCCTGAATTGGAGAGAGTGCAGGCCAGGCTGAGGGACCCCAGCCCTCCATGCACAAATTTTGTTTACCAGGCCTCTAGTTTGTTCATATTTCCTTAGAACAGAGTTTCTCAACTTCAACACCAGTAACATTTTGGACCAGGTCATTCTTTGCTGTTAGAGGATGTTCTGCTAATTGTAGAATGTTTAGCAGGATACTGGTTTCTACCTACTACATGTCAACAGCACTCCCTCCCCAGCATGACAATCAAAAATATCCCATGGGGAACAAAAGCATCCCTAATTAAGAACCACTGACTTCAAAGAAGTGAACAACAGAAGATGATATGAATAACTAAGCAGGAAAAAAATTAAGAGAAAACTAGGAAATAGAGAGTGTGTGCATGTGTTTTTTTTTAAATGGGCAATATAGAATTTCAGTTGCCTAATAATTTTCAACACCATTTTTAGACACTTGCTTCCTGTTAGGATATAAAAAATAGCAAGAGATCATTGCTTCCATCTATACAGGGAAACAAATCCAGACATGCTCCATAATTACAGCTTTAAGAAACTCATCAGAGAATACGGAGCAAGAAAACTTAAGTGAGATAAATTTCATGAGAGAAAATCTCAGGACTGCTTTTAGCCCTTGCCAAGGATGGGGAAAGGAGTCTACTGCAGATGGGATGAGAAGTCAGCTGAAATTTGGATGCACTTTTGATTCCTACTGGTCAGCTAGGAAGTGCCTTAATCACAAATTGAGTCTGCAAATAATTCTACAATATTTTCCTGTAGGCCTTCATCAAGGACAAAGGGATGGTACACAGAAGGCTAGGGACAAGGCAGGAGTCCTGAGAGATATCATCCATAACATACATGGGACCTTTGGTGCAAGACAGGGGCTGCCAAAGGCTGGAGACAGGGCAGGAGAGCTACAAGATGTCCCCTGAGGTACTACTCCAGGGCTTTCTAAGGACAGCACAGTGGCCTGCTGATGGCTGGGATCAGGTGCAGCAGGCTTTCCCTAAGGGTAAGCGGTAGTTGCCTCTCTAGAGACAGAAGAACAGGAGAAGAAAGACCTCACAACATGCAAATCACAACGTGCAAAATACTAGTGGAGTGACCAGAGAGCAAAACCTGATATAAGCATCCAGCAGCCAGACTATAAAGCAGAGAGATACCCCAAGACTCAAAAAGCTGAAATCTGACACATAGAGAGATCTTTGGAGTTTCAATGATATTCATATTCCAAGCCCAGATGAATTCAAAGTCCTGATCCTGTCCTAAAAGATTTGAGCCAATGGCGAATGGACTTCAACAAAGTATGCAGCTGCCTAAACCTGGAGGGAGAACAGAATTAAGAAACTGCCCCACCCTTCAGCCTCACACTGAACTGCCAGGAGTGACAGTCTGCAACTGGGAAAGGAGTTCTGAGGAACACAGGAGAATGCAGGGTGGAGGCGAAGGAGAACTGAGAGAAATCTTTCCACCCTACAGAGCTTACATAGGGCTAGGCTGTAACAGTCTAATCTACCACAAGGAGGGCCTCAGAGCTCAGAGAGAGCTCCCCGAAGCACAGGTACATGGGTATGCCTGAGGCTGAGGGCAGAGCAGGGAAATCAAGAGAACTCATCCCGGCCTCTGGACTATATAAGCTAAGTATGAAGCACCATAATGCACCTGGGAGGTTGGGGGAGCAGAGTTTCAGAGACAGCCACAGCTGCTAAAGACCTGTGTAAGTTGTCAGAAGAACTCAGAGAAACCCTTCCATCCTCCTGGCTTCACACCAAGTGCCAGGAATGCAGTCTTCCACTGCAGGGAATAAAGACAAGCTGAGAGGGACCCCCCTCCTGCTGTGCAGGGGCACAGGGCCTCCTGAAGTCCGTGGGCAGAACAGGAGACCTGAGGCACACCTTCCGGCACCTCAGTGCTTATACTAAACTAGAGGCCCAGTGCACTAAATCCGTGTGTGTGTGGGGGGGGGGGGAGTCCTTCAGCCTGGCCTGCACCCTCTCCAATCTGGGACCCCTCGGGGGTTGTCTGACTGCCTCTCACAATCTGGGACCGCTGGCTCCTAACCACTTGCCTACCTGCCTGCCTGATCGCCCCTAATCCCTCTGTCTGCCTGCCAGATCACCTCTAACCACCTCTGCCTGCCTACCTGATCGCTCCTAACTACTCCCCTGCTGGCCTGATTGCCCCTAACCACCTCTGCCTAGCCCTGCACTGGGGACGCAGGATTCCCTCCTCCAGCTGGTCGCAGGCACCGGGACCCAGGCTTCCCTCCCTGTGGCCGGCCGCAGGCACCCAGGACCTGGGCCAGCTTCGCCCGGGCCGGCCACAGCCTCAGGGGACCATGGGCCACAGCTGCAGATGCCCGGGACCACAGGGAGGGTGGTTTGTCTCTCTTCCAGGCTGGAAGCGCAGGTGCTGGCACCCGGGACCACAGGGTGGGTGGCTGGTCCCCATTCCTCTCTCCCCAGTGTTGAGTGTCTGAGCCATTACAGTGTGATGGCACGAGGGTGTGATGACCATTTGCATATTAGCTCTTTATTATGTAGGACTAGCGTTCTCGTTGCAGGAAAAATCCTGCAATAGGATTTCCTCCTGCACTCTACCCTGCCTCCGCCCCACCCGTGTTGAGGCCCCGCCTCCGCCCCGCCCTTGTCGCCCGCCCAGCCTTCTCAGCCAGCCCACCCGCGTTTCCCTTCGCTCCCGGCCCCGCCTCCACTCCGCCCTTGTTGCCCGCCCCGCCTTCTCCTCCAGTGTTTCCCTTCGCCCCCGGCCCTGCCTTCCCTCCTCCCTTCTCCTCCCCTCCCCCCCCACCCCCCGGCTTGCTTGCTTCTTCAAAGCTTTACTCCCTTCTGCAGCTCTTGGCTTCTTTCGACGCTGATATGCAAATTAGCCGCCATCTTGTTGGGGTAATTTGCATATCGTCCTGATTGGTTGGTGGGCGTGGCTTGGCTGGTGGGTGTGGCTTATGTGTAGCGAAGGTGCGGTCAATTTGCATATTTGTCTATTATTAGATTAGATAGGAGGTTGCAGAAGTGGATTGCTGGGTAAACTTGAAACTTGTAGAGCATTAGCATGCCCGGAGCAACAACAGAGCTCAGCCCGCCTCAGATGCCCACCTCAAATGCAAATGTTAGTGATCAAGCCTCCATACTAAAATTTTAACAGAAGATGGGACATGTTCTTTTTTTGGTGGAAATAAAAAAAGTCTCTACTGTTCTTTTTAATACACATTGTCTGGCATTAAATCTAAAATTAATAAATACATGAAAAAGCAAGAAAGCTAACAAGCAAAACAAAAAAACAGTCACTATAACCAGACCTCAAGGTAGCCTAAATATTGGTATTTTCAGAAAGGTACTATAACAAATAAGTCATGACCAACTGGGGTTTATCCAGAAAAGCAAGATTAGGTGACATGTGAAAATAATCAATGTACTTTGTCATATTAGTAGAATAAAGCAGAAAAAAATCATATCAATAGGTACAGAAAATGCACTTGCTAAAATTTAACACCAATTCTTGATAAAAACTATCAGCAAACTAGAAAGAGGATAAAACTTTCTCAATCTAATTACAAGCCATTCTTCAAACTAATAACAATGAATGTATTTCCTCTAAGACTGAGAGTAAGGCAAGGATGTTCATTCTTAACATTTCTATTCAGCAATATTCTATAAGACATACCAATTCTTATATGACAAGTAAATACAAAGAAAAAACCATAAAGGTATTAAAGAAAGAAATCAAATTGTTGTTATTCAAAAAACCAATTTGTACATAGAATCTACACAAATTTTATTATAACTAAAAAGTGGATCTGTCATAGCTTCAGGATGCAAAGTCAGTATGCATTATATACCTGCAATGAAAAATTAACAAATAAAATTTTAAAGCATCACCAAAATATTAAATAACTAGATACTAATATAGTGAAATATGCACAAAGATCTTTGTATTGAAAACTACAAACATTACAAGAAACTAAAACTATACAAATAAGATAAATACCATCATTATAAATTGGAAGACTCAATATGTTAAGATGTCTATTTTTCCTAAATTGATGATAAATTCAGCCCAATTTCAATAAAAAAGTCTAGCTGCCTTTTTTTTTTAAAGTGACAAGTTGATTCTAAAATAAATATGGAAATCACAAGGATTCAGAATAACCAAACAATGTTGATAAAGAAGAAAAAAGTTGGAGGACTTACAATAATTTTAAGACTTATTCTAATGCTACAGAAATTGAGTTCACAAATAGATCAATGGAACAGAATAGAGCACCAAGAAATAGGCAGGCACACATACCAACTGGTTTTCAACAAAAGCACCAAGTTATTCTAATGGGAAATTGAAAGTCTTTGAGAAAACATTGCTTGAACACCTAAATATTTAGAGGAAGATATGAATCTTGACCCCCTATTTCTTACTAATCACAAAACTTAATTTGATATAGATCATAAACCTAAGCATAAAGACCGAAAACATAAAGCTTCTAGGAGAAAACGTATGAGAATATCACAAACTTTGGAAAGGAATAAAAAGCCTTAATCATAAAAGAAGAAATTGCTAAGTCAGACTTCATGAAAATTAATAATTTCTGTTCATCAAAAATCAGAATTAAAAATGAATTGTCAAACCACAGACTGGGAAATATACAGGCAATACATATATATGATAAATATCTAGAATATACAGGAAACTCTTAACAACCAACAATAAAAAGACAAATAATTGAATCTGTAAAAATAGGCAAAAGATTTGAACATATATGTCACAAAGGAAGAGCAAATAGTCCATACACTCATGGAAAGGTGCCAACATCCCAGATCATCCTAGATCATCAGGGGAGTACCCACTGATGCCCCAATAAGATGTTATTCACACAAACCAAAATTGCTGAAATAAAAAGTGAAAATAAATGCTGGCATAAGTAAAATTAAAACATTGACAATACCATATATAACGCAATTGAAACTCCCATATATTTCTAGCAGGAGTATAAAATGGTATGACCATTTTGGAAAAATGTTTGAAGTTTCTTATAAAGTTAACCATATGCTTACTTATGGCTCTGCAATTCTACTTACACAAGAGAAATGAAAAAAATGTGCACAGAGACTTTTAGGAAAATGTTCATACCAGTCTTAACCTTTGCACTCGGATGTCAAGTCTGACTCGACACGGTTAGCATTAGAATAAAGGAATCGAGAAAAAAGCAAGCGAGTGCAAAGGGTTAATAATAGCTTCAAACTGGAAATAATTCAATTATATGCATACAGGAGAATTGATAAACATATTATGATATTTTTATATAATGGAATACTACTCAGGAATGATGTGGAACAAACTGCTGATATGGGCAATAACCTGGACAAATCTCAAAAACAGTTAAGTTGGGGAAAATTGGCCATACCCAAAAGAATACATATTGTATGACTCCATTTTATATAGACAAAGCTAATTAATGGTAAGAGAAATCAGAACAATGATTTCCTTTAAGTTTCATTGGGGGTAGGGTGGAGTGAGAAAGTGTGTGTGTGAGGGAACTGGCTGAAAAAAGACATAATCAATTTGTCTAGTTGATGGAGATGTTCTACATCTTCCTTTGCATGGGTGTATACAATTGTCAAATCTTACTAAACTGAATAATTAAGGTCTAGGCATTTTATTGCATATGATTTATACCTCATAAAATTTTTTAATTTTTATTTATTGATTTGAGAGAGAGAAACATTGACTTGTTGTTCCACTTATTTACACATTCACTGGTTGCTCCTTGTATGTGCCTTGACCAGGGATCAAGCCTACAACCTGGGTATATCGGGACAACATTCTAACCAACCAAACCCATAATTTTTTAAAAAATAAGAAAAATTCAATTAAAAATTTGTTTTAAAAATAAAAAATAAAAAATATTTTTAATAAGAAAAATTCAGTAGTTTATAAAATCAAAGGTAAAAATCTCTGAAAACATTTATTGGAGGGAAAACAAACAAAAATGTCCTTAAACCAATTGGCTGCCAACACTACTGCAACTTGACAAAAGGCTAACTCGTTGTATCTATTTCCTGTGTACCTCAGCACAAGCCTTTCTGGTGTTGCAATTGTGTCCAGCTGAGTAGAGATGCAAAGTTCTTCTGGCCCTGGGTCAGAGAGTCAAAGAATTACTAGTGAAAGGACTAGGTAAATTGACCAAAAGGAAGCAAATGCTCAATTTGGACTTGAAGTAACGTGTCAACAAACAAATACGTACTGCCAATCGATGTTCATCATCATCTTTAGTTTTGGGCCACAAGTGGAAAGAAACATGTCCATAGGAAGCCTGCTTCTGTCAATGAATGCCTGGAGTCCAATTCTCTAAGCAGTTCAAGGCAGTCGGCCACAGGGAAGAATTGTTTACACCGAGGCCAGGCTTTCCTGACACTCTTTCTTTTACTGGATCCATTTGTTGATGAGCATTAGCAAGCAAAGCGAGCTTAGAGTGAAACCCAAGCATTAGTAAGAAATTAGAGCTGACATGTCAGTATGGAGTGGGTGTGAAAGGAGGGAGTGGGGACAGCATCTCCCATGTCAAGTATATTTCCCAGTAGTTACAATGCTCCTTATTCTCTGATGTGTCCTTTCCCATGGAGGAAGTTCTTTGTGAGAGAGGGGGAGGTAAGCTAGCTCGTGGGAAAAATGTCTCTCAGGCAGTGAGCAGTCAATTGGCTCATGTCCAAGTAATGTCCTCAAGGTGTGCCATGAGAGATGAAATCACTTGGCTCATTTTACCATCTTCAGGAAAGCATCAAGACTTGACAAAGCCAGGCAACACGTACAAGTTAACTAATCTGAAGCAGGGCAATGGCTCTGGAGGAACCTTTTGTACACAGCGAAGATGGGGACGTCATTCAAGAACAATAATATGCTAAGGAGGCCTTTGCTCTGAAGAGGAAAGCTAGGTCATGGAACAACAAAGAAATGAACTCCATCAGGTGAAAATGCACATCTGATGCCCTGGCCAGACCAAGACGTCTATGCTCCTTGAGGCATGCTGCAATCTGGCAGCCCTTCAAACTATTATTCTGCACATATTTGTTCAGCATTTATTTATTGAAGAAAGGAAAAGGCTGCTTTTAGAGAGGGGGAGGTACACTTTTGAAATATAACACATACAGAAAAGAGCATATATTATAATGTAATGTAGATCTGGAAGAATTCCCACAGAGCGAACACACCCATGTTTTCAGCACCCAGACCAAGAAATAAATAGAACATCAGAAGTCCTCCAGGCTCGGCCAGTCACAACCACCTCCCAAAGGGAGTGACTCTTGACTCCCAACATTAAAACTGCTTTTTTTATTCACAAAGTTGAAATGCTCTTCGTTTCATATTACTAAATTTACCTTTTAAGCTTTTTTGGAATTGTCTTTTATTTCAAGGCTTCTTTTGTTGCCCATGGCCAGAGAGCAATTTTTACTCACACTTTAAATGGTGTCGGTCACATACACATTGCTGCACAGCATCCGCCCCTGGGAAGAGCACCTCATCACGCCTCATTTGATTTCAGAGGGTCAGCTGCCTATGCTGACTTGGGGTGACGGTTAGGTGGCTGGACTCAGAGAGAGGAGCAGCCTGGCGTTGCCCTAGTGATATATCCATGCACAAAAATGCGAGATTAGTTGATGCTAGGAAGGGTTTTATTTCTACTCAAGGAAACTATCTAGTTGGCAAATTTCTATTTGGCCAGCAATAAAAGGAGTTGCATGTGGAAACCTCAGAGAACAGGCACCGTGTTTCTGATTTATTGCAGTGATGTGTTCGCACCATTTCTTAGAGACTGGTATTCCAGAAAACTACCCAGTCTTTTATCATATACATGTATTACAAATATATTTCCAGCCTGTTGCTTGACAGACCTTACTGTATTCCGGCCTGAACCTTTTCGAAACTCTCAGTTCAGGCTTGGGCACATTTTTAGAGCCAAGATGGGAGATTCCAATCATTCTCTTGGAATACAGGATTGGGGCTGTCATTTCACTCGCCAGTCATTCAGAGCGTGCCGTCTCTAGATGTTGAAGGCACGAAGATAAATAAGCTCAGTCCCTCCCTACAAGCGCTCACTGTCAAGTGGGGAATCTGATGTGTGAGAAATAGCCGAGGGGAGAGGACAGAGCCCTTTTGCCTTGAGAAGTCCAGGAAGACCCCATACAAGAGAAAACATTCGAAAGAGCCTCGAAGAATAAAAACAGTTTCACCAGCAGAACGGTGAAGGGAGGGCATTTGTTCCGAGGAAGCGGCGTATGAAAATCAGGGTGCAGAGAAGGGTCACACAGGGTGAGGAACAGCTAATGTAACATTTTTTTCAGTTACAACCTAAAGAACACCTACATAAGAACCACCTGATGCTTGCTAAAATGAAGTTTTCAGTGTCCCACCATGTACTATATCATAATGTCTGGGTTTGTGGCCTGGGAATCTTTATTTTTTGACAAACATTACACAAAATTCGAGAAATGTTGCCCAAAAATAGTAGCTAAAATCGAAGGTAGAAGTGGAGGGTGAAAATAACACAGAAAAAGTTAGTTGGAGGCACACAGCAAATGGTTATGTACGGAGGGCTGGTCTCTGGAGTTTTCTCTGTGGAATGTTAATCTTTATAACCACACTATGTGGCAGGTACTATTCTCTCCATGATATATATATGAATACATGGAGACTCAGGAAGGTAAAATACCTTCCCAAAGGTCACATATGTGGGGGACTTATGATCTGAATCTAGGTATGTCAGAACCCAGTAACTATGCCTATGCTCTTAGTCATTTAACTGCATTTGAACCACTTTCCTCCATACATTCATGCGGACCTGGCCCCACTTTCTTCCCACATTCTCCTTGTAGACAAGGACTCCCTCAGTTGGGTGCAATGACTTGGACAGACTTGGACCTCACCTTTGGAAATCCATTCCTATGGGGGCATGAGGCCAGCCAGAGGTCTCTGTGCTCCTGACTGGTGATTTAGGGACCCAAAGGTAAGTCCAATTCCCATGCTACAGACCTTTGTCCATCAGTAGCACAGTAAAGATTTGATTCTGACACTCAAAATTCCCAGAGAATTATCAATGCCATCGCAACCATTGGCATGTTTCTATTTAGCAGTGTCTCAGGGCTGCTTTGCCTAATATTACACAATAACAGTATATAGTTTTATCAGTTATAATTTTAGTTATTCTTTAAATTATTAACTTGGTCATAATTTTACTTCTTTAATTTGAATTCTGGCATCTTCTGAGCCAGTGGTTTTCATTTTTGGGTTTACATCACTCACCTATGGAGTTTGGATGTTCAGAAGGCACTCTAGACCTACAGAATCTTTCTATTTGACAGTCGATATGTTCTTGTATATTCTAACTATATGTTTGGTATACAATATTCATGATATAGTGTCAGGATTATTACAGTTATATCTGAATATTTTTTCTCTGTAAAGATAATGTTCATCTATTTTTATAAATTAGATATAATATCCATTCTTCTTGAAAAAGGGGGAAATCACTATAGGTGAGTGATCACTCCATAGGTGAGTGATGTAAACCCAAAAATTATTACTTTATCTAAAATTTTTGCATTAACTTTCTTATCTTTGTTTTGCATGCCACATAAACAACCAAATTTCATTGCCAGTTGCATTATTCTTGCAATGAACTATTATCAGATCTTTCACTATTGAAAATTATCGGTACTCAGTTAACCCACAGCCATCTTAAGTCTTTTGTCTTCTGCAGAGCTTTTGTTTTTCTCTGATGCTTCCCTGAAAGCTCTTGCTACAGGCCAGTGTTTCATTTTCAACATAGAAATACTGTCTCAGAGACTTATAAAAGAGGACTATACCAACTACAGAGTTTGGGTACAGAGTTCTGGTGGCATCTATTGACTTTGAGATCATCCCAGTGGAGTGAGTCAGGATTTCTAGAACTCCAATTGAAAAACAGATGGGTTCATGATACTGCCAACTGCAGCTTAAGTGCAACAAGATTTAATTACATAAGACTGAATGAGCTGATGAGGAATAACTGTGGTTTTTTGTTTGAATATGGTTATCCTAATATTCCATTTTTTAATA
This sequence comes from Eptesicus fuscus, assembly GCF_027574615.1. Lineage (NCBI taxonomy): Eukaryota > Metazoa > Chordata > Mammalia > Chiroptera > Vespertilionidae > Eptesicus > Eptesicus fuscus. Next base: position 83,370,031 of record NC_072481.1, read on the forward strand.
TATAAGGAAGCCCTTTCTTTTTCCTAAGATATCTATACAAGTAATCTAATAGATTCTGCTTTTGTAAACTGAAACAAAACATTTGTTAATAACTTCTTATTTTTCTTATCTGATTCCTCCAGAATTCAAAATCTGTTGTTGAGTATTTTTATTTTCATGGCAATATTTTTGTGGAGGTTCAATAAGAATCTGTCTTTCTTGTTACCATGACATAATTGAAAATATGGGTTATACAACCAAGGCTTTGCCTGGAATGTCATATTTGAGAATGATGATCATTAGTTAAATATGTCCAGAAATTTTTAAGGAACAAAAGTTGGCTTTATAGAGCTAATGCGTACAAGGCCCTCCTGGGCAAATAGGCCTGATACCTGGCATACAGATTCCCAGCCTTTCCAGTAAGAAAGGCAACTCTTGACAGGTCCATGAATCGTTGGATATTAGGGGGATCTTAGGAAGAGAGGAATGTTTCCAAATATATAGCTACTACAGGTGAAATCTGATAGCAAATACTCAGCTTGACTCCCCAACATCAAGAGACTTTTTAAAACATTCAAACTGAAATTCCTTATGAAAATTTCCAGAAAGCCAACTTAAAAGGGCCTATCTGGTAAATTACCACTTTCTATACCTTTCTAAATAACTATGTCAAATTTAATTAAAATAGCCTTATTTTAGCATCAAGAATAATCATCCTTGGAGATTATTTTTTATCAAAAGTGGGGTGCATGTAAAGAGACATTTGGTGTTTTAATGACATTTATACATCATATAGCACATCCTTACAATTTATCAGATTCTAGCCCTGTTCATTGTCTTTGAACAATTTTAGGTATATTTTTAAATTGTGAATAACTGATGCATATGCAAATTCTATCTTGTCTGGTGGTTATTTAATTGACTTGCTCCCCAACTGTGGAAAAATCAGTTTTGCTATTATCTGTAAATTGGACTGGCTCCTGTTACCTTCCCAAATTGTCAATCCTTATCAAATTTTCAATCTTTCCTGGCTCTTTAATACAACCTTTTATATTAACACTAGAGGCCCAGTGCATGAAATTCATGCACGGGGGTGGGAGGGGGAGGGGGTCTCCTCAGCCCAGCCTGCACCCTCTGGGAACTCTCGGGGGATGTCCGACTGCCAATTTAGGCCTGATCCCCGAGATTGGGCCTAAACCGACAGTCGGACATCCCTCTCACAATCCTGGACCACTGGCTCCAATTCGCTCACCTGCCTGCCTGCCTGGTCGCCCCTAACTGCCCCTCCCATGCCAGCCTGAACACCCCTAACTCTCTCCCTGCCAGCCTGGTTGCCCCTAACTGCCCCCCACTGCTGGCCAGGTTGCCCCAAACTTCTCTCTCCCTGCCAGCCTGGTTGCTCCTAACTGCACCCCCGACCCTGCCAGCCAGGTCACCCCTTACTGCCCCCCCTGCTGGCCTGATCACCCCTCACTGCCTCTGTGTGCCAGCCTGATCACTCCTAACTGTCCCCCCTACCGGCCTGGTTGCCCCTAACTGCCCCCTCCCTGCCCGTCTGGTCACTCCTAACTGCCCTCCCCCGTTGGCCTGGTCACCCCTTACTGCCCCCCACAGCTGGCCTAGTCACCCCTCACTGCCCCCCTGCTAGCCTAATCACCCCCAACTGCCCCCCTGCTGGCCTGGTCGCCTTATGCAGCCTGCTTGTCCAGTCATTTGGTCATCCCTCACTAACCCTCTGCCAGCCTGGTCATACGTAGGCAGCCTTCTTGTGAGGGTGTGAAGGTCAATTTGCATATTATCTCTTTATTATATAGGATTTCTCTTTTTCATTCTTTTCTACAGGGTCTGATCTCCCAGACCCTAAAATCACTGACTTTTTCTATCACTTCTGTACAGATGGTTCAACTGATTTTGCAGAAGATAAATTCCTTTAGAAATTATTTCTGAAACCCCAATTCACCCCACTCAGAAGGTTTATGATCACTGCTGAGTCATTTAGTGATGAATGATATTCATCTTGAACAAAAAGGTGGGCTGATAAAGTTGAACTTGATCTGAGCCCTGTGTTCCCCAAAAGCAAGGGTCAAGAAGTTCCCTTCCCCTTTTGTGTTCTAAGAAATAGCTAATCCCAAAAGACTGCCCTGCTCTTGCTTAATCCCCTCAATCCTTTCTCAACAACTTACAGAAGACCATCTCCATTCTTCTTCATGACTCCCACAAGACTCGTAGACAACTTCTTGTCTACCTGCCTCTGTAAAATCCCAGACCCCCTTCCTTTGCTTGAAATATTCTTCATTAATGAACATTTTCTTTATTGGAATACCCTGAACAAAATAATCTTCTTAATTGTCTGGTGCATTTGTCTTTCACCAAATATAGGAGGGACACCACCTATAGCCATTGTTCAGAGCAAAATGAAGCAGTTATTGGGGAGCAAACCAGTGAGCAATGTCCATAGCAGAGTAATTGGCATCTTATCAAGTTCCTGAAGAAGATATTTAAGTTGACAGGTGGTTGAGCAATTTCTATGTGTATATCAAGTGAGAGTTCTTGACATGGTGAAAGCACATTTTTGACCATGTAGCAAAAAGGGAATTGGCAGAACATTTGAGCTATAAAATGATTTCATGTTTGGTTAAGTAAAGAGACTTCCAGTGGAATTATTTCATTTTATTAAATACAAGTTTAGTTAATTTATCTAAATTTAGTCAAAATCTGTTAGAATTATTTTTCTTTTATTTTTAAAAGCATGTCCCAAAATTTCAATACCACTTGAAAATAAGAGAATTCTGTTCCATTTGCTGTTGTTGTGTTGCTTTAAGCTTTTCAATATAATTAAATTAGTTACCCTCCTAGGTTTTAGAAGGATAATTTAACTTCAGGGCCAGTGCTATCCCCTCTGTGCTGGGGAAATTTAAGGAGAAAGGGTCAGGGGTCCTGAGTTTCACTATTGCTATTTGCCTAATGAAGGGAGGAGTCTGGACAAGTCACAGTCTATCTGTTTCCTGGGCTGTCAAATAGGTATAAAAATATGGGCCCAACATCCCAAAAAGATTGTTGGCAGAGGGCGTCCAATAGGAGAAGGGATGTGAGAAGTCTATGGGAAATACAGCCCTCCACAATGATAAGCGGTTGCTGTTAAATCGTTAGAGTCTTCCTAACAGAGCTCTAGCTGAGTGTGATATCCTGTGTGCTGAGAATTCTACTTGGTATATATAATACCCTGAGTATTTCAGGAAGCCTGGGCAGGGTTACAGCCAATGGCTTCCATCACAAAAGAAGTCATTCCCTTGGGGTTGGGGGATAAAGTATCCATTAGTGGGCTCCCCTCATTTCACCAATGGTCACCACTGCCCACCCAGGATCCTCTTGTCCTTGGAGTCCTGAGATCAAAGCTCTGCCTGGCAATTAGTGTGAAGAGAGAAATCTGTCCTAAATGGGCTTCCAAAAACCACGCTTGCCTAAAAATATTGCAGGAAGTGTGACAGACTGTCCCATCAGTTCACCCCTCAAGCCGGCGTGAGCCTGGAATAATATTGAATCTTCTGTATATTTTTAAAATATTCATTTTCTGTGAACCTTTTCATTTAGGAGAGTGGCTTCATTCTTTTTCCTTTTCTTGCCAGTTACTCAAGCAGGAAACTTGGGGAAAGAGGCTTTAAAAGTCCAAATATGGTTTTTAAAGGAAGAGGAAGAAAATGTTATCACCTTTGTTCTTTCCTCAGTGGTTTCTTCCCATTACAATCCCTCTTAAAAGTATCAGACCATGTCCTCCAAGCTCAGATCTTCACTCTTATGTGCCAACACAACTTGTTTTTGGTCTCAGCCTTTCTAGAAGCTGTTAGAGAAATCCCCCACCCCCATCCCCACCCCCTTAATAGATGAGAAAACTCAAAACACAGGGGGACTGAATGGTTGCTGAGGGTGAAATAGTGGCTAAATTCAAGCCAAGTCTCTTGTCAAAATGTACAAATTGTCACAGTTTCCTCAGGAGCCACACACTGAGAAAACAGTTAGCTAGATAAAGTGAGCTTTATAAGCAATTCCCCAAAGATATTGAACTGTGTCTTTAAAAAAAAAAAGTGAAAGACGGAAACAATGCCAATAAGAATAGAAACTCTGCCCAGGACACTGACAAAGCATGAAGCACACCTGAAGGCTGTTATTTAACGTCTTTCAGATGCGTCACTGTTTGGACAACAGTGATCCCCGTGAGCTAATATTTCTTGAATGCCAGACATTCCTTCAGACTCTAGTAGAGAAGGGTGGTGAAGATTCTCATAAGCTGATCAAGCTCGATGGGCTTCGGTTGGTAACAACCATTTACAATATTACTACCCGCAATGCTCTTGCCAGGCCAGCTGAGGTGGAGTGGAGAGGAGGGTGGTGCTGGACTGCAGGAGACCTAGGATCAGCGTTTGGTTCCTATTCCTCCATAGGCATGTGTCCAGTCTGGGGCTACCATGAAGAATCAAAGGTACTCAGTGTTCCTGAATAAATAAAATCTTAATCTGTGCAAATATAAAGCCATTGAGGCAGGGGCGGAGGGGGGGGGGGAGGCTAACTTGCTCTGAGCAAGCCATTTTCTCGCAGGTGTGAAACTGTATAATTGATCATATTTGGGGAGGTCGCCTTGCCATTGCTTCCTTTAGTCCATTAATGGAGAAAGCACCTCTCACCACAACATCAGCTTAAACTGCTGGATCCTGTCTAGTAGCCTAAGCAAAGCTAATGAATTAAGTCCCCGGAGTGTTTTCAGGTGAATGGGAAACAGAAGGCTGCTACTCGGGAAAGACAGAGGGGTTAAAGCTGGGTTTGGTTTTGTTTTTACTTTAATGTGATCCAAAGGCAACTAAGTTACAGATCAAGTTCTTTTTTAAAAAATAGCTAAGACTATTTTCCTTCTAATTGTCACCTTTCTTACAAACCATCTTTAATCCTTCCCCTTCATAATTCTTACCTCTCTGGCCCACTTCTTAGGAATTTCAGAAATAACTCAAAATCAGTACAATAGAGGAAAAAATATTTATTTTCTAAAGTCATTACCTTGACAGGCAAAACAAAGCATTTTCTTAATTTCATTCAGAAATACATTTTTAAAAAAACACATAGACCAATATGGCCTGCCCGGACATATTTAACATGGTAAATATAAGGAATAAATTGTTTGAATATAAATATCTATAAAAAAATAAGTACATCAAAATTTAATCCAATCTCTTCCATTTGCCAGTTACATAAAGGAAAATAACTTTACTGCTTTAAAGCATAACCAACGTTTACTCCTCAATGTCTTTCATAAACAACCCTACACCATTGCGTTTCCAAAAATCAAGGTAAGGGAATCTTCTGATTCAATGATCTTTTTTCTTATGGATCGGAGCTAGTAGATTACCATGAAAATGTCATATCTACCACTGACGCATTAAGACAAGACTTCTATGAGGCTAGGGTTTAGCATGGAGGTATCAGAGGAGGGGATAACAGGAGGGGGGAGTTTGGGAGGCAATAATTAAAGGTGGGAAAATATTTGTGCGAGAGTGCAATATAGGTGAGGTAGATTCATATTTATGAAACACATCCTGATTTATAGTAGTAACAGTTTCAGTTTTGCGTTTTGTGAATTAAAAAATAAAGATTTTGGAGTTGTTGTTTTTTTTTTAACTTGAGCATATTTTCGATTAGTGCATTCCTTAGGCAATCTCTTCCTGGACTATGCAGTTTCTCCCTGAACGGTGCCGGGAGCCTGAGTGAGACACAAACACTTGCTTCCTACCCTCTTCAGGAACCGCACCGGAATGTGGAGTCTCCTCTCCTCCCCGTGGAGGATGCCACCATAATTTACAAGTCATCATGTCGCTCTGCTTCCTCTGAATGGTCCATTGTCACTCCAAAGGAGGACAGACAAAAGCAGTGACCAGTGATGGAAGCAAACGAAGATGGGCTGGGGGACTCCTTAACCGTTTTCGGAATGTTTAGAAGGAGGATGCTGCTCCGTGGCCAGTCTGGAGCAAGAAATGCTCTAAGTAGGAAGGATGCTTTTGCTGTGATGCAGGCCAGTGTGGAGAGAGAGCGGTCAGCCGCGCAGCACGCTGTCTCTGTGGAGGAGAAGGCTTCAGACGGGACGGCCGGAATCAGTGTGTTCGGTTGTGGGTCACTTTCTTCTCTCTGGAGAGCTTGGCTTTCAGCTTGGCAATACGGAAAGAAGTTTTGATGCTGTTGCTGATGGCCTCCAACCTATTAAGACAAGAGAAAACAAATGTGATTTTAAAAAAAATCATTCTGGGGCAAAAGAAATGTCTAAAATTAGGGTCTGGTACAAACAAATGTATTTCTGGTTTCTGAACTTCAACCACCATGGGCCCTTTGCTAACCTCAGGTGCAAATAAAGCCTGCCTTGGTGCCTAAAATGGGGAAGGGGTGCAGGGAGAAAGAGTAATGTGCTCATATCTAAAGGTAATTGGGCATTAAATACAATTTTAAAGTACAATTTTAAGGTAAGCACAGATATTCTCTTTTCTTTTTTTGTATCCCCATCCCACCCTTAGTGGGAAAAAAAATTTTAAAAGGTATACACATAGGCCCAAAGCAAATGTTAACAATTAAAACAAACTTTTTTTTTGAAGGTTTAATATTTTTTTTGTTGTTTGTTTATTTGTTTGTTTTGACAGGAGAAAGAAAGGGGGACGAGTCGCATAATATAATAGTTTATATAACAGAAACTGATAAAAAATAATTTCCAGGTCAGTTCAGAAACTGTGGTTTATGTAATCCTGGGATCTAGGGAGCATGAGTGGCCTGAGATCATAACTAGGGAAACTGCACTGGCAGGTTTGGAGTCACAGACAGCTCAGGCTGTCCCATGCCTGGTAGTAAACAACCCAGAAGCAGTTCTGACGGCCAGGCCGGTGCACAGAACACTTGGGTCATAGGACGTCTTGCCACTGGGTTTCTAGGAAAAGTTTCCACAGGCCATGAGAGGGAAGTAGAGAACATGTGACAGATACGAAAGCAAGTTTCTTCCCTCCAGGTTGCGAATTCCACAACGTTTAGGGTTTGAAAGGGTCATCACCGTGGAGCGGCTCACAGCAAGCCTATGGGGTTGCCTATCCCAGGTCCCTCTCTGCCCCAGCTCATGCCTAACGAGAAAACGAGCGAGCTTTTTGGAATGGTGTTGGCTCTCCACCAAATGTGTTCCCTTATTAAAAATAAATAAATAAACCCTCAAAACGGCATGTTCTAACTCTCACCAGCCTTGCCTAATGACTTTATTTTCCCTTTGGCCATTTGAATAACTGCTGCTGTTTGAAGAACTTGATCATACACGACACTTTGACTTGAGAGAGAGAAAGAGAGAGAGAGAGAGAGAGAGAGAGAGAGAGAGGGAGAGAGAGTGCTCTCCCGGAAATGGTTTTTAGGTTCTCAGGAAAAGTAGTAAATCTATTAACTCAGAGAGGCAAAGACTGGGTATGACCAAATGACAAAGGTGTCTCGAGATATACTTTGTTTGGAAAAATCGACCTTTAGACTGACGGGCGTGTGCTAAAGATCACCAAAGTGGGCAGCGACCTGCTTTCAAAGCCTTCAGAAAAAGAAATGAGAGGGATTCCTCTGCTCTTTTTAACCTATAGACTATAAAGATCCCCTTTGTTATTGTTTCCTAGGCCTCTCTCCAGTCAAGCTAAGAGTGGCTGGGGGAGCAGTCCATTAGCATTGGTGGTGGAACTAGTGGTTCTTAGGAGCCTCTTACCTTCTCATTTTTCTTCCTTCCACCAGCTGCTGATGAATACACTTCTTTCCAAGCGTGGAACAGTCCTTTCCTTTCTTGTGATTATCCCAGCCTTTCTCCGTAGTGTCTTGGTCCCTGTTAAAATACACACAGGGAAAGACATTTCAGCAATGGTACCTTCAGTTGTTCACAATGTCTCTGTTAATCTCTTTTTCTTAAAAAAAATTATTAAAGTATAGTTGGCATTCAGTATTATATTAGTTTCTGGTGTACAACATAGTGATTCGACATTTATAGACTTTGAGATGTGATCACCACCATGAGTCTAGTACCCATCTGTCAGTGTGCAAAGTTATTACGATATTATTGGTACTTTTTCTGTCCTATACACTACCTCCTCGTGGCTTACTTATTTTACTACTGGAAGTTTGTGCTTCTTATTTGCAGCATTATAGTAGGAAGGAGGTCAGGAGAACATAAAACTGTTTGAAAGCAAAGGTATTTCTATTCACCTGAGTTCTTTTCCTGCTTGGCAAAAATTCCAGCACTTCTTGTCTTTTTGGCTGACACATTGGCATCTGTCCCTCCGGTCTGTTGCTTTTGTAGGAAATAAATCCTTTAAGGATCGCCTGGTCCTAGGAGGGTTTCCAAGTCCATATGGAACAATTTTCCTATTATCAAAAGAGAAACAAAAGATATTAGCATGATTCATAGTTTTCAAAACACTGCATTCTATGAGGTGAACTCGTTCCATTGGAACACACGGAGCTCACCACATGCTGTTTGGTAGCAAAACTTGGGAGCATGAGGTGTGGCAAGTCAGGACCACATGTCTGTCAGGGGCCCTGAGTGTACATACCCAACCAGGAGAAACCAGTTTTTCTAATTCAATTCAATTCCATTTCTTAACAAAGTTCAATTTCTTCTCGACACAAGCAGCATTGTTTTTTGGTCCAAAATTATGACATCTCTGTTTTAGTATCTGTTTCATATTCCCTTCCTTTCCTAACATTCTATTTAGCAATAGGTATTGGGGGGAGGGGTATAGGGACTTGAAAACCATGACTCATAGACTTGGAATACCTATGTTCAATCCAGATCCTATGATAAGGCTAGAAGTGCCCTCTGAGGGGGTGGGAGGATGCCCAGGTTGGCACGTCTGCAATTTGCTGATATGCCCATAGAAGGACTCCTTGCCAGAATGCTCTCCAGTAATTTCTAATGTGCTCGTTTTGATTCTTGCTTAAGAAATGAAGTCCTCCCCTTGGAAGAATTACCCACCTCACTAAGTATTAGGCTTGTGGAGGTTTCTTTAGTTGGATTTGATTTTGGTCATCCCTTACTATACATTTATAGTCCTGCAGGCACTATAAATGTGTTTTTGTTTACGACTGCTTCTGATGGGTGAACTGCTTTTCAGGGGGAAAGGGTGGAAAGTGTCTTCTTCCCTCTGGAGGCAAGAGAGACATCTATGGACCATGTTTCTATTACTGCCTGGAAATGGGCTTTTCTAACAGCCAAGTACAGAGGAGTCAGGACTCCCGGGTTCTCAGTCTAGCACTGCCATGAACTCTTTGCTGCACAAGTGGCTTCAACGTTTTGGGTCTCCATTTTTGTACATATAAAGTGGAAGGATTGGATTATGAATCTCTTTGATCTGCCTCTTAAGTCTTTACCCTCCCATGAGAAGCCATATGATCTCAGCACCTTATTCCCTGAACCCAAGCAGGTCCCACTGAGAGAGCATTCCCCCAAGTCCCCACGCTTCAAGTCTCTCCTCAGAAATGGGTGGCAGCCTCCTGCTTGCTATCAGCTCTTTCATAGTCTTCCTGCCATGAGTAGTCTGAGCCACAGGCCTCAGAAGACCCTCCCTTCTGCTGCTCAAAACCAAGCTGCCTTGTTCTTTTCAGGAATGGAGGGGCACTGTCCCCTCCCAGGGGCCACTTGCATGTTGTCAGAAAAGCAAACTGCATGCTTTCCAGAAAAGCAACTGGAGTAACTGGGCTCCCCTCTCTGGTTAAGGCTGAGCGATGGAATGACTAGGGTTACAATGCCCTCTAGAGACTCACCCGGGAGTGTTGATCCAGATGATGTCGAGGTGGCAGAAGTAGACACACTCTTTATCCAGCAGGGAGGAGCAGGAGCAGCGCTTGGAGCGGCGGGGTGCACTGGGAGAGGGTTCCTCTCTTCCGCCGTCCGCTCCCGTGCTGAGCTCAGCACCCAAGACGGCTGGGGAGAGAAAGAGCAGGTCAGTGGGGGCGTCCCATCGGAGGCCAGGGGTGTGCTGCATCACAGGACTGACGCCAGGACCAGCAGAGCAGAGCAGACAGAGCCTACAGCCTGCCCTCAGCAGGGAACCCAGAGGGAAAGGGCTCTTTATTTATCCCCTCCTTCATATGACTTCACCTTTACCCCACTGCCTTATCGACCTCAGAGAGATTACACAAGTGCAGAAGAAACAACCACCTGCAAAGGGAGTTACCAGCCCCTTCGAAGCAACCTTCAAGGAAATGCGTAGAAATGCCGCCTGTTAGAATCTGGGTTGGCTTCTGCAGGACACTTAGTAGGACAGACAGCTCAACCTGCAGTGGCTTAAAATGGATGACAAAAAGGCTAGAACTGAATAAATCCCCTGCCTGTTCCTAGGTTTGGAGCCTCTATCCCCTGCACAATGACCTTCTGTTTAGGGGCGTACCCACCACTTCACATGTGTGTAGGGCAGAGAGTGGCCCGGGTGGTATATACCCTTTGAAATTAGGTGGAGGTCAAGAACTTTGGGGGGATGATTGGAGGCAAAGAAGAGAAATCCGCTCTTCGTATTCATTCCAGGCGGTCACCTCCACAGAAACCACTGACCTAAGGTGACGCTGAGCAGCGGCTCAGGGGACCCAGCCAAGGTTCTGGGGATGTTGAATTCAGAGTCCCCAGGGCAGCGGGCATGTGTGGGATCACCGCCTCCCCCTCCCGCTGCAGCACCGGCTCTTCTTCCTGACGAGTTAGCCGTGCAGCTTATCTGCCCAATTTTGTACATTTCACATGATCAGACACATTCCAGGATTTTCATTCCTTTGACATCCTTTCTCTTTAGTCAGGGTCATGAAAAGACAAAACAAGTGCATTGACCCTAGAAGGGGGACTGGGCAGATGCACACGTTCTATCTAAATCTGTAAGCAGACAAGACTTATCCCAGCTCCCCTCCCAGGACAGGTGAACAAAACTGAAGATAGAGCTCACACTGTTCTGGGTGCCAAAAATCTGCCAAAAGAAACCTACAGTCAATAATGACAAACTTTAAAGAAAACATCTGCTTCTCCCTGAAACCGCCTAGGGGGGGTTATTCAACAGACTGTTCTGCAGGTGATTTTACTGCTCAAATATTGCTTGAATGGCTTGAATAAAATTCCTTGGCTTCAAGCTGAAATGTTTAAATATTTTGCAGATTAACACACTAATAAAACAGCATTTGAATAAGATACCCATTCCTATGCGTCCTATTACCTGTATGAACACATACATTGCAAATACACATTTGGCTAGATTATATCTTGTCTTTATGTTTCTTGAATTCATTGTTAAAAGCCAAGTAAGTACACCGTGCAATAACAATCATGTCATTTAAATGCTACAGGAGCAATTGTGTTCAATAGTGGACTTTTTTTCCCACTAGAAAATTTAAGTAGCTTTGGATAATAATTCCCAGAGACTTGATATCTGAGCTACAGAAATAAAAAGAAGGGGGGGAAACAGAAGCAAGGGAAGCATTAAGGTGGATAAGAAGAATTCGCATTCAGAGATATACAAGGCAACGCCGCGCCTACCTGTTCCTGGAGCTCCTTGGAAAGCCACAAACAGCAGAGAGAGAATCACGGGGAAACAATCCATTCTGAAAGCAATCAGAATTCCCTGCAAACTAAACCCAAAGTAGAAACGAGGAGAAGCAGCTTCAGGTCCCTTAAAGCGCTTCTGGTTGTTCTGCTCTCGAAGCGGCCCGATCCGTCAGCCTCGGCGCTCGCTCCTCGGCGGGGAGAAACGGAGTTTCTGCCGGGAGGGAGGCGGCGGGAGCGGTCCGAGGGCGCGCGCAGCCGGCGGCGTCGGGGGCAGCAGCGGAGACGGAGGACCCTCGCGGCGCTCGCTCGCTCGCCCCAGCAGATGCAGGAGCGCGTCTGGCTTGGGACAGCTCTCCGCCGGCTTTTTATACCGAACCCCTATAGAGTGGGGGTAAACAGCTCTGACTTTATTCCAGCCCCAGACAATGTTATTGTGTTATTAGTCACCAACAGGCAACGTGCGGCCGGAGATAAGGCCAGGCTCTAAAGGAAATCACTGCTGACTTCAGAGGCAGACGCCCGCCCGCCGTCTGACAATTCGGGGGCAGGGCTAAGAAAAAGAAAATACCCATTGGAGACCTCTGGTAAACCTGCCCGTGCAGCGCTGCAGTCTGCTTCCCCTTCAGCTGCCAGCCCCGGAGTTCAAGACTCACAAGAGGGACTCCAGAAAAGTCATGCCATTGGTATGAAAAGTATGAGTGCGTTTAAATAGATGGTATTGTGTGCGGGGAATTTTTCCTGAATTGTTGTTCACTTCATTTCCCTTTTACGTCCCTCCGATTGCTTCGTGTTGATCAAACAAGGGAGCGCTCTCCCTAGTCACCTCCCCCCGCTGGGGGACACATTATTTAGGAGATACCCAACTTTTTTCTCCTTCTCCACGCCCCTCCTCTAGGTCCTTTTTGTTGAACTTCTTTGCCGTCCACGGTGAAAAAGGTCATCGCAAGGAAAGGAAGCTTTAAAAAAAAAAAAAAAAAATAGAGCCCTTTCAGGTCATACCCAATTCTTTCAGTATTAGCGGTGAGAAACCCCACAAGGGTTTTCTGTGCCCACCTTTCTCTCCCGCAGGGAACACCCGCGTTCAACACTGATTTTAAGAAATAGCAGAAGAGGAACGCCAGGGGGAGACGAAGAGCAAGGGGCTGATGTTGTCTGGGGGCAGAAAATAAAAGCCTTGGCTTCCAAATAACAGAAGGAGGTGGGAGCTGCGGCAGCGCAAGGAATGGCGCCTCACACAGGAAAGGGGTGTCCCTCAGAACATGCCATGTGCTCCCTGCACGGGGACACCTTTCCTGGGATTCTTCCTTTGCCTTCTTCATGTAGGGCAAAGGGTGTTCTCCGTCAGGGCTCTCGGTAAATACGCGATTTGGGTGGTGTTGGGAAGGAGAAATGGGATGCTGCTGAATAAGGGGATCCGGTAAAGCCTCACGTTTAACAATGCATTTACATTATCAAAGCAATTTCCTGCCTGTTTAACCTTGAAATACACCCTCCCCGCCCCCCAGGTACCCACAGGGCAATTATTGAAGAGGTGACAACATCCTGCAATGTATAAATCAAAACATAAATGTAAGACACTGGTATTGTCAATTAGCCCCATTTTTCAAATAACGAAACTGAGGCACCCAGAATTCCCCTGCTCCACCAACTCCCCCACAGTGCACTGCGAAGGCCGATGGGATGAACTCAGAGCATCTTCTCTGCATGGGAAAGGAGGAGTCCACATCCAGCACTTAGGGACTCCATCAGATAGACGCTTCCTCCATGTCCTCATCCTTTTCACTCCAAGGTCCTCACCTGCGGAGGGGGAAGTGGGGGGGATTCAAATGTGGACCCATTTCCGATACTCACGAGGAACCCAAGGATGGTTTCTTCCTCCTTCTCCCTGCCTGCCCTTCACCTCTAGAATCAAAAGGACACATTTTATTCCAACACCCAAGCTGTGGGTCTGAGCACACTGGGGTCCCCTGATCTCCCTGGGAGCCACCGCAGTTGGGGAGACAATAACAGTATCAGAGTCAGTTCCATAATAAGATCTGTCCCCTAAAAGAGCCACCCAGCAAGAGCTGGAGCTGGGGGAGAGGCAGAGACCCTCCCTCCACACCCACTGGCCTGGGGCTCTGCCTTGGCCCTCTGCCTGCTCCCTATGCTGACCTCAGCCCAGCCCTGGGGGCTGGGGAGGCACCAAGCAGGAAGCCAACTCTGGCCAGTGTGTCCCAACCTCCTCCCTGCAGCAGACCACAGGGACAGCAGAGGAGAGCTGATATCACATTCACAAGATCCAAGCTTGTCCCATGAAGGGACAGGTGGTGTGGGAAATGTGTGTTGGCAGGTTCCCCCCCCCCCCCATACCCTTTCTTTAACCTCCTTGCAACTTTGACAAAACACTGGTCACAGCCAGGACCAATCCGTCCTAAGCTCCTCCCTAGAAATAATGGCCCTCACCCTTCCCAGTCTCTCTGGGTCCAGCCTGGGCTACCCCTCAGCAGGGAAGCCCGTCTCTCCACAGCCACCCCCACCTTGGCAAGGCTGCCCTTGCAGGTGCCAACAGCAGCCAACCATCCGGTGGAGAAATGAAGCAAAATTAAACTGCCCACACGCCTTCCCACAGCCCTCCCTCCTCTCATCCCCTGTCTGTGTCATCCTGTAACATCCTGTGAATGTATTTTAGTTATAAAAACAAAAAGTGGGTGGCAGTGATCTGGCCCCACACTCCTCACCCTGGGCCTCCTCGGGCTCTGCTAAAGTGAACGCACGGGGTTTCAGACCTGGGAGGGTCCCATCGTTCCAAGTACTTGGCCCATCTCTTTGAATCCCAAGTTTCCAACATGCGTACAGTTGTGTGTGTGTGTGTCTATTTCCATTTCTCTCTCTTTGTGTGTCATGGGGGGTGGCGGTAGCTGCCTTCTCTTGTCCATCTCCCCATCTCCACCTCTCACAGCAGCCCCTTTTGCCCTCTTTAGAAGGAAGGAGAAGCCCTTTCAAAGCCAGAAAAGGCAGCGATGGCACTGCCAGGCAGCTGCCCCGCAAGTAAGTTTCCCAAGAAGCAAGAGAGGGGAAGGAGAAAGAAGCCCAACAAACCAGTTTTACAAGCTAGAAGTTCCCACCTCTCCTTCACTTGAAGCATTGCTAGAGAGGGAGGTAGGAGAGGAGGAAATTAAAAGAGCTGGACAAAGGAATAAACTTGGAGATCCCACCTCCCTCCACACCCCACCCCTCCAAAACCGAGGAAGGGAGAGGCTCTTGTAGCCACAGTCCTCAGAGAGGAAAGGGAAGGGAGAGAAGTGACGAGGATGGCTTTTCCCCCCCCCGTAGAACAGTTTGCTATTACTGTTCTTTCGCTGTTACACTTGATTTCTTGAAACTATTTGATAAAGGTATTTTTATGTTTCTTTCTGTATCTCTCGCTGTGTATTAATAGATATCTATAAATAAACACTCTGAGCCCCAAATACAGATACTACACAGTAGCAAAGTGTACTGTTTTTAGCACTCTTTAGCTTTGCTCCTTCTCAACTTTTGCGTAATAAAATTTGCAACTTTGCCAGGCCAATCAATCTGGTGCGAGATGTTGCATTTAGCTCAGCAAAAACAAGAGCCGTTAGGTCACCTGATGCCAGCACAAAGCATGGGGAACTAGTTTACTGCAGGCCCGGTGCAGCGATCCAGGCCACTGGACCAGTCCTACGGTGTTGACTGTTTCACGTTCCTGCTTTGCATAGCGCTGTTGTGAAAGACTGCACTGTAGACATTCATTATACACCTCCCGGAGTTATGAACAAACACAGCTTCTCTCACAGCCCACAACAGAATGGTTGATTTAGCACAGGAACATGGTTGATGATACTCAGGACAGCTTCATCTCATGCACTTTAAAAACAAATAACGTATGCAACTCTACTTCCTTAACACTTTCATTCATAAAACAATGACAGGTAGCAAGTGTTTAGTTTAAAAGAATATATCCAGTTCTTTGACTAGCATTTCTCAAACCTCAGTAATTCATACGCCTCTTTCACAACTTTCGTCATATTTGTGTGCCACCCACACATTTTTACTGAATATTTTTCCATCCAACTGACTTCCTTTATTGAATGACGTTAAGGAAATTTACTATCACTATTATTCTAAGCAATAATATACATGATATCATGATTTGTATAGTTAAATGATATACATATTTATATGACTAAATAATGTACAGAAATCATAGCCTAATACATGTTAAAATGAACATAGTCTTGTGTATATCAAGCAGTTGGAAATAAAAGCATTTGACCATGTACCCTATAAACCAACACGAGCATGTATACCACTCTTGGGGAACACTGCTCCTTCTGCTGCAATGTCTCACACCTTATTCTGTTAAGAATTAAGCCCTGGTTTAGTTCTGCTCTCTGACCTTTACTTTCCAAGACAGGCTCCAACAATTCCACATCCAACTGTCTTATGGATGCACCTCAAAGAAACAGAATCTAGAAAAACAAAGACTTTATATATCCAAAAAAGTTCCTAGTTGATACTTCCCCTTCAGCAGTTATCCTTTATCATATTTTCAACTCTCTATCCCAAATTTAAATATTCCTTCCAGTGTCTTCACACACACACACACACACACACACACACACACACACTCTACCACACACACACCTGATGCTATAGATTGAAATGGGAACGAAATTGTAATGTCAGACATCAGAAAGAAACTACAAAAATAGATGGTCAGTGACTGCCACATCATATTTTTTTCTGTAAATTTTGTCACTTATGACATGTGGAACCAAAGGGATTCTGATGCAGGGATTTAAAAAGATGACCACTTGAGGGTGCGTGGAGTACAGTCAAGTCATTTCATTAAACCTAATTTATGTAGTCGTTCTGGACGAGCCTCCCTTCCATGTGTTTGAATGGGATGGTAAAAGAAACTAGTTCTGGAGGGCAGGCGCCATATAAATATGCCTGCCTTTGTGGTTCTTTCAGCTGATTGCTTATTTGTGACATTCAGTAGGCTGACTGTGGTTTTAAGTCCACTGCTGTCATCCCCTTTTCATGACCCCATTTAATTCTGATCAAGCACTTCTTGTTTGTTTTTTAAGAACTATGGTTACCAAGGGTGGGGGATGGGTGGTGAGGGAAATGGGGAGATGGCACACCAACATGCTGTACACCTTAAACTTATACAATGTTATCTATCAATTCCATACCCAAAGTAAGTTGTTTCCCACCTCATGTATAATGACAAATAACTAGCCCAAACTCTTACCTTTTTCTCAACTTCTATGTAATAAAAGGTCTTTGGTGCCCTGCTAAAATTTAAAAAGATACCCTAGGAAAGTAACAAGAAAATGATTCATTTGAAATTCATTTTCATATTAGAAATCTGAAACCATGAAGCTTCTATTATTCAATTTCTCTAATTTCATGTGCATATATGTTTATTGAGCCCCCATTGGGTGTCAACTGTAATTCCAGGTACTCTCTGTGTTCCAATGGTAAAGGTAAGGTGGATTTCATACTCAAACATCAATAGGCTGACATGGGGTTAATTAAAGCCACCAGGGGAAAAGCAACCGGGGTGGGGGTGGGATGTTGGAGCATAATCAGTGAACTGAAGAAAGCTTAGGTATCTACGAGGAAACTGATGTGAGGCCTATGATAACACAAGGTACTAAATGATCCAAGAAATAATCTTGGAATGAATGAGGCTGAATGGAGGTTTTAAAGGATAGCAGGAAAGATCTTCAAAGATGAGAGGATTTAGGAGCTGTGGCAAAGGACAGGAAATGTCTAAGAGGGGCAGGACATTTTAACGAGACAGTTTGGCTATTGGATTCCAGTGGGACCAGATGGCCAATGATGATGTAGGTGAAATATGTGGTTAATATTTCCAATATCTCTGTAATGTGAATGTAGAATGTAGAATGTCTATAGTACCACATTGTGATTTCTGGAGTCTTATGGATGAACGGGGACCACTAACAGGCAAAGCCATAGGAACCATGAAGAACTCCTCTTAGTGCAGAAGCTCAAAAGATTTTGACAGTTCATCATGTGAACTATGTCGCTATTAGAAGGTCTGGATGTTATTTGTATTAAAAAATTAAGTTAATTAAAATTATTCCCACATTTTGCAAATCTCCTTTTTGGACTCAGCCATTTGCAAGGGGAAGAAAATATTTACCATAGAGTTTTGTAAAAGTTCGCTGGCTTCCTACATTTCTTCTTGTCTCTCTTCCTTCCACGAAAAAAGATTTAATACAAGAATTAATTGCATTATACCTACCTGCTGCCTACCTATAAGTAATTCAAACCTCCTTCCCTAAACTATAATTTTGAAAAAAGAAAATTTCTCTTCAAATACTTTTTTCCAAATATGAGTATACAGCAAAAAAAAAAAAAAAAGGAAGAAAAAAAAAAAAAAAAGAAAGGAAGAAAGAAAGAAAGAAAAGAGAATATTTATTACTGGTTGTCATCATAGGGGGAAAAATGGGGAAAAGTGAATTACTATTTTAAAGAGGCATTTGGATTCATTTAAAAATGCAAATGTAGTTTCACAAGCTTCAGAATATATTTAATGCTAAGGGGTTTGTTTCATTTGGCATTTGCACTTTTTTCCATTTGTTCTTTTGATGAAAAAAAAAATCTTTGGAGTGGTTGCAAGAATCATTTTCCTGGAAATTGATGCCTTTAAATTATTTTTCTGTGAAGCTTAAAAAAATCCCACATGCATTTTGTTACTATTATTTAAAATGCACTGCTTATTGTCTTTCCCTAAGTGTAGTTTTTACTGTGGACAGTGAGATAAGTCAAAGGCATTAAAGTACATATATTCCTTTCCTACATGTAACTCATAAGAACAAAGAATGTGGAGTGATGACATTGTGTTTGCTGCTACCTATGTTACTTTATTCTAAAGAAATATGGAGAAAGAAAAATGGAATGAAATGAAGGCATATAAGAGCCATCTGCTTATGGCTGAAGTTCAGGCCATTGTAGGACTTTGGAGACAGCAGTATTGAAGACCGACTCTAGAGAGGAAAGGGGAGCAGGAGAGGGGGTGAGGAGGGAGATGTAGAGGAGGAAAGGATCAGACAGGGAGCCCCGGCCTAGCTCGCAGCCCTCCTCCCTCCTGGTTGTGAGGGAAGCAGAGACACATGAGTTAGAGAATCTTGAAACTGATAATGTCTATGTAAAGCACATTATCTTGTTGCAAAATGGAAACGATCTTGTGAACTGCAAAGCAATTTGTTTAAAGACATTTTTTTCCAAAGTTGTTTCAAGATTTGTCAGGGAGGATAAAGCATTTTACAGCATTGTTTCTTTCTGAATGTTCCTTCTCCCCCAACACCCATTCTATTTTTACACATTATCTGGAAGAAACTATCTCTTTGGACTAATGGCCAGGTCTCTCTCTGCACCAGTGGCCTCCTTCCCCCAATTCTCTCCCATTCCCCTCCTCCTTCTAAGGAGCATTTTGCCACTTGATGACTTGAATGAGACAACATGGGACAAAGGTCATAGATTTTCAGCATGCACAGAGATTTCCAAACACCCACCTCTCCAATGGTGACTGGTTAACATCTATATATGTCGATGAAGATATGTGTTTTTTCCTTGCTCAGAAAGGATGACTGGCAACCAGCTAGGACCTTTTAATCCCAATTATGCTTTTTAGCTTCTTTCAATCAAA
The DNA here is from genome assembly GCF_027574615.1 of Eptesicus fuscus. NCBI lineage: Eukaryota > Metazoa > Chordata > Mammalia > Chiroptera > Vespertilionidae > Eptesicus > Eptesicus fuscus. The sequence goes on from NC_072481.1 coordinate 83,389,257, forward strand.
TTTATACTTACTTTATTCCTTTCACTTAAAGATGATATCATATTGGTTCAAAAGCCTAGATACATAACATAATAAATGATAAGTAATAAGTTCTCAGTAATTTTTAAATGGCTTTGGTCCCTTCCAAGAAAACCAGAATTTAAAAAAAGACAATCACTTTTGGAGTAGCCACCACCCAACTGGAGAATGGGAGCAAAAAGAACACACTGGAAAAATAGAACTTAACTAGGGAAAGTTATGACAACACCCATTCTTAGGAAAGTGAAACTGTTAAAAATAGCGTGGTCCAAATGTATGTTTTACAATTCAGCAGGAACCAGTATCAACCAATTAAATGACCCTTCACTTAGACAATGTACTTAGCCTCTCTATCTGCCTTTCCCATTATAAAACGAGAAAATAGCATCCATCTGCTCCTTGTCCAAGATGCAGAAATAAAAGTGGTTAGTTGAGGCTATACATCAAAGGATGGAGACAACCATATCAATAGGAAAGTTTAATTAGTGAAGCATACAGAGACCCATGTGCAATTCTTTTTAAGACAAGGATACAGGAAAAAAAAAGCAGGGGGAAGCAAGGTACTGCCAAGTGGAGAATGTAAAAGAAGTATTAAAGAAGGTCGGAGGAAAAACAGTCTTATAAACATTCTATTACTGGATGTTGACTGGGAGAAAACACTTAATATCAAAATTTTAAATAATGGTAAAGATCCTCAGTATGAAAAGTAAACACACACACACACACACACACACACACACACACACACACAAACTGAAACACGGGGACAGTGTAACAGATGTCTGAAAGAGGAAGGATTAGGCCATCATAATGAAAATATGGTTCCAAGGCTGAGCACATGAGATCTTCCTAATTTTATTTTATTTTTTTTATTTTTGTAAATATATTTTATTGATTTTTTACAGAGAGGAAAGGAGAGGGATAGAGAGTTAGAAACATCGATTCAGCTGCCTCTTACACACTGCCCACTGGGGATGTGCCCACAACCATGGTACATGCCCTTGACCAGAATCGAACCTGGGACCCTTCAGTCCGCAGGCCAATGCTCTATCCACTGAGCCAAACCGGTTAAGGCGAGATCTTCCTAATTTTAGCAGAACACTTAGGGCTCAAGGTATACAGTGAGCAGTGGAGAAAATGTAGTTTGTAAATATCAAAAGAAAAAAAATTACCTGAGCCCAAAAGTCCCTTTCACTTTGACTATAATTCTTTAAAATCTGGGATGAAATTTGTTATAGAAATTTTCTATTGGGCTTTAAAGATACTAAACCAATCAGATATAAAGCAAAGCACTAAAATGCCTTAAGTAAGAAAATAGAGAATGAAGAATTTCAATTTTCTAATGTATAACTAGCTCTGTTAAGGAGAAAGTATTCAAATATGCTATTCACTAGTGCCTGTTAAAGGTTATTGTGGAGCATAACATTACTATTAATGTCAAAAGAATATGCTATTGCCCTGGCCGAGTGGCTCAGTTGGTTGGAGTGTCATCCCTGTATACCAAATGGTTGCAGGTTCAATTCCAGGTCAGGGTACATACCTAAGTTTTGGGTTTGATCCCCATCTGGGCCCCAGTGGGAGGCATCCGATAGATGTTTCTCTCTCTTCCTCCCCCTCTTTCTTCCTTTCTCTCTCTCAAAAAAAAATCAATAAAATCATATTCTTGGGTGAGGATTGAAAAAACTGCAAAATGTCTTTAAAGAATATGCTATTAATAAGACCAAGTTATCATGGTATATAAAGGAATAAATTTACTCTCCTGACTTTATATTTCTATACTATTAAAATTCACCTTCACACTGAAAAAGCAGAGTTTGTGCTGCTCCTCTTCACTGAGAATGTAGATGTTGTTGGATATTTTTGTTTTTGTTTTTGCAAGCTTCAGCTCACTCTAGAAACTAGTTTTTCTTTTCTTTTCTTTTCTTTCATTGCAGAACTGTTTCTCCAGAGATAAAGCCACCTTTACATCTGGACTTGGTTCTATTACCTTCCTCACATTTTTTAATGTAGCTTTTTGTAAGCAATTCTAACAATAATTTTTATTTATACAGATTTCTATCGATTTTCTTCTTCATAAGACTGTTTTCGATTGAGCTTTTCATACTTGTTTGAGTCCTATTTTTAGTTTCCATTTCTCCTTGAACACTTTCCTTTTCACAGTCTCTGGAAAGTTGCACCTAATTTTTACTGTAAATTTTGTAATCTACTTTCCAGAAATCTATGGCATCTGTCTGCCTTCATCCTAGATTTTCCTTCTTTTATTGTTGAAAGGAATAATAGGTCGCAGTTTCATTTGAGGTTCTTATCATTTTCATTTCACCAGCCAGATTCAAATTTTCCTAAAGGCATCTTTCTGAGAAATGGTTGTGCAGGAAAATACCATTGCCGAGCAAGGGCATGTAAAATGGTGCATAAGAGGAAATCTGTTCTCTGATACCCTCAAATTGCAAAACTTATCTGAAACCAGCCTGACCCTGATCTCTCTCTGACCCCTTATGTGGGTGCTGCTTTAGCCCCTTTATCCTACTTGATACTCAACATTTCATCTTGAGTTCCCAGCTCCTCTGTGCCTTGCAGCCCCAGCCCTCCCACCCCCTAAACTGACTACTCAACACTGCACACCTCTGGGTAGTTTCAGGAGGAGACAACTCCAGGCCGTTCCCACCTCCTTTTCTAGGAACTATATTCATAGGACGCACCTCCCCTCTTTGCTTCTGGTCCCTGTGTGCTGTATGAAAAGAGCACTGAACCTGAATTACAAACCAAATTTGCCCTGCTTGAGTAAAAAAAAGACACCAGTCCTGTCTCCTTAGATCTTTAAGGTAGTGGGAGAGACAGCCAAGTAAGTAAACAGGTAAATAAACAAAAGTTGACAGGTTCTGCTCAGAGCAATCCGAGCAGGGGCTCTGATGGTTTGTGCAGACTGCAGTGAGAGTCGTGCTGCAAGGCCTGCCAGAGAAAGGGGGGAATGAGAACATACAAACTCAGGTGGAGAGGCGGCGTTCTTTCAAAAGTAAGCCAAGCACTAAACTTCAGAAAGGACTCAAGTTTCCAAGCTGGCTTTTGCGAGAGATTTTTAAAGGTAGAATTTAAAGGAAAGATAAATATGTGTATTCATAAAAGTGAATGTGTGGTATACATGTCTTATATAGAAAGGCAAATGTGGCTGTGACTGGTTGAAGAAGGGACAGTGGCCAGGCACCAGGGACTGGAGCTGGCCCAGCAACCTGGCTGTGCGCCTCTAGAGCTGCTGACACAACTCAAGAAACGGAAGGACAGTGGCTGGTACCCAATGTCCCTGGAAAAGCAGATCCCTGAGAACTCATCATCTGCTGAATGTTAATCCAGAGAAAATATTTAAAGAGGTTACCTTAGCAATTACTGTAAATAACAAGGGTTGCCAATAAACTCTGAGCTATAAGCCACCCAGGTGACTATCCCCACAGTGAGTATTTGGGGATAATTGAATAATGGGGTTTCTTGTTTCTCCTCCTACACTTTCTAGCCAGCTCTTAATGTAGAGAAAAGAGGAGATAGAATTTAAATCAGTTAATTTTCTAACTTATTAAATATTCCAGTGAAGGATTACAAAAAGAGGAAATTAGACTAATAACTGGCGTTATAAGAAGAGGGAAAATCTAAATTTTTAAATTTATAACCAAGTCCCAGTCCCTCAGTCTTTTTTATCCCAGATAATCAAGAGTCCAAAACTAAAAATCCTGGCTATCCTCCAAACCCTGCCTTAGCAACAAAGGGCCATGGAGCAGTGGGAGAGCACAGCGACCCCCGCCGGCCATGGCCATCAGTGAGCCCCGCCCTAGCACCTCCCAGATCCACTTCCTCATCTGGAAGAAGCAGGTGCAATCCCAACCTGGAGCCCTTGGCCTCTATCACATTATTGTCTTCTGAGGTCTTCAAACTCTTGGGCTGCTCCAACTCCACCTCTTTTGCAGGCATGCTTTCCTTTGCCAATTCCTGAAATATGGGAATTTCCCTAAGTTCTGCCTTTGACCCTTTCCTATTCTCACCCAACAGATGCCTTCTGGGTCATTTTACCCATGTTTTTTTCTTTATGACCTATATGAAGTGACCACTCCCAAGTTTGTTTCTTACTAATTATGTGACCTTGGGCAAACTCCTTATCCTCCTTCCATTTCCATTTCCTCATCTGTAAAATGTGAAAAGGGTGGTACTTACCTCACTGTGTTGGTGTGAGCAATAAATGTGTTAATATATGCAAAGCCTACTGAATACTACCTGGCACGTAGTTAGTACTCTAAATGTTAGCTATTGCGTTACCACCATCCTCCTATTTTCCCACGCCAGAAATGCGCAAGTCATCCTTGATATCCATGCCTCTTTTGCTGCTCCTTCCCAATTGTGTCAAGTCTCTCCTAGTGGCATTTCCACTCACTGGGTTGTTGAGCAACTGGTCTCCTGCCTCTATTCTCTCTCCATAGAATTATTCAAAGTGTTAAATAAGTTTAATATATAACTTGTGAGAAGTTCCCATAAAAAGTTTCATGGGGAAATAATTAGATTAACAACCAGCATAATAATGGAGAGATCATATAAATTTCCATTTATAGCAAGGTCCCTATCCCTCATTCCTTATCATTCTAGATAATTAAAAGTGCAAAAATAAGCAAATAAAAATAATCATATGTCTTTATTCAAAATGTTGACTGATTTATTTTTTATAAAATGCAAAACTAATTCCATTTCCCCCACTTAAATTCTGCACTGCTCTCCTGCGGTCATCATGATGAATTTAAACTCTTTAAAATGGCCTTGCCCCAGCTGGGTGTATCCCAGCAGGGTCCTTGAACTTGTCAAGCTCTTTCTTGCCTCTAGCAGCCTCCTTATGTTTTTCCTCTTCCTGCAATGGAGCTGCCCCTACCCTTCTGCTCTGATGTTTTGAGACCCCGCGTGGATATCACCTCACCTCCTTGGGGAAGTCTTTCTAAACCCTCCCACAGGCACATTTCCAAGCCTGATCTGACTGTCTGGGCTAAGGCTTGCCATCCTTTGGCTGAGATGAAGTGCCCCTCCTAAGTTCTCCTGCATAAGTCTGTATGGACTTCTTACCTAACACTTTTATACCCGATTACAATCAGGTGAGTCTTGCCCCACCTTCTAGACTGTAAATCCCTTGGCATAAAGGAATGTACTTTACTCATTTTTGTTTCCCAGTTTCACACAGTAAATTACGTTTAGAAAGTACTCAGTAAAACATATTTTAAATGCAAATTAAATTCACAATGAACATAAAGTTCCCAGCACCATGCCTGTACCAACAGACACTTAGTTCCCCTTTATTTTCCCCTAGAAAGTGCCAGCTGGATAAAAATTCTCCTTCCTAGGAATTGCCCTAAAACTATTAGCATCTTTGTGTAAATAACAAAACTCTTTGTGTGTTGGAATTCTTCTTCTACACACACACACACACACACACACACACACACACACACGCCAAGCCCCTCTCACTTCAAGTCCCCACTCTGCCCTCTAACCATCTAATTAGGAGGGGAGATTTGAATGCAAGGCCTCTGCCCTTTCAATGTCCCCTGTGATTCTTCCAAAAGAGCATTCATTTGGCCTACCTGAAAGTGTTTGCCCTGGATCCTGCTATGAAGAAAGCGGGGAATTTTATATTTGTATGATGAGTTATCATCTTCATGGTCAAGTTCAAAGGTTGGGGGGAAAGTGAATTTTGGTTACAGTGAAGAAGAAAAATACAAACGGCAGATCTGCTGTGTCAAGTAAAAAATGTCTATTTTAATCAGAATTTTATAACAAAAGAAATATGTATAATCAGGCCAAGTTTCTTTCTTCAAGATTTCATGCCAAGACTCCTTCCTAACCATCTCCTGCATCCGGAGTGAGCAGTGGCTGCAGGGCCAAAAATGACTCATGGGGCAAAATCTTCTGTTTGTCTGTGTGACTTGTAAGGAAGCATGTGTGCAAGGGGAGGAGCAGGGCTGCCAGCAGCCACACTAGGGGCCCTGGTGCCTGATGGGCAATATGTGAGCGAAGCCCTTTGAGGGACCCCACAAGTATGACTGGAGGTGCTCTGGGGATGAAAAGCTTTTTGAGGTTGCACAGTGTCCTGGTATATCACTAAGCACTTAGATCTGGAAGGAAATTGGCTAATATCTTACCCAGTTCACATTACAGATCTGTGGGAATGGATACCAGCAAAAAGAAGAAAACATGCAGAAACTTTATAGCATCCAAGACCCAGTCATCCCACAAAGAACCAGAATTATTCCTTTATTCCAAGGAAAACAGAAACATTATTGAGAGTGAAATTGGAAGGCCTGAGTCAAATGCCAGACCTGACACTTACTTGCTGTGTGTTTGTGGACAGTGAATTAGCCTCTCCAGCCTCAGTTTCCACAGAGGCCAAGAGGAGACCTGACTAGCTATGACGAAAGTCAAATAAGACAAAGATTTTTAAAGCACTCGACACAATACCTAGCCCAAAATAGGTGTGTAAAAGATTTTAGTTCATTCCGGAGATATTCATGTTGAGTCTGTTATAGACCAAGCATTGTTCTGAATGCTGGTAATACAGTCATGAACAACACAGTCCCTGAACTCAGGTCTGAAATTCTAACTGGAAGAGAAACAGAAGAAATAAGAATTTGGGCTGAAATGAAATCAACATTTTAAAAATAATTGCCACCTGGCTTGTATGGCTCAGTGGTTGAGCGTCGACCTATGAACCAGGTCACAGTTCCAATTCCTAATCAGGGCACGTGCCCAGGTTTCTGTGAGCTTGATCCCCAGTAGGAGACAGCCAATTGATGATTCTCTCTCATCATTGATGTTTTTATCTCTCTCTCTCCCTCTTCCTTCCTCTCTCTGAAATCAATAAAAATATATTTTAAAAAATAAATTGCCACTTTTCCATCAGAGAGCTATCTTCTTTTACTGGGGACTTTCCTCCAAGATTTATTAAATATGTCCAATGTATTTCAACTATACCACAGGGCTCTGTACTAATATGCAACCTATTTGCTCTTGCACTCAGTCTCCTTTGCACTCTGCCAAGAAGTCAGAGCCTTTTATTAAAAGTTCTTAAGTTGCTAATTGCATCATAGTCCTTCAAATTTTAGTACTTATCTGTATCGAAATGAAATCCATTGGAATTAGTTGCATCTCAAACTCGAATATTATTTGGCCTAATGCATCTTATGGGGCAAACATTTCAAACTCACAGCCCATAGGCCACATGAGGCCCACAACGAATATTTTTGCGGCCCAGCCAATATGTAAGAAACGCTTTAATAAAAATTACGTAACTTAATTTTTACAATATCCTGTTATACATAATCTATACTAATAATAGCCTAGGTGGCATCACGCCCTCATGTCATCACAAGATGGCCGTCACTAGATGGCCATCACAAGATGGCTGCTCGCACAGTGGAGGTGGGGCCCAGCAGCCGCTCCACACAGTGAGGACTGGGGGTCCCAGGGCTCTGTGAGGCGCAGAGGAGGCTGGTCCTGGTGTCTCTGCCACCTCGCACAGAGAAGGCGGGTCACGGCAGGGGAGAGCAGTTGTGGGCCATCAGGCCAGCAGGGGAGGGCAGTTGGGGGCAATCAGGCCAGCAGGCAAAAGTGGTTAGGGGCAATCAGCAGGCAGGCAGGCAGGCAGGTAAGCAATTAGGAGCCAGTGGTCCAGGATTATGAGAGGTATGTCCCAGATTGGAGAGGGTGCAGGCCAGGCTGAGGGACACCCCCGCCCTTGTGCACAAATTTCATGCACCGGGCCTCTAGTTATTAATAATGAACTACAATGTTTGTTATAGACTGATTACTATAATCATGTTGCATTCATTTCCCTTAGGTGCCTTATGCACAGGTGCACCACTTCTCTCCACTAATACTAACAGCTAATATTTTAGCAGCCGATTGCCATGTCATTAATCTTGGACTGACTTGTTTGGTGTATGAAACAGGAAATATTTTGCTTTTTGCATTACACTTATTAATTTGTGCAATTATTCAGTGTCTGGTAAGTTACTGTTCAAGAAAAAAATATTAATTTTTACTTAAATGTTCCATTATTTAATGTTAACGATTACTCATTTATTAGTTGCATTCAGCATGTCTTTGTTGAAATAAACCTACGTTTCTCTGAAAATTGAAGCTTTTTTTTTTGTGGCCCACATAAACTTAAACCTTGTTTATTTGGCCTGTGTTAGCCTTTGAGTTTGACATGCTTGCTATGCGGTGTAGTGTACATATTTATAATTTGCTGCTCAAAAGACACAATGAAAGTGCACCAAATACCTGCTTCTAAGGGCAGAAGGTTTTTTGTGGGTATTTTTTATGTAACAGAGAAGATCAAATGATAACAGATGAAATTTCATCCAGATGAAGTACAAGGCAAGTAAACCATGCGCTAAGAAACAACTCTGGCCCTAGCCAGTTTGCTCAGTGGATAGAGCGTCGGCCTGCAGACCAAAGGATCCTGGGTTTGATACCAGTCAAGAGCATGCACCTTGGTTGCAGGCTCCTCCCCAACCCAGGCCCTGGTCGGGGTGCGTGCAGGAGGCAACCAATCGGTGTGTGATGTGCTTCTCTCACACTGATGTTTCTCTTTGTCTTTCCCTCTCTCTTCCACTCTCTCTCTCTCTAAAAAAAAAAAAAAAAAGAAAAAGAAATTTGAAAAGATCAAAAAGAAAAAAAGAAACAATTCTGCCCTTTGTTTAGTGCCCCACCCCCACCCTCAGTGCTATTTCTTAACAGAGACTACTCTTTTAGTGAGTAACCACATCACACTTCCCATTCAAGTTGCTAGCTCGTTTTTGTTTCATTTTCCACATTAGAAGACTCTCTTCACAGTTCCAGTTCTCCAGGATCCTCCGCAGAAAGAGCACCTACTGAAATTCTAGGCCAGCACAAGAACCCCACTTGAACCGTGACTCCACTAGTCTTTCGCATGGCCTGATGACTTGGGTACTAGTTCAGTTCCCTAAAATTTGCAAATCCCTGAGCTATTGTTAGAACCAGGAATGTTAAGACAAATCATAACTTTAAAACGTACAGTCTTATCTACAATTAAGATTGCATTTTTCCCCAGTGTTTAAACACATTTTTTAAAAGAAAAAAAAAAACCATATATTGCAAAATTTGGTGTTGTCTTAAATTATCTTTATTGTAATAGCCCCTAATTCTATGTAAATCATCTAGATGATTCATACTAGTAACATGCATACATGAACTTACATTTTACATTCCAGGTGCTGAGAAACACTGTGGCTCTCTTCCCCTGCTCTCCCTCTCACCACTGGGAAAAGAGCAGGATTCAGAAATACTGTTTTATACAGAGGCCATAATAATCTACCTATATTTCCATGAATGAGTCATGCTCTCCCATCTCACAAACTTTTCACATGCCCGAAATGCACCTCCACCTGTCTCCCTACTTGCTTAACTCCCACTTTCTCTTTGGACTTGGCTAGGAAATTACCTTTTCTGGGGAGGCCTCATATCTCCCCAGCCACAGGCAAGGTGTCCCTTCTCTGCTACCAATGCACAGCATGTGTTCCCTTCAGGACTTATGCCACTGTAGTCTCTGAACAATTTACTTCTCAGTGTTCATCACCGGACTGGAAGATTCTTGCGAGGTTGGGCTGTGTCTTTCATGCCTGGATTCCCATTAAATAAATGAGAGCAATTCAAGGTCATTTAATAATAGCCAGAGTAGCACCACTCCCATTACATTCTTTTCTCCTGCTTCCCTCTACACCCTTCCCCCATATCCCCAAACTCCCTTTGACCACTCTTGACATTCAACTTGGATCTTGGGGTATCTTCTCCACTTTGTTTTCCTTCCAAATTGGTCTTTGGCATACATTCCACAAAGGGTACAACTCAATAAGTATTTAGTTCCCTTTTCTTTCTTCATATTTGTTCTGAATTATTTTACAGTAGAGACCCAGTGCATGAAAATTCATGCACTGGAGGGGGGTCCCTCAGCTCGGCCTGCCCCCTCTCACAGTCTGGGAGCCCTCAAGGGTAAGAGGTGACCTGGCAATCAGGGGAAGACTATGCCCCCATCACCCCTCTGCTGCTGCCTCTGCTGGCAGCACAAGCCTCGGCCGGCCCTGGTTATCTGAGCCTTGGGCTTGCCCTGGGCAGCTAGGCAGCCGCCATCCGAGGCTTGCCTGTGCCACGGGCTGGCCCTGGTCGGCTGGGGGGCTGAGGGGACTGGGGGATCTGAAGGCAGGCGTGCGGAGTGGCCGGACCCACCTAGGGGCGGGCCTGGTCATGCCACGCCTGCCGTCCCGGCTGGGCTGAGGGGACTGAGCGCTGCCATCTTGTGACTGTGGGCACTGCCATCTTTGAGGGCGTGGCAGTCAATTAACATATTTCCTCCTCATTGGCTGTGGGCGCTGCCATCTTTGTGAGGGTGTGATGATCAATTAGCATATTTCCTCTTTATTAGATAGGATGTATAAAAATGTAGGAGAGCCCTAGCTTGTTAGGCTCAGTGAATAGAGCGTTGGCCTGTGGACAAGGGTCCCAGGTTTGATTCCGGTCAAGGGCACATGCCTAGGTTGCGGGCTCGGTCCAATGTGTAGGAGGCAGTCACATGGTTAATTTTCCCCGACCCAGCTCTGTCTTTGGCTTTGGTCTTCTTTCCTTCACCAAGGTCCAAATTCCAGCTTCTCTTCAGCATCACATTCCCCCCTGTCCCATATCTGATGGCCCTGGTTTCTGCCTCTTCTCTGAATAATAGTGAATTCTCTAGGGAAAAATTCTGTCAAACAGTGACCAGTGTCTGAGTCATTGGTACAGGGTGGAGAAGGTTACCTTGGCCCTGTATCATGTTGACCTTACACCATCTCAATTGCATTGTTCATGAAGACTCTTGTTTCTGTTCCCCATCCACATATGTCCATATTTCTCAACTTAATATTCTCCTCTCCCTCAGTTTCATTATTAAAAAAATATGAGGTGCTACCATGGGGATAGACAACAAATATAACTAAGGCACAATTGTCATCTGAAGAGGTATTTAAATGAGAAGGGTAATACATTAGTTTACTAGGGCTGCCATAACCAAGTACCAGAGACTGGGTGGTTTAAACAACATAAATTTATTGTCTCACAGTTCTAAAGTCTAGAAGTCCAAGACCAAGATGTCAGCGGAGTTATTTTTTCTGAGGCCTCTCTGCTTAGCTTGCAGATGATCGTCTTCTCCCTGTGTCCTCACACGGTGTCTCCTTGTGCCTTAATCTCCTCTTTGTATAAGGACACCAGTCACTGGATGAGGGCCCACCCTGACAACCCCATTTTACTTTCATTCCCTCTTTAAAGGTCCTATTTCCAAATATAGTCACATTCTGAAGTACTAGAAGTTAGGGTATGAATTTGGGGGGGGACACAGTTCAGCCTGTAATAGGCAGATTCTTATTTTCATTTCCTTAAAAAATTCGGAAATTATTACATGTCAGTGCAAGCAGCTAGCTTGGTATTGGACATGGTCTGGTACAAAGCTTCCTACAACTGAGTCAGACCTAACTCAGACCTAACTCAAGACCTCCTGTTGCTGCTGGCATCTAGGAAGCTTCCTCAAAAGCCCAGTGCTGCTTGCAGCCTGCTGCAGTACCCCCTACCGTGCTCATCTCGGCCTCTGCTTTGCTATTACATTCATAATCTCCCTGTTCCCTGTGTGTTAGACCTGTCTCTTCAAACAAATGAAATAGAGATTGAGCAAAGTTGAAAATATGGTTCACAAAGGAAATCCCCAGTTAAGAAATCAAATGCTCTAAGATATCAAACTCTACTTTAAATATGCCATTCTTAATATTATGAAACATGTGGGCAAAGAAGACTGCCTTAGTCACCTTTTACTTTCCTCAAAGACTCCTACTCTCCAGCTCATCTTCCTTCTGCTTCCTCCATCTGCCAGGTCTGAGAACACTGCCACGCCTTATACTACAGTACCCTCTCATCAGTGATCTCCCTTCCAACCTGCTCACTGAATTTAAACAAGAAACTCAAATAACATCCCCTTTTATAAATTCTTCATTTTTGGGGGGGAAAAATGGTTATCCTGTCCTTCAGGACTCTTACTTGAAATCCACTTGTCCACACCTCCACCTATCACCTACACACACTGACGTTCAGAGAGGTTAAGAAACTTTTCAAGTTTATAAGTTATTGAAACAATGGCTTCAAGGCCACATTGCTCTCATTCAAAATCCCACGCTCCTGATCATGAGCCCCTACTCCATCCTGCTTCAGGTGCCTGGCTTTCTTCTCTCACGAGAGTCATTAGAATCTTGGTGAGAATATCAGTACTATGATCAGAGCTTACATGAGTATTAATTTTACATTAAGAATTACTCTTTATTCTTTACCCAATAGAAACTCTTGAGTGTTACAGGTAAAAATAATTATATTGAATTGATTGGTAAATAGCATTTTGTTTCTTAATAAAAATAACATTAAATGTTTTAATGAGGTTCAAAAGAAATCTAGTTCAGTAAACTCAAGCATAAGTTTAAGAAGAGGTAGGCCTATCTGATCACTTCCGCTTTCACTCTTTCTAGAAATCAAGACAAGAGAGCTCTAATTTAAATTGCAAAGTCAGTTCACAATGATGATTTCTTAGAAACACATTCTTTTCTTTTTTTAGCAAAGCACTGGAAAGGATAGAGAAAATGATTATACTGAAATTAAGATGCTGCTCAGAAAAGGAAAACACAGCAGAAAAATGTGAGGAGAATGTAACTCTCATGAAAGATGTCCAGAATAATCCATTTAACCCTCTCTCCCAAGATCTCATAGTGTTTGTGTAACTTCAGGCCAAGCATCAATAATGGCCAAGTTGATTTATGGCGGTGAAAGATTTTTCTGTGAGAACTCTGATGGTGGAAGACAAGTATTAGGAAGATAGAAGCTTTAGCAAACCAGGGTGGTAGGCTGGACAATGTCAATGGGGTGAAAAATGAGGTCACTCTGAATGCCCAGATCCTGGTGAGGGCAGAGGTAACACACAGAACTGGGTGTGTTTCTGTTCTCCATCAATAATTTGCCTCTGTACATCCTTTGTGACAGATTCTTTTTGTGCTAGTCACTCCAGGAAATTCTTTCCACTGGTTTTGGTAGATGTGGTTGTAGGTATAAGATACAGTCTCTTGAAGACAACTATATTTCATAGATTTATTTTTTTAAATTATATTTAGCTGGTAAAATTCAGAAACTCAAGTGCAACTGGTTAAGAATCTGGAATGAGATCACAAGCTGGCCTCAGAGTATTTGAGTTGTTCTGCATCTCCTTTCTCAGAAAATGCAGTACATTCTCTGTTATCTACAAAAACACTTCTCAAAATTTGAGCCATAGAACCATTAAAAATTATAAGATGATAGGTCTGACTTCTTTGCAGTAATATGGTCTACTCTAAAGAGTTTTGTGCACATTGACTGCTTCAATTACTCAGAAATAAGAAAGCACATATTAACACAGGCACTGCCCACAACCCCACCCACCTTTAATTATGCCCTGGGTTAAAAAATTAACATCTGGGGAAGTGGGAAAACAAAACGTCATCAGGTGATTAATTGAAATCTTTGTATGTCTACTTCGGAAGCATGAGTCCTCTTTGTTCCCTTTTTTGGTATTCCTTCACTGATTTACTCTTAGTCCTTCCTTTGGTCCAAAATCAGAGCCATATCTGGCAGACTTTTGCCTTAATGAAAGAGTAGAGTCCATTCTGCTAGCAAGCCAGATAAACACGTTGGTCCACACTGACTCAAAATTTAGGCAACATTTCACATAATCCCTGAATGTTCCCATACCTGTCTTGAGCAAAACTAGACTTTCAGTCTTTTATCGGTATATCTCAAACCCTCTCTCATCTGTGCTTTTGTTTAAATAAACAGATAATCTTAAATCCATCCTTTTTACCTCTTCATTCTCTTTCAAAGCATTTACTCAATGACATATTTGCACATAAAATCAACCTTAAAAATCCTGATAAGCCTAAGGCAATTAGGTGGACCTGAGGTATTTGAAACAATTGTTTGCGGAGACATTTTCACAAGATCATTCCAAAGTTTCCGTTGTAATCCTGAAGCTGTCAGCTCCACCAATTGGTTCTGTTCAGGTCCTGCATCTCTACCCCTCCACTTCCAGAATTTCTCATCTTCAGGATGGCTCAACTCTCCTTTCCATTCAGAGCACCTGATGGTTCTCCCTCACACCCTTCCCTCTGACTCTCCCTTAACCCCAGCCTAAATTGAGTTCTCCGGAAGGCCTGCTCTGCTGCCAAGAAGCTTTGGAACCTTTTCTTCAAATACATTGTCCTCTGCTTCATCCCAGCTGAAATCTGGATTTCCCCTGATGACATAGTTCCCCTTGGAATTCTCAAGGTGAGTCTAGGCATTCCCCACACACCCTTTCCACAGTACCTTCGAGCCTGGGCTTCCCAGTGAACTTCTGGTCTCTCTCCAATACGCCTCTTCCCTTCCTGTCAGTTTCACATAGGGACTTAACTCCCAATACCCGTTCATTCACAACTATGCTCCTCATTGCTTGGGAGCATCAGTAGCATCATTAAATTTAAAAATAAAACCCCTGCTATCTACCTGGGGCATATATGCTAAATAGGGTTGCCCATGTAAACAGTTCCTCTATAATGATTCCACACCTGGGACTTTGCTGTGCGCATTCTTGTATCATGTGATTTGCAGATCACTTTAACAGCAGACTTTGTTTGCTCTGTCTCTCCCTTCTGAGCATGTGTAAGGTGGCTTAGGGTGTTGACAATCACATGTATTCCTTATTACACCTCAGTTTTAGCTGCTTGAAGAGAGCCACTTTTCTCTTGGTGTTTCTCCAAAGTAGACTTTAAAAAAAATGTTTCACTGATGATTTTTAAAAAATATGCTTTTATTTATTTTAGAGAGGAATCGAGAGGGAGCAACTGATAGAAACATGAATGAGAGGGAAAGATCAACATCGATCGGCTGCCCCCTGTACACACCCCTTACTGGGGATTGAGTCCAAAACCCAGGCATGTGCCCTGACCAGGAATCTAACCAGAGACCTCTTGGTGCATGGTTCAACATTCAACCACTGAGCCATACTGGCCAGGCTTCCCGATGCCTTTAAATGAATACAGAGTTCTCCATCAGCTAGTAACAATTCACAAATAGGCAGACACTTAAGCACCTTCCAATTTTTCACTTACATCATTGGAGTGATTATCCTTGCATATAATTCTGTATAATATCTCTGGTTATCTTCCTAGAAAAAAATTCTAGAAGTAAAACATGGGGTCAAAGTCTTTGAATGTTTATAGCTTTTGACACATGTTGACATCTTGCTTCCTAGAGTGGCTATACACTCCATTATCACTGTTTCAGTGTCTCACCACACCCTTTCTATATAATCTTTAAGTAAATCTCTGCAGAGCAACCAACCCAGATTGGAATAGAAGGATCTAGGATCCTGGGAGGGTGGTCTAAGTCCAGGAGAGGATTTGCTAGCATGCCTGATATGAAGGAAAGTTTGAAAAAAAATCTTGACAATATGATAAATGCAATTAGTGCTATAAAAAAAATAAAGGCATTCAGAAACTCAGGGGACCAGGGGCAAAAAACAATAAAACCAAAAAATGTAAAAGATGGATAATCATAAAACATTATCTGGTTTTGCAGGCAATGACGGTTACATGGTCATAGTAATGTAACGAGTTAACTTTAAATAAGGATATAGTAATTGCATGGGTAGGATGAGGTGAAATTTCACTTGTTGCTGCAGAGATCAATAACCAAGGCATAAAAGTGATAATAATAGGAAAAGCAATTTAAATGTATTATTTAAAGATATGAACATAAATATGAGAAGAAACAGAGTTAAGCACTTGCCTTCAAAAAGTACGACTCAGAGTAGGGAGAAGGGAAGAAGCCTATTAATTTTAATTCTGAGACCCTTTTAACCATGAACATTTTAACTTTGATTAAAAATACGTTAACAATATTTAAAAAGTTATGATTATTTAAGTTCTTTATCCATTTTTGAAAATTTTACTACTTTGAATTAGCATTTTTATAACTATCAGATTTTCCTATTTCTTTTGTAACTTGTCTGTGTACTTTATTTATTGAGATGTTACTGATTTCCTTATTTATTTTAAAGAACTTTTTATTTATTTGTTTACTGCATTTACTAGGAAATATGTTACCCAGCTTGTCTGCTTTGTATTTTGTTTCTGCTTTTGGAAAAATATAGCCAAATATATCAATTTTAATTTTTTTGTATAAAAATTCCCAAATTTTCCTGTTTTATTTCTAAAAGTTTAATGTTTTACTTTAAGCTTTAATTTATCTTAATATCTTATATTTTACTTATTTAACAAACACATATATAAAGTCTATTATATGTCAGGCACTCTTATAAGCTCTTAAATATTAATTTAATTAAAGGTATCTGAGAGAGAGGAGGCACTTGATTGTTTTCCCCAAAGAGCTAATTTTCCTCACAGTACTTAGCACAAACACTATTCCTTCTCAATAGGTTTTGAATCTATTTCTGACAATCCATTTTGTTTCAAATTTATATTTCCTTTTTTTCAGTAAAATTATACCATTTTATTTCATGTTACTTTATAATAGAGGGTAGGGCAAAAGTTGGTTTACAGTTGTTAGTCTGGAAAAGAATACAATAATTAATAAGCAATAATACAAGAATAGCCCTGGGCATTTTGGCTCAGTGGATTGAGCATAGGCCTGCAGACTGAAGTGTCACCGGTTTAATTCCAGTTAAGTGTGCACCTTGGTTTCAGGCTTGATTCCTGGCTCTGGTGGGGGCGCGTGCAAGAGGCAACCCAATCGATGTGTCTCTCTCACATCAATGTTTCTCTCTCTCTGTCTCTCCCTTTCCTTCCACTCTCTCTGAAAATCAATGGAAAAATATCCTCAGGTAAGGATTTAAAATAATAATAATACAAGAATAAACTCTATTTTTCACATATCACAACTATAAACCTACATTTGCCCTAACCTCTATAGTTTACATATAAAAGAGTAATTCTATTCCCATTACTTTAATAAAAATAATTCCTAGCCACTTTACCCACTTATTCCTCTATCTTGATAATTTTCAAATTGTGTGCTGCAAGAATTTTTAAAACATGCAATACTTGACTATTTAGCCAGGAACACTGACCTCTTTTCCCTTAGATTGTAAAAAAATAAAAATAAAAAATGACAACAGCCAACACAACAATGGCCATCCAGTGTGAATGAATCAAAACTATACCTATTTTTTGTCACCTCGGTGAAAAATATAATGTATTTTTTGATGTGGCACAGAATTTTAGTAATTAATTTATGTGTGCCAAGAAATGAAAAAGTTTAAAAATCGCTGCCCTAGCTGATCTTTAGATATTTTTCACTAAGCTCCAAAACAAATTCCAACAAATTAAGAAGTATTTATGCCTTTGCAATGCTAATTTGTCTCTCGCTAATAAAAGTTATATCGTTCTAATTATTCAAATCTTATTTTAAAGCTCCAAGCTGCTAAAATTTGGGGTTGCTAATGTACTCTCATTAACTTAAGGATATTTCAGCTGCTGCTCATCAGTTTTCTACCTTTATATTCATGTCATCTGTAAATAATGGTAATTTTATCTCCTCCCCTCTAGGAATTATACTTCATTTCTATTTTATGATTTGATATATTAGCCAGAACCATTTTCAGTAGAGGGATATTGGCTACACATTTTGGAGGAATATCAAAAGGCCAATGTTAAAAATTAATATTTAGCCAAAACCATGGCACAGCCATATGTCATCAACATAGAATAAACTGCAGGAATACAAAATTAACCTAAAATTTTATGTTAAATTATTATTATTACCTTAGCATTACAATTTTTAGTAGTCAGTTTTTTAAGTTGATATTATGGTTTAGGACTGCTAATTCCTCAGCCCTGCTATTCACTAAATTGGTCCTGTGGGTACCACACTGCACATTGATGACATTAAACAAATGCTCAGTTTTAGCAATGTGGTAAAAGAGAGGTATTCTGGATCATTCTACCAGAATAAGTACTGATAATGGACATGCTGCCAACAAGCTTTCCTTCCTTCCTGACAGCAAAGAAGGGAAAGTTCCCTGCCCTTCCACTGCTGGCCTTGAAGATTTGGTTGATGGTGATGATGCAGTTTCACTGCGATAATCTCACCCACTGAAGTGTTGTCCACTGCTGGGGCAAGATGCTTTCTAAGAATGTGCAGATGTTTCCCTTCACTTATACTTTTATTTCTAACATATTTTGCATTCAAATAAATCATTTGATAAAAATATCTTTCAAGCCTAGGGTCTAAAAATGTCAAGATGGAATGCAATCAGTTTTCAGGATCCAGGATTCCAGTAATCTGTGACTTTCCCTGTGTCTCGGCCTCCACTGCCTGTAAAGTAATCCCAGCATCTTCTCTGGAGTGGAATGAGAGGAATGTTTTTATACCATGAGTTGTGTATGAAATATTTATACCCTTGAGACTTGTCAGTTGAATTATTTCTTGATCGGGTTCCAATGAACAAACTACTGCGCTCGGACCATTATCTGTAACGTGCAGTATGGAGGCTTTATTTGGCTTAAGCAACCTGTTACATGTAATAGCTGCATTCCTACCTTGTCTAAACATGGCAAGCCAGTTCCAAAATCCCTTGTATACCGTGTAGTTTGTCTCTGATCAAAGAATAAGACTTGAAGAGTCCTGTGGCCTTTTATTCTTGGGTAGGTAGTCCTGTTAAAATACGCTGTGCTTGAATTAGTTTCCCAACACAACTGAAGGTTATTAGAGCATTCTTATTACACATATTTTTGAGGGTAGATTAGTGACATCAACTGTGTTTTGGGTTCGTCACTTTTCTATTACACTCTTTTTCATACTCTTCATTACACCAGGTAAATCACTGAGATTTTGTTGTAGTAATTTTAGAGTTTTACTTTCTCATGAAAATTTAAGTGATGCAGTTGACATTTTGCTGCTAATCCATCTTCACAAGATGTAAAGAATTTCCAAGCAGCACAATTTCCTTAAATACCTATAGCGTAAGTGAACTTGAATAACTGAAAATTTAATACAGCTTTAAATAATTATTTCATTTCAATGATATGGATACTGGTATGCATACAAACCTATGAAGATTACTAGTACTATATAATTTAATTGTAATTATATTATTCCCCTTTTATTGTTACTAAATGTTTTTTTTAAAGAATTGTGTATTTTAGCTTAGCAGATATGTCACAGTTTTCTTTTTTTTTTTAAAATATACTTTTATTTATTTCAGAGAGGAAGGGAAAGGGAGCCAGAGATAGAAACATCAATGATGAGAGAGAATCATTGATTGGCTGCCACCTGCACACCCATTACTAGGGATTGAGCTTGAAATGCAAGCATGTGCCCTGACCAGAATCGAACCTTGACCTCCTGGTTCATAAGTCAATGCTCAATCACTGAGCCACAATGGCACAGCAACATCACAGTTTTCCAAAACAGTTGCACCAATTTGCACTTCCATAAGTAGTGTATTAGTCAACGTGCTTGACGGATCAAACAGTGTATTAGCCAGTCTTGTGGGGGTTATAGTAGTAGTTTAATTGGCTGAACATATTTATTTATTTTTTCTGAGCATTTGTATTTCTTTTTTGGATAAAGTGTCTTTTCATGACTTGTTGTTTTGATTGTTTGACATGCAGCAAAGTATGTCAGGTGCACTAATTTTAAGTGTATAGTGCAAATAATTTTTTATTGTTTTCTAAATCTATATGTACATCCAGATCAAGAAATGGAACATTCCTAGCATCCCGTGATTCCCAGTTTTTACCACCTTCTGTCTTCCCAGAGATATATATAATTATCATTAGTAACTGACATCAATTAGGTCAGTTAATAATGAAATGTTTCATCACTATAAAAACATTCAGTAAAATGCATATTACATAAAATTTACCATCTTATCCATTTAAGTATATAGTTCAGTGGTATTTACAAACTGTCCTTGGTTTTAAATGAATGTTGTCATATCACGGACTCAGGCAAAGCAAGGCCGGCATCACTGAGTGCAGGGGAGAGCTCACAGGGAGGAAGTCAGAGGTTTTGCGTTCATTCTCTTGGCACCTGGGGCGGTGGGGAAGGGGGCGGTTTGCATTCCCTGGTCACAGCTGCATGTGCCTCAGGGGCCGTGCCCAGCAGCAGAACTCCATGCCTTGTTTCTCTCTCTTGATATTAGGTTGATGGCTCAGTAGGGAATGGAGGTGGGCATTGGGAAAGAACATTCTGAGTTCAGGTGCCAGGCAGGTTTGATTTGTGCCAGCTTTTTAGGAGTGTTCCCAAGCACCAGAGTAAGAGAGGGTGCAATTAATACAGACCCCTCCTTTCTACGCATCTCCTAACAGTTTCTGGTTCATTCATGAGACATTGCTGCATATCTTCCCAGATGTAATGTCCTCCCTAAAGCTACTCTCTCTCAATACCTGTACTAGACTAAATCATAAGAAATGGTAATATTTTTTTCTTTTTGACCATTGGACTAAAATGAAAATCTCATTGGGCTAAAACGCAATATTAACTGCAGATCATCACTGATCAGATGTGGTGATCATTTACATAATCTTGTGATTTTTTTTTAACAGACAGGATCTCAGGGATACTAAAATTCCATCTAAAAAGTTGGTATTTGTCTATTCAGTCTTCCACAATCAAAATCAAAGCAAAAATCTGCTAGCAGATTATAAGCCGAACTCCTGTTCAGAGCATTCCTACCAATAGCAATAGTGGCATTAAGCCTCCTAGGTATGTTCCGGTTTTAATGAGCGTACTTCTATTGTTTAACCTTCGGATAGACATCAGCAATTTGAGTAAGTGTCTGCTGTGTTGTAGTTTTCTAAGAATTTTTATCCAGAATGGTGTTGAAATGGTTTCATATTTTTTACTATTTTTATTCTCATTGGAATCATGAGAATAACCTATTACTCCCATTAAGTCATTCTTGAATTCCAGGAATTCAAGATATAGTGCATCCTGCTTGGATGCAGTAGTGACTGATTAAAGTGCTGTTGTAATTGATTGCAATTAGTTTAAGGATTCTGAAGATATAGTCAAAGATGAGATTGCTATTTGAAGCAGCAGGTTTTAGTAATTTATTCAGCTTTTAGAAGAAGAATCATTTCATCTACACAAAATTAATTTAATAGATTTTAAAATCTTGTTCTATGTGATGGAATAATTTATCTAACAGAAACGATCTGCTCCTTGAAAATGTGAGAGCTGTAAATCTGTCAAGCTTATTAGCCTTTTTAAATGTAATTACTTGAGAACTTTTTTTCATTCTATAATTATTGGAGTTTTCAGACTTCTGAATTATTAAGACAATTTTGGACATTCATGTTTATCCAGGGAATTTACCATTTTAATAAGGTGTCCTAAATCCTTGGCACAATTTTAAATATTCTTGCTATTTGTTGCCTTATTTCATATCAAATTTTTCAAGTGTGTGCGTACTTTTCCTTCTGATTATGCTTGCCACAGCTCTATGTACTTTATTTTGCACATGCCTCTTTTCAAATAAACAGTGTTTTCTGCTTTTTGGGTTTATTTATCTATCTATCTATTTATTTATCTTGGTTGTGTCCTTTCATTGATTCATTAAGGTATTTTTATTATCATTACCTGGGGGTATGGCCCACAGGTTCATGGGGTTTACAATGCAGTTTGGTTTGCAGACACATCAACAGGCTATTGTGAAAAAGTGGGAAAGGTGCTATTATAGGGGAAGTCCAAGGTCCTAAAAGAACACTTCCAATGGGAGCTCAACTAGATTTGCGAGAGCTGAGACTCAAAAAAGGTCTACAAGTAGAAGCAATGCCTAACTGAGAGTAGGAACTGGCCAGGCAATGGAAGATGGAAGGAGAGAAAAGAGTACCAAGCAAAGGCAAAAGCCAGGGTCCCAGGGTGAGAAAGAGCCTAATCCAGTTTTTGGCAATTACAAATGTCCACATGCTGAATATAAAAAGCAACAAGAATGATATCAGCCACGAAAGATCCTAGAATCAAACTACAAAGAGGGGTATTATGGAGTCTGAACAATGGAATGCCAATGATATTTTATACAGAAAAATGACATAATCATTTTTAATGGTTTTGCATTTCAAATATTTTTAAAAGATTCTTTGATCTCTCTGTATAGAAAGATGACTTTGAAAGATTACTTTGATCTCTCTGTGAAGAATAGACAAAGGGCAGGGAAATCAGTTTTGTGGTTGTGGTAGGAAGCCAGATAAAAGATGGCGTCGCCCTACATGAGCAAAGCAGCAGAAAGCATGGAAGGAAGGAGACAGATTGAGATGTATGCAAGAGGTGGAAAAACAGAATTTAGGGGGATGGATTGGGTGTGTAGAATACGAGGAGGAATAAAGAATGATGCCCAGGTTTTAGGCTTGATTTTTGAAGCTGAGTTGGGGAGGCAAGAGCAGAAACTGAGTCAGATGAAGAAGACTGACTTGGATATGCGGACATTTTATTAGTAGTAGTAGCAGTACGAGTTGTCCTGTTTAATGCTGTTTACTTTGGTTTCTATTTTATATAAAAAATAATTTTCTATATTTTGTTTTTTGTGTGCACATGTGTGTAAATACCTGAAAATTATCAAACCCTTTTTTTTGTTTGTTTGAATATAAGGTAAGGCATTTATCGCTCTTTTATTTACTTCTATTATTTTCTCTCTAAATTCCAATTTTTTGTTAATAAAATCTTAGGTATTGTGCCCAAATTATTGCTACTGTGCTATTTTATATTATGCATTTTAAAATCTTATCCTGTTTATTTTCTGATTCCCCTAATAAAATATAATCTCACTGTTCATAACAGTATCGAGCTTATGGGAGGAATCTGATAAATATTTATCAAAAAAAGGTTATATTTTAGTTATGTATCTTCTCCCTTTTTTGACAGGTGCATTTAGTTTATAAATCACTCATTTTATTGCTCATTTTAATCACTCAATTTAAGCTTATCATTTTATTTAATTTCTAATTGGCTATAATATATGTTCAAACATTTTTTCCCATGAAAGAGTATGTGATAGTGTATTTTCTGATCTCCACCACAGAGACTACATATAGAGTGTGGATTGGCCACAATTTTTTCTCCCACAGTTCTGTAGGTTGCTTCATTGTCCTTGGCATTTAGAGTTTAAAAAAAAAATCTGAGATTACCTGGATTTCATTTCTCTATAGATTATCCTCTTCATTCCTTCTTGAAGGCAAATTGGATATCTTTCTTTATCTTTTAACATTAAAATTACTTGTTCCTTGAAGATGTGTTCATTCATCTTTGTGTATCCAGTATCTTGCAAAGCATATGGCTTATGAATACCAAATGAATACACCCATGAATAAAGACACATATTAAGTTTAGGTAAACTTAAAGTTGTACCACTGTTTTTCTGCTTCACTATCAATCCGAAATTTAGCTGACATTGATGCAACTTAAAAGAAGTCAGACATGCCACACTATAGTCATTCTATATGTGACATACAAATTCATAGACTTTATACATGTGGTTTTCAGAATTACCAAGACCTGAAAAGCAATTATGAACATGCAGAAAGCTTCACCACTATTAGAACCCAACCCAAATTAGCCATTCTTTCAATGCCTTTATTATCTAGCAAACTTCAGAGCCCTCCTCAAAACACTCAATCTTTTACTATTGGGAGTTGATATGATAAGAAACAAAAATGGAACCGAATTCTTTAAGTCTTTAATATTTGAGTAAAACAAAATCATTGTCAAAGACATAAAAACAAAATTATGTGTAAAATTGAAAAATGTCTCTTTCTTCTTTTTATATTTTTCCCTTGGGTACCTCCAAATCGTTTTCTGTCCGTAGAAATAGAATCCTGTCAGAATTTCAGCAGCAATCATTTCTGATGACACAATATAGCAAGAATTTTTGTGTTAACAACCAGATTTGGGGAACAAATGCAATGGAGAACAATGCAAACTGAACCTGTCAGTTACAGAGTTTGCTTAGGTGTAGGCAGGAACAGGCAACTTTCATGCAACATGAAACTTTTCCAAAACTCAATCTTACCCTGTTTTCTCCCATGGAACATAAACTATTATCAATGTTTAAATTTTCTACTCATTGATAATGTCAAGAAAACCAGAAATTCGAAATTATTTGGGCATAGCGTTGAAGTGAATTAATCCGGAAAACTCTGCTTTAAGTCAATCATCCTCCAAAATTGTTAGCTGCTTTTTCTACTGGCAATAGTCATAAAGATCTGTTGATAGAGTGTCAATCCCAGGGTCAAGTTCAATTTACAGAAGAAAAAAAAGGTACACACAAAATACAAAAAAAAAGGCACTAACCTTCATCCAACTCAGTTTATTAGCAACAAATGTGACAACATGACAACATATTATTTTCAACAAGCACACTTCCTTATAACTCTGTAAAATTGGTTTATTTTATATATTTTGAGGAATCTGGTTAAGTAAGATTTAAAATAAAAAATGACGCTGGCCAGTGTGGTTCATTGGTTTGATTCCTGGTCAAGGATACATACCTGGGGTGCAGATTTGATCCCTGGCCCCAGTCAAGGCATGTGCAGGAGGCAACTAATCAATGTGTCTCTCCCACATCTGTCTCTCTCTTTCTCTCTCTCTCTCTGCCTCTCTCTATTCCACTCTCTCTTAAAACAAAGCAATCAATGGGAAAATATCCTCGGATGAGAATTAGCAAAAATAAATAAATAAATAAATAAATAAATAAATAAATAAGATCTGAATTTAATTTATTAATTATGATATATTACCTAATATGTGTACAAGTACATTTACCCATATCCTGAAAGTGTACAAATGATTACTTCAAGTAGGAGTTTTAGCCTTCCCTTGACCCCTGGGAATTTTCTGGTTGCACCCACATGCAAGCCTGGTTCTGGCAGTCCCTAGAGGGAGAGATGTCCCAAGCAGGCCAGAGAGGTATAATCATCAATAGGAATTTGCTTGTCATAAATCGCAGTGAACTGAACAATGGCACACCCACATACTTGCCAAGCCTGCAAATAAGGACTCAGCTTTACTAACTCCTGCTAAACTTTTCAGTGCCTTGCCTTCACTCCAGTAGGTACCCAGTGATAATAGTATGAAACAAATCTTCCTGTTTCCCAAACCAATTGCTCATCTCAGATGAATGCGGCTATTTGTAGAGGTGCAGTGTTGCTAGTCTTCAGGTGAGCCATGCTTTCTCACTGGCCCTGTTCAATTGGTCTTGTCTCTAAATGCACAGAATTGTAGATCCTCTAAATCAGTGTTCAGCAAACTCATTAGTCAACCGAGCCAAATATCAACAGTACAATGACTGAAATTTCTTTTGAGAGCCAAATTTTTTAAACTGAAACTTCTTCTAACACCACTTCTTCAAAATAGACTCGACCAGGCCATGGTATTTTGTGGAAGAGCCACACTCAAGGGGCCAAAGAGCCGCAGTTTGCCGACCATGGCTCTAAATCATTTTATATCTCTGGGAGATATTTGTCTTCATCTCAGATCTACTTGCCACAAATCAACCAGTCAACAAGTATTATGCATATATTCATGTCAAGCTATTGCTGTTCACATTATTACAATCTCCATAAAGTAGTTCTTTGTGTTTTTGTTTTGCGTGTGGGTGTTTGTTTGTTTGTTTGTTTGTGGGGGGTTTTGGCTAATGACTTCATTAGTATTTTTTCTTTATTTTATTTTTTCCATTACCATTTATCCTCTTCCACCTCATCTCCCCTTCCCCTTCTCCCCCTTCTTCATCCCCACAATCACCACATAGTTGTCCATGTCAATGAATTGCAAGGTTTAGAACCATTTTTAGAAAGGAATTCTGATGTACTGAAAAGTAAAGCAACATCTCAATCTCACATGTTATTTTATCCATGGAGAAAATGCTACACTTCAATATTCAGTCTAATACCCAGCACACTCGACCTCTGCTAGATCAGCAGCAGCAACATTAACTGAGACTTAGACATGCAAAAGCTGGGGCTCCATCCACAACCCCCTGGGTCAGGATCTGTATCTTTACCAGCTCTTCAGGTGACTTGCTGGAACATTAAAGTTTGAGAAAAATTGTGGTAGACTACCTTTGACTCATTTATGTCAAATCATTTTAATATTTGTGCTAAATAATGAGAAGACTGTAGCAGGTTTAGAATTAAGGCGGAGGTACCAAATTCAGTCTTCACACTTGTTCTGTTCCCATGTTGTGTAAAATAGTTTTTCCCAAATAATAATTTCCCTGTGCGTGTACACTAGCAGTATCGCTTAGGAGTGACTTTGAGTGTCAATCACAGTTGTGTGAGCAAAGTTGATTTGTCACGACTAATTTTGGAAACACTGTTTTAATAGAAAGTCATAAACCTTATACATGTGGTTTTCAGGAAACTGCACAGCCTAACTGAAATAACCTCTACCCTTTCACACTCCTGAGGTTTAATTCAATGTTCCCAAATTATTTCAGGCCAGGCAGGTTAAAGAACTGCTCTCCACAACCTATAGTCATACCGTGGGTTGTAGCTGTGCTGTTTCCTCTTCTCCATCAAGCTTGGATCACAAGGATATTCAGACATGTGCACCCAAATCCTGGCTGCGATGTGCCATAGGATGAAGACAGACCTATGCTTCTTAAGATGACAACTCACAGTGAGCCAGAGAAATCAAAAGGAGAGAAGGATTGCATTAGTCAGCTTAGGCTTCCATAAGGAAATAGCATACACTGGATGGCTTAAACAACAGAAATGTATTTTCTCTCACTTACGTATACTGGAAGTCTCACATCAAGGTGCCGGCCAATGGGTCCCTAGTGAGAGCTCCGATTCTCACTTGTAGGCAGACACTTTCTTGATCCATCCTCACATGGCCTCTCCTCTGGACACACGAGGGCGGGGGAGAGGGAGTAGTGAAGGGGAGGTGTGGAGATAATGACAGAGACAACTGGTATCCCTTCCTGTTCTTGGGACACCAGCCCCATCAGATTAAGGCCCCACACTCAGGACCCCACTTTATCTTTATTTGCTCTTTATAGGCACTGGTTCCCAAATACAGTCACACTGGAAGTTGGGGCCTTAATATTTGGAAGGGGATGCAGTTCAGTCCATAACATTCCACCTTCTGGCCTCCCAAAATGAATGTCCTTCTCACATGCAAAATACATTCACCTCATTCCAATAGTCAACTTTAAAGTCTAAAATCCGAAGTCTCATCTAAAGATCATCTAAATCATATATGAGTAAAACTGATTCATCCTGAGGCAAAATTCCTCCCCAGTTATGCACCTGTGATACCAGACAAGTCATCTGCTTCCAAAACACAGTGTAGGGACAGGCATGAGATGGATAATACCATTCCCAAAGGAAGAAATCAGAAGGAAAGAAGAGGTGAGAGGTCCCAAGCAAATTCAAAACCTAGCAAGAATCTCATTTGATCCAAAAACTGAACAATAATCCTCTGTGCTCCATGTGTGTCATCCCATAGCCCTATGTGGTGGCCTTGCCTCTGAGGCTCTGGGCATGGGCAGCCAGGCCTGCTAATACCAAGAGCTAGCCCCACCCTTTGAAACCTAGGAGAAACCAGCCCTGCTCCCTAAACCTACGTGGGAGTAATAATCTCTACGATCTCTGAATCACCTTTGGGGTCATCCTTCCCTTTTCTTGAAGGATAATGCATGTTTACAGCTGGATAGCTCTAATGTTCCCTCCTATAAGAATTTAAGAAGTCTGACAGCCTTTTTTCGTTCTATTCTGTTTTCTCTGTTCCATTTAGTCCCAGCTGGAAGCGTGTTCTGATGGTGTAATCCCATCTCTAGTCTGGGTTTCTGCTAAAATGGTTGATTGAATCTATGGTTCACACCCATGTTAATCTCCTTATCAAATGGATAAGAGCACCTTTAGTGTTTTCCTCAGAATGCCTTTCTCATTTTTTGCAATATGGATAGGGTGGGACTTTCCAAATATTCACATTCTGGTTCCTTTTTACGTAACAATTTCTTCAATTTATCTCTCTCTTCTCTGGCTCTTTACCATAAGGGGTAAGGAGAAACTAAGCTACTCCTTTAACTTTGCTTAGAAATCTCAGCTAAATATCTCATCTTAGCACTCATGAGTTCTACCTTCCCCCAAAACCATGGTACAGAATTCAGCCAAGTTCTTCAACACTTTATAACAAGGATCAACTTTCTTCCAGTTTCTAAAAGCACGTTCCTTATTTGTGTGTGAGATCTCAGAAGAATGGCCTTTAATTTTCACATTTCTACCAACAGTCCTTTCAAGGCAATCTAAGCTTTTCTAGCATGCACCTAAACTCTTCTAGCCTCCACCCATGACCCAGTTCCAAAGCCATTTTAGTTATTTGCTATAGTAACACCCCACTTCCCTGTACACAGACTATCTTACTCTGCTCAGGCTGCATTAACCAAAGACCAGACTGGGTTGCTTAAACAACAGAATTTTATTTTGTCATAGTTCTGGAGCCTAGAAGTCTCAAATCAACCAATCCGGTCTCTGGTGAGAGCTCTCTGCCTGACTTGCAGACAGATACCTTTTTGGTCAGTCTTCACAAGGCCTTTTCTCTGTGGCATATGGAGGAGGGAGGGAAGAGGGAAAGAGAGAGACACATATCTGGGCCTCTTCCTCTTCTCATAAGGACACCAATCCTATAGAATTGGGGCTCCACCCTTATAATCTCACTTGACCTTAATTACCTTCTTCTAGGCCCTATCTCCAAATACAGTCCCATTGGGGGCTAGGACTTCATGTGTGAATTTGAGGGGACACAATTAAGCCCATAATAAGGTTAAAAAATAGGAATTCTCCATAAAACTGTTTCTAAAATTATTTCTTTTACTATAATCATGGTATTTACTATTGTCCCTTGTTTGATCTAGAACACCCTTGAAATTTCCCAAACCAATAAAATTCCCAATGCCAGTATCTATGTCTTCTGTACTAATGAGAGCATGTTATGAATTTATAAGATCAGCACTCCAGGGACCAACATTTTTCACCAAATTACAAAATGCTGGGCAGTGGGGCAACTCCACACAAGGAGATGGGATTGTGGAAAGCAAGCAGATGCCAAGGCCTAAAAGAGATCCCAGGTAACCCCAGGTGTGGCAGGACCCAGCCTGCTCATATACCGCACACAACAGGAGAAGGGCTTGGAACGCTGCCCACTACTAGTATCACCTGCAAGAAGTATAATAAAAACATGTGTACAGTGCTTTTACAGTTTATAAAACATTTCCAAAAATAGTCATTCATTTAACAAATGTTTATTGAGCACCTGCAATGCACCAGTCACTCTTCTAGGAACTGGAGTGAAGCATGTAAATAAATACCATGTCACTAAATAAACAGTGCTACAAATAGCAATGGATTCTTACAAAGCAAAAACAGCACTATTATCCTCGGTTTAAAAGGAAAACTGAGGCAGAGAGAAGTTAGTGGCTTAGTATAAGCTAATAAATGACTGCAACTAGGGCGTATTTCTTTCGGCCCATGGACAAGTGTTCTTTCTTATAAGGTGCTTTTCGATCCTGTTCAGGTTTCCTATCTCCTCTCATTCCGGAGAGCTCACGCTCCTAAACTGAGCACACTAAGGCTGGAAATAACAAGATCAAGACGGGGAGAAAGTTAGGAGATTCTATAGAAGGGGTGAGAGAGGGATAGGAAAACCAGGCAGTGGCAGAATAAACAATTAATTCCACTATCCAGCCTTGACATTTACACTAGCCCCAAACAGTAGGCTTACCCATGCTGCTTGTTTGTGCATGCCCTCATCTCACCAACGCTCACAGGACAGGGACTTTTGAACTGATTGATATTCTTGGCACAGAAGAACAATGCCATTGCAACTCGTAGGCAAATCTTGTCTGGTTTTCCACCCAGGCAAGCTTTTTCCAAATGGTTAAGACGTGATTGCATCTGAGCAATGTGCGTTCTTGTGATCTCTCTCTGACTCTGGGCCGCAGGAGGCCACTCAGCCGCTGCCTGCCCACCAGGTGGCTTGGGTCAGGAAGGTTCCATTCAGAAACACTTCACCTCTACCTTCCATTTAAATCCTGTGCTAGGATTTAAAGAGTAGAGGGTGCAATGGAAATAAGAAAAAGATAAGAGTATTTTCAAGAGGCAAGGACCTTAGGACAGGGAGAAGGAGGGAAAACAGTTGCTCTTCCCTACACACAACTGGAGGTCTTTGTGTTTCTTTAAGGGTCTTCCCCTGCTTTGAGGAGGTAAAATAGGGTCACATAAATACAGCGTTGTTATGGCAATTACTCACTGGTGACATGCAGAGAAGATTCTGTTACCTGTAACAAGCTAGTAAATAGGAACATGGCATTTTAAAACTGCTTCAGCTACAGGATCAGAGGCTCACATTTCCCTTCTCTTCACTCATCACGGGTCCCCACCCACATCCTGTTCCCCTTCACACATTCTGTCTAAATCTCCAAATAATATCCCCAGTCACTCACAACAGGTCGATGACCATAGACTCCTTAGCCAGGTTTCCCCCCTGGTTCCAAAAGGGAAGGAAAAATATATCTGCGCTTCCAGGACATCAGGGTGGAAGTCTACATCATCCCAGGGTGTTTCTCTAAATCTGCAATTCCAAATTTAGCAAGTGATTTAGCCCAGGCTGAGAGAATTTCTTCCTTCCTATGAATTTCCATTTATCACCAGAGACGGGACCTGGAAAAGTTCTGGGGAGTCACACTTTCCCTGCAGGTTTTTAGTTATTTTGCAAACTCAACCTTGGGGATTTCCAAACTCTAGAGGTCAATGGAATCTTCTCTTTTTATTAAAGTGAAATATGTATGCTGAGCCTGGACAGAATAAGTGACTCAAGGGTAAAAGGGAAAAGTCATTGAATGTGAAACAGGTAAGCTCTTCTGGTTCAACCTCCAATTTCTTCTGTGACTATGACCAAGTCTCAAACTCCAGATTCCTTCTCACCTGTAAAATAAAGAGGATATCAAGCCCTGTATAACCACATCACAGACATGTTTTAAAGTTAAAATAAAAGGATATCTGATAGATCTTTAAGAAGAGAAGTTAGGCCGAAACCGGTTTGGCTCAGTGGATAGAGCGTCAGCCTGCGGATTTGAAGGGTCCCAGGTTCGATTCCGGTCAAGGGCATGTACCTTGGTTGTGGGCACATCCCCAGTCGGGGGCGTGTAGGAAGCAGCTGATCGATGTTTCTAACTCTCTATCTCTCTCCCTTCCTCTCTGTAAAAAATCAATAAAATACATTTAAAAAAAAAAAAAAGAAGAAGAGAAGTTAGAAGTGCATTTAGATAAGATTTTATTCATTATTATTATTGCCATCTCTTAAATTCTTAAATGTTTTCAGAAATAAAAATTTAAAAAAAACGTTTTGCAACTTATTTTTTACATTACTTACTATTGGTGAGATATTTCTTGTATGTTAATCTAAACAATAGTCATATAAACTTTTGTAACATTTTGATGCTCTTGGTTTATTTGTTCCTGGTGGGGTAGAAAACGCAGAAATGTGCTTAATTAAAAGACCATATTGTTGTAAATTCCATCCATGTGATGTCAATGAGTCTTTCTTTTTTAGCGAGAGAGAGAGGGAGACAGAGAGAGGAAGGGGGAGAAAGAGAGGGAGAAACATTGATTTTTTGTTCCACTCATTTATATATTCATTGGTTGCTTCTTGTATGTGCCCTAATCAGAGATCGAACTCAAACAACTCTCTAAGCGACTGAGCTACCCAGCCAGGGCTCAATAAGTCTTAATTTAATATTAGAATATCCTATTATAACGATTCACAAAGGTGGTCTGTTGCCCCCTGGATTCCCTGAGATTCTTTTATTGGTCCATGAAAGCAAAGCTATTTTAATAATACTACTAAGATGTCATTTGCCTTTTTCATTGTGTTGGCATTTACACTAATTGTGCAAAAGCAGAAGTGGTAGAACAGCTGCTGCCTTAGGACCAATGGAGGCAGGAGCTGTAGCCTGTACCAGTAGTCTCTGTATTCTTTATCACCATATACTTGCAGAAAAAAGGGCAAACAGTTTTATGTCCTCTGTTGGGGAGGAAAACCTTCTACTTCACCCAAGTTCTCCTGGCTGATTTAAGAATTAAATTGACAGGACAGATTAACAGGAGAAAATCAAGTTTAATTTTGTGCAAATGGGGAATCCACATAAAGAAGATTTCAAAGACAGGCAAAATGAGGTATATATGTCATTTTGGACTAAGGAGAAGAAAGTAGGGAGGGGTCTGGCATTACAAAGGGAAGGAAGGCAATTTACAAGAAGAATAAAAAGAATAAGTGTTTGGTAAATCAATGTTTGCTGGGCCATACAGAAACAATGTGTCACAGAGAGGAATTTTAACAAATAGACTTTGCTAGGTTCCTCCCTGTCTACCTCACCTAGTTCATACTATACTGTAATTATCTATGAAGATAGCTCCCTTCCTGGAGCAGGTCCTCTATCTACATTTTTTTTAAGGCAGTTAGTGGGGAGGTCAAAGGTTCTTCCTGAGCCCTTTGTTTCTGAGAAATAATCAGCCTAAAATAATCCTCATGCCAAAGAGACACATCTTGGGGTGGCGAATTTTGCTTTGCTTTGTTATCTGAGAAAAGCATGCTTCACCTCAATAAAAGAGGAAAAATGATTGACTTTAGTTAATCTTGACCATTGACTAGATGTCTTTTCAATATTTTTGTGTGATAAGATAGAAAATATGTATAAAGCACTTCAACACTCTACATCAATATATATACAATTGTTTGAGTTGCAAGCAGAAATAACTTATTTTCTCATGGAGGAACATTTTTCTTTGAAAGACAACAGCAAATTATTGTTATTTGGACATGACTATTTAATGGACATTTCTTGAGATTGAATAAAGGGAGCTTGCCACTTGAAGAAAAACAACAGACATTTGCTGCCAAAGATAAAATCTTGAGCCTTCAAGCAAAATTTAAAATTTTGAAAAACTTACACCTATTAATGTAAACCTGACAGCTTCCAATGCTTAAAGACTTTTCTACTGAGATCAATGATATTAACAAGTGTAAATTTTTAAATATTGTATAGCCAACACTTGGAAGGTCAAGTATTCACTCAATGAATCAGTATTTTCCAAATGATCAATTTATTATATAGCAAAATCATGCTTGAGCAAAAGATCCATTAGGCCTTGGCCGGTATTGCTCAGTTGGTGGAATATTGTCCCATGCACTGAAAGGTTTCCAATTTGATTCCCTGTCAGGTCACATACCCTGGTTGCAGGTTCAATCCCTGGTGTGGGTGAGTATGGGAGGCAACCAATTGCTGTTTCTCTCTCACATTGATGTTTCTCTCTCTCTCTCCCTTTCCCTTCCTCTCTCTAAAATAAATAAAAATCATATTTTTAAAAAAGATTTATTAGGAAAATATAATTAATCTCATTAAAATTAGTTAATATTGCTAATGTGTACTGAGTTTATCATTATTTTTTAAACAAATGTTTTTCCATTTTAACATCATAAAAATTAGTTATTCTGTACTAATGTATTTTTTCTCACTGTCATTTTATTTTATTGATTGATTTTAGAGAGAGAAAGAGAGAGAGAGAAAGAAACATTGATTCACCATTCCACCTATTTATACATTTATTGGTTGATTGTTGAATGTGGCCTGACCAGGGATTGAACCTACAACCCTGGCATATCGGGATGATACTCCAACCAACTGAGTTACTCTGCCAGACTTTCTCGTTGTCATTTTAAACAATAAATATTGTAAATATTCTTCTTTAAATTTTTTATGTTAAATATAATCCACAAAAATAATAGCTTCTTGGGATCCTCAATAGTTTTTAAGGTATAAAGGGATTCTGAGATCAAAGCTTTCATAATCACTGTCTAAATATTTTATACACTTCAGTGAAATAATCCTAACATCATAGACAGAAATTTTTATCACAAGTAATACTTAATCCAGAGAGAAAAGAAGGTAATATTCATATAGATAAAGTTATAGTCAACAAAAGCCTCTCTAAGGAAATAATAATGCATATTTTCAAGCCAGAATGTTGCATTTTAGCTTGAAATGCAACATTTGAATCATTCAGCTAACAAATATATTGAGTTTATATTAATTGCCAGCACTCAGGATAGAAAGATAAATGAAATATGGCTGTCTTCAAGAAGCTCACAGTCTATAATACCAGCCAAAAAGGACATTCTTCTCACACTCATTTTACTTACTGACGTATTCATTCGTTAGATGTTGTCTACCCTGAGCCAGGTACCAATGTAGACACTGGACTGACAGAAACAGGCTCTATTTCACCCTTCTCAGAGCTTATGGCCTCTGAACAAAGCCAGGAATAATTACAGAAATGAGTGCTTCACTGCAGTTATGACAAGTGCTATGGAAGAGAGTTCCAGAACACTCTGAAAGATATCCTAGGAACTGAACCTGGTCTGGGAGGACAACAACAGCCTTCCCAAGGAGGTGGCTTTTAATATTGTGAGTTAATAAAGGCCATTCCGACCAGAGGAAATAATATATACTGGCTGAAAAGAGAGCTAGAGAAACTGAAGGTCCTTGTGGCAAAAGCAAGGACAGCCAGAGGAAGATAGAGACAGAACAGGCTAACAGGGTAAGCAGAAATCCAAGGTTAATTAGCTAGTGAGTAGCAAGGTTAAAATTCAAATCTGGATCTGACTCATTACAGTGTTTAACTAGTACCTCACTAATTCCACTTAAAAATAAATTATAGTTTAGTATTTACAATGTGCCACACACCGTGGATACACATTACAACACTTTTATTTGCATGTGTCTCTCCCAACAACCCTATGAGGTAGGTGCATATAAATTCCCATTTTATAGATGAAATGACTGAGGCACAGAGAGATAAAATAACATGCTGAAAGCTACACGATGAAGAAGTAGCAGAGGCAGAAGTGGAACCAAGGCAATTTGGCCTCAAAGTTTACACTCTTAACCACTTACTACACCATCTCCTAATCCACACCATTGCTTGGTGGCTGACCCGATATTCACAGTCTGGGTCTGGGTTAAGTCAAAGCTCCTCACCACTCTACTTCATTCCCATTTCTACTGGAAATGAGCCTGGTGAGGACTGGTCGTTAAATCACACTATCTATTGACACTTTCAATATCCCTAATGATTGCACACTTCCAGAAAGCCCTTGGTATAGGATGGATGAGGGATTCCAGGCTCTTCCTGTGCCTCTCCTGACATTTCAATCACAACTTTGCAGCAAAAGAGAAATATGCTGTTGAGAAAAATATTTCAAAGTTGAATCTTTTCCTTCCTCATTCCAGATAAATTCTATTAATGCATAGCCTATTACCTAATGGGGTTGTGGTTTGACTTCCTTCTCTCAAGCCTTACATGGTAAAACAGTGAAGGTGGGGGCAGCCCACACAGTGCACGTTGATTGTTTCTGAAAAAATTCCTGCCACACACACCCTTGCTTTCTTTGTTTTATTAAGTTAAAATTTGTATCAGGCATGTATGTGAATTTGCAGAAGATTTGCAAAAGTTGCTTAATATAAATCTTTTGCTAGGGAATATAAGAGACAGGAAACAATGATTGAGTCTTTAGGAAAGTGTTGCTCATGTGAGTGCCTCTTATTAAAATGAGTAAGAGGGGGAAAAACAGGGTTTAATTGTAAACTACATTTAGTTTCTAAAGAAAGAAAACAGGTGAGCAATTATATTGATGTACCACTCACCACAGAGCAGTGGGAAATCTCATCAGGGAAAAATGTAGGGCTGTGATTTTTTGCAAATAATTTTTATAACATAAGTGCTAGCCTGCAGAAACCTTACTGTGCCTACGCCTCCCTTTCTTCCTCCTGAGCCATCGTTCCCAGCATGATTTCTAAAGATGCCTGCTTACAAATCTGTATCTTCAACTTTCCATAGTGAAAATGTATTCCTAGAGCAGTTAGAATCATATCGAGCGATTGAAAACCCAAATTAAAGTGGCTTTAGACTTGGTGAACATTTGTATGATCACTCAAGTGAATGTGGCTGATCCAGGACTGGAGTGATGGCTTCACCATTATTCTCAGCACACAACAGGACCCAACACCAGCAATCACATCTGCATTCCAGGCAGCAGGATACAAACAAAGGAGTCAGGATAAGGCCAGGTTATCTCCGTTAGTGCCACTTCCTAGACACTGTACATACCACTGCCATTCATAGCCCTTAGTTTCTTTCACTGGAGAAGAAAGGGAAGAATAGACGTTAGAGGACAATTATGTCTCCCTTTGACCATCCAAGTATCTCTGTGTAAAGTTACATTTTGTGTTTTAAACACATTCAACTTTCTCCCCCCAGAGGAAAAAAAATCCCAAAGTTTCATCAGATTCACCTAAATTCAGGTTTTCAAATAATACTTAGTGATCTTCATCAGGTCTAAGTGTGACGACTGCTCATGCTCTGGGCCTGAAGAAATCTAAGTTACCTGATATAACAGATCCAAAAGTGCAATAAGAACAAGACAAGCAGCAAAAAAAATGGTGACTTATCCCTAAAAATGATCAGATTCCTCAAAAAAAGGAAAATATGCCCAGTATTCTGGTAGGCTCTCATTCTGCTTCCTGGGAAGGACCCCCTGTTCCCTTCATCTGTGGGCTCTGGCTGTCCTCCTTGGGACATGTTTTCTTATCCATGATATTTGGAAGTATATGCCCTTCTTTTTAAAAAATATATTTTTATTTATTTCAGAGAGAGGAAAGGAGGAGTGAAAGAGATGGAAACATCAATGATGAAAGAGAATCATTGATCAGCTGCCTCCCACATGCCCCACACTGGAGACCAACCCTGCAACCCAGGCATGTGCCCCTACCTGGAATCAAACCATGACTTCCCGGTTCATAGGTCAATGCTCAACCACTGAGCCATGCCAGCTGGGTGTGTATGTGCCCTTCTTGAAGCTTCACAACTTCCATAGCGTCTATGTTGGTGCTGGCTGGGGGAGTGGAATCACCTTAGTGTTGAATAGTCAAAGGCTTTTATACGCTAGGTTGTGACTCTTTGTCAGTACAAAACTTAGTGGGCTCTGGCCTATTGGAATTAAATCAATTCTGCTTATAAGCAACCACATAGATGTTGTCTGAACATAGTTTTATGTTTGATATCTTTGTTTTAATTTACCTCATTACCTCTACATCCCACCAAATCCTCTCTGTCCAAGTAGGTTCCTTTTATTATTTGCTCCACCTATTTTCAACAGAGTTTCTACCTCACTGTCCAAGATGTCTTCTCTAGCGTGAGCCATCAGATTTGGGTTAAAACCAGCAGGGAGGAGCAAAATGGCTGGGCAATAGCTGGCCCCCACTCCTTATAACACACCCTAGGAGCTGTATACATGCCTTCTGTATTTATCCATCAGCCAAGGCTTAGGCACCTGGCCACATCTAGCTGCCAGGGCGTGCCAAGAACACGTCGTTTTCTTCTAGGTGGCTTTATTATTAAGGAAGAGGAATACGCACATTCCAGAATAACCAGCAGCCTTATTATACTTATATGTAAAATTGCTATAGGGATTGTCATGTGTATCACAGAAGAGGAACAAGCACGATCCATGCGATGCTGTGAAAGAGAGGCTGCTTACCTCATTTGACTATTCTGGGCCCAGAATGTTAACAATGTTAATGCTGATTGTGGTTCTTCAGCCAACACACAATGAGGCCTGCCATGTGCTCGGGAATGGGTATTAAAATAATAGGCCAAACAAGAATATTGTCATGCGTCTGTCTATACTGAAGAAGTTTCTGAAAGATGGAATTTTATGTAAACTACTTAGAAGATCAATTGGGAATGATTAAACTCACCCAACTGATATATGCAGTTTTCAGGCAATTGACCTCTGCACTGTATATATTAATCTAGAAATGATCAAGAGTATGGTTCTAATGTAGCTTTTAATTCATGTTCACTGGCGAATTGGGAAACTTTAGTCAGATGGAACTCTTGCTTGGATTGAGTTCTTTCATTTTCCTCTTTGGTTTCACTTCTGTGGTTATAATGGTGATTTCCTTGTGTCAAGGCTTGCAAACCAATTGCAATGGAAGATTCTCAATCTCTCTTCCTGCAAGAGGTAAATGTCCATGCTCTAAGCATGGTTTACATCAACCATGGTTCCCAGCAGGTTTGTTTTCCTCCACGAGGACATTTGGCAATCTGAGGTTTATATTGGTTAAGTCTGGAAAGGGTTCTCTGTGTACATGTTCTCAGCTCTCTGATGAATGGTTTAGACCAACTTCCTCGTGGCTCTGAGGGTCACTGAGTCTGGGGCACTTTCTGTCCTGTGGGCTAGGATATTCCTTGACCTATGGAGCTACAGTCACTTGAGTGGAAGTGGAGAGGACAGGCAGGGGCCTCCATTTGTTCTACGCGGGCCACATGACATAGGCCTTGAGAAGTGACCCCACTGAGCTATATAGACTGGTTTTATCCCCTGAAAAACAAATTACAAAGAAATAAGAACACGGGCTTAATTTGTTTTCTGTAGAATTTTGGTTTCTTTTACGGTTGATTTCCATTTATTTCCCCTTAAGCACATGAGAAGTGCTCATTCTCAGGAAATGCAGTTAGTGGTGTGAAGTCACTTTCTGGAATAGAGATGATTCTCTGCATCAAAAGTAAAAGTGTATAAAGAATTCTGCAAATAGAGCTCTTGTCCCCAGAATAAAGATGCCTACATATCATCATCATAGAGTAAGGACAGGCCCAAAGCAGCAGGCCATCCCAGGGTCCCAGCTTGAAAACCTCAGTCACATTGAGATGGGGTGTGTGGCTGGACAGCTGCAATGGATAAAAGCTACAGGAACTGTCAGGAAGAAAGACCACACCCCACCAGATTTATGGCTTAAACCAGGCAGACCAGCTCAATCCAACACAGCAACTAATTTCACCTACAGTAACCCCTAGCCTCATTATGCACTCATTGTAATACATTAGCATACTAAACCACACCCCATGCTATCATGATCAGAAACAGAAAGCCCATACAAGGAGACAAAATGGCCCATGGTGCTCCTTTGAGAAACCTCCACCAATTTCCTGGAAGACCCTGAATATCCCTCCCCCTCATTGAATACCTACTCTATACCTCCCCATTAAATGAACCTCAATAAAGGAAGCAAATTCCACTAAATGGAGGCTGCTCTGCTTGTGGAGTAGCCCATTCTCTCTTGTCTCACTGCTTCACTAATAAACTCACTTTCACTTTAAACTCTATGCTGGTTCATGTTTGAATTATTTCCTAGGTGACGTCAAAAACTCACAGTGGGTCATGGACCCTCAAATCCCCAGACCCCTCGGATCCCTGGAACCCCCAGTCCCTGGAACCTTGAACTCCTGCATCAATATAACAGATGAGAAAAGACACTAGGGGTGCCACTCCCTCATTCTGGATGAAAGTCAGAATCTGCTGTTGGATGGATGTCACACACAAATTCTGAAACACATCAGCATGCTTTTTAATGCAAGCATTGGTGCATTTGTCAAAATTGTTTACAGCACATTTTAATCTTCTCTTCTACCTAGGTTATCACTTTCTCAGGACTGACACCTATCTGAAAACCTCTTTGTAGTCCATGACAATAAAAGACTTTATTTTGAGATAAATCAGGATAATGCTACTCAATCTTTGTTCCAGTTAAGAAATGCTGGGATAATGAGTTAGGAACATATTTGG
This sequence comes from Eptesicus fuscus, assembly GCF_027574615.1. Taxonomy (NCBI): domain Eukaryota; kingdom Metazoa; phylum Chordata; class Mammalia; order Chiroptera; family Vespertilionidae; genus Eptesicus; species Eptesicus fuscus. The sequence goes on from NC_072481.1 coordinate 83,429,085, forward strand.
ATGTGACTTAAACTTATTCAAGATAGGTATCTATATATATAAAACCCTAATATGCAAATAGGCCAAACAACTGAATAACTGACAAACTGGTCGTTTTGACATGCGCTGACCACCAGGGTGTGTGCGCAGAACATGGCGGGCATTGGCAGCAGGCGGCAGAGCACAGAACATGGCGGGCATTGGCCACAGCTGAATGGTGGAGCAGGTGAGTGGGGGCACCAGACCAAGGCAGGGTGCCAGTCACTATCATCGGGACGAGCCTCTGTTGGTTACTGAAAATTCTTTCCTCCTGCATGCTGCGGTCCTGCCCAGCACTCACACCTGCTGCCAGTGCCAGCCCCACTTGCACCCGCTGCCAGCGCCCAACACCAGTCTCAATCACTTGGTGCCGTCAGCAGGTGTGAGTGGTGGCTGCTGGCCCTGATCACCCCTGAGGGCTTCTCCACCTCCCCCTGCTCCTGAGGGATGATCGGGGCAGCAGCCACTGCTTGCACCTGCTGATAATGCTGGCCCTGCTCACACCCACTGATGGCGCAGAGCTATTGGGGCTGGGGCCAGCAGTGGGTGCAAGCAGGGCTGGCACTGACGGCAGCAGGAATGGGGCTGCCAGCTGACAGGGGTCTGGGGGCTGCAGCGGGAGGGGTCGGGCAGGGGTGCGGAGGATGAGCCAAGACCCGCCCATGTGCCCATCGCAGCCTCACAGCCCACAGTTCTTTTAAAGGTGCACAAATTTGTGCACTGGGTCCCTAGTCTATATATATATATATATATAAAAGCCTAAGCAACCGTTATGACCAAATGACCAGAACAACCAGAACGAACAGTTGACCTGTTGCTATGACATGCACTGACCACCAGGGGGCAGACGCTCAATGCAGGAGCTGCTCCCTAGTGGTCAGTGCACTCCCAAGCCAACCTCCCATGGCTGGCCAACTTCCCATGGCCCCTCCCCCCCAGCCTGCTGGCCCCGATCACTCTGATCAGAACCTCCTGTGGCCCCTATCCCCCTGGCTGGCCACCCTGATCTGCCTCATTGGGACTGGGCAAGACACCCCAATCAGCCCTGATCAGGACTGGACAAGATGCCCTGATTGGACCCGATTGCCAGCCCGGCCAAGGGACCCCACCCCTGCACGAATTCATGAACCGGGCCTCTAGTTACATAATAAAGCATTTAGAATTTTGCTAGTTGCTTTTTTAAAGATTCAATCCTGCATATTAAATATTTTAGGAAAAATACACACATGTAACGTCCAACTTTTAGATACAGAATTGACTTGTATTATTAAATGTTTACCATCAAAAATATTCATTAACTGAATGCATTCTAAGATTACATTCAAATTTTTTCTGTTATTGGCTGGAAGAATCTACAGAGTGAGAAAATATTTTCTTTTCACTTGCCACCAAGGTGTAAATTCCATTCCCATGCAATCAAACAGGAATCTTTATCTCTCATTAAGTGTGAAATTAAGAAAAAATTCAGTTATCTCAAAGATAGAATACATTCACAAAAATTGACATACCATTATTTTTATGAAATCCTGTTTTGTAGAAAAATAACATAGAGAAACAATTTTTCACAAGTCTGCTTATAAAGTCAGTATTAAGGATAGTTCTGTTATTATAGATGCTTGGTGTCCTGGAGAAACCACAACAACTGCAGCAAAAACCCATGTTATAGCAATATTATAGAACTGTGCTGTCCAACATGGTACCGTGCCACATGTGGTGACTTAGATTGAAATTTAAGTTAATTAAAATTAAGTAAAATTAAACATTTAGTTGGTCGGTCTTACTATGTGTGACTACTAATTACCACATTTCAGAGCACAAATAACATTTTCAACATTTTAGAAAGTTCTATTGTTCAGTTCTGTTCTAGAGCCTACTCTAGTGTAAATCATCTGTTAAAAGATGGCTCAACAAATGGAGTTCCTTCCAGAGCAAGGCATTGAAAGTGAGAGCATAGGAAGGAAATGGATGGGAGAGGCTTTGAAACCAACAGGCACAGGCTTGGTGACACACACTAGCCATCCAAGGGCAGAAAACCCAGGCTTAGCACTGCGTCCTCTTTCTATAGTACTCCAAAACACTTTTTATATTTCTTTTTGGTGGGTGGAAAGGGGCTAGAAGTCATGAACTATGTGAATGTATCTTCTTTGGGAAAACAGAGAAGCGTATATTCCCTCATCATCGTCATTAGGAAATGTCATTGAACATCACTGTGTGCGAGTCATTGTGTTACCAAAATTAGCAGCAGATTCAGTTGAGAATAGGAAGGAAGTGGGGGGCACGACAGACTTTCTAAGGAAATGGAGAAAGCTGACGTTTCCGACTCATATATTCCATGTAGTTGCATTGCACACTATTATGGAACCATCTACATTTTAGTGAAGTCCAACCCTCTAGTCTACAAATGGAAAACTGAGACACAGAGACAAAAGAGTGACTTGCCCAAGGATACTTACAATGTCCCTGGAACAGCCCTGGCAAGGTCTCCTTTGTATTTCACTCACATTACTACTATCTATTTACCTAAAATGCCAGCGAAACAGATACTCCAACCCTCCCTTTAAAAGCAAACTATGTGATAAAGTAATTAGTGGTTTTTTTGTGTGTGTGTATTTTTTAATATATTTTATTTATTTATTTATTTTTACAGAGAGGAAGGGAGAGGAAGAAGGATAGAGAGTTAAAAACATCAATGAGAGAGATACATAGATTCAGCTGCCTCCTGCACACTCCTACTGGGGATGTGGCCACAACCAAAGTACATGCCCTTGACCGGAATCGAACCTGGGACCCTTCAGTCTGCAAGCCAACCCTCTATCCACTGAGCCAAACCGGTTAGGGCTGTTGTGTGTTTTTTTGAAGATAAAACATTATGGCTCAGGAAAGCATTACAATTGTGCAGGTAAGTATTTGTCAAATATTTCTTCCTGGTTTTGCTTCTTCATGAAACAATTTAGGGTCTGGTTACTTGCTCAGTGCTTTCTGGCCCACTCTCAAAGTGACTTCCTCACCTTTGGCCATCTCAGAAGGTGGATGGGCACCAGTGAGGTCCCCACCTCTAAGTACAGACCTTCCATCCAGGGAAATCTTGAAGAATGGATTACTTCCGACACCCTTAGTGAACGTCAGGTAAGATTCTAGCTGCTTCCAATTTGGTTTAGAGCCCAGAGCCACAGTCACTTAGGAGAGCTTGAAGTGGTCTTGGCCTTGGCCTTGGTCTTGGTCTTGGCCTTGGGGTTAAGCAGAACAGTAGTTACTAGTAAGAACAGAGATTTTGCTTCAGAAGGACTTGACTTCCAATGCAAACTCTCCACTCACAAGTGGTCAGACTACTGGGTGATCTCAGACTCAGTTTCCTCACTTACAAATTTGAATTAATAAGACCCTGTGGTTTTGAAAGGATTAATTTGGTTACCACATGTGAATAGCATTGTGTCAGAAATACACTGAGTGGCCAGATTATTTTGATCTCTGAATGCATAATAATCTGGCCACTCAGTGTATATCCTATACAATAAAAGGCTAATATGCAAATTGTCCCCTCAACCAGGAGTTCAACCAGCAGGCAGGCTGGCCAACTGCCCATGTCCCCTCCCTGTGGCCAGGCTGGCTGGACCCCACCCATGCACAAATTCATGCACCAGGGCTCATATATATATATATACACATACACATACACACACACACACACATACACACAAACACACATATATACACACACACACACATACACACTAAGTGGTCAGATTATTATGGGTTCAGAGATCATAATAATCTGGCCACTCAGTGTATGGGACTCACTCCATGAAAGGTGATGCCATTGTTAACTGATCTGAGAACCCCAAGAAGTAGCAGAAAGACATTTTGGGGTTCTTGCTTCCTATCAGCCACTCAGGAGTCAGTTTCTAGATCATGGCTTCTCTGCCACCAGCTGAGGGAGCATTTCCAGCTTTCACTCTCACATTTTGTCATTTTCATAAATGCATCAGACCACAAGGTGGTGCTTTATTCTTAAGTTTGATATCAGCAGGCTTTTCCAGCCACAAAAAGTGAATTGCAAAGGGCATTCGACATCATTATCAAGTGCCAACTTTCTAACCCTAATACAAATATCCAGGTGGGCTTCTGCTCTCTGTAACTAATGACCAAGGGGCACATGCCAGGTATGGAGCATCCACTCCTCTTTGTTCTGCTCTCCAACTGGGAGAGAGATGGGGAGATCCCCAGCAAAACAGACCTTTATTTGGTTTCTTTTTCTATAGCATTATGTATACTTCTGTGAAACACACACACACACACACACACACACACACACACACACACACACACACTGTGATTTTCTCCAGTTTCTGTGTTACTCAGTCTCCTGAGAGCAATGGTTCACAGAGTGCAGTGATGAGGAAGAGAAGGAGGGTGTTCTTATGACAACTGCCCTCAAGTGGTAAAAAATCCACTTCCCCCTCCAGGTGCAGTGACGGAAGCCTGGGGACGTGAGTGAAGATCATGGGGCTCTGAGTGTAAAGCCAGTGCCCACTTCTCTTAATTTTTAGGTTGCTAACATGTGTGCCACAGGGTTTCATTGAGTTGACATCACATCAACAAGAGCAGTCTTGCCTATTGAGTTAACTACCTGAGGTAGTAGAGCAGCTCAAACTGTCTAAAGGACTTTGCAACCAATTTGCAGCCATTTTTGAAAAGCAATTTACAATTCTGAGTCCTCGTCCTGGTTCAGTCAGCTGGCTGTGTGATTTTCAGCAATTCCATGAATTTTGTTCTCCTATATGAGGATGGGGAAAGAAAACAGGTAGACCAGATGTACGTAAGGCCCTCTCTAATGCCGTTTTTCTTAAGTTGGTCTCACTAGTCCCTCAGAAGAGATCTGTATCAGCTATGATTTGGGTCATTGTGCAGGCTAGGAGAGTGTTAGAGGGAACCAGATAAAACCAAGCAAAGACATAAAAGGCCAAAGAAAGGCAGGAAGAGGACAGAACTAGGAGACTGAGAGGATACTGAGAAAAGTGCGGACAGCTCCAGAGACAAGAACTTGGATCCTGTAAACCTGAGCTAAGATATGAAGGCAAAATGAGAAGTTTTTTATGTGCATGTGGGAATTGGCTTTCGCAAAGGGGAAAAAAAGGAAAAAAAGGGTAAAGGGTTTTCTTTGGATCTAGACAAAGGATTAGCTCTAGGATTCTTTTCTAGCTGATCCTCTCATAACAGCTTTCTAAAGGCTTGTATAGACTTCCCTTCACCAACTTCTTTGACCTTTTAATCCTTCTGAAAGTGACCTGCCCCCTCTTTCTACTAATGAGAACGGACAAATAGAAGCAAGTTTGCCAGCAGTCATTCCAAGAACATTCTGTTGATTTTCTTATTGCTCTTAAGCTTGCACCAAACAACCTTCCATTATAAAATATTAAAAGGCCAATACAAGAGTCACGACAGCTACAGTCAATAAATTACCATTGTTTTATATCTTACAGCATTTCCTTTAGTCTATTAACATTTTGAGTGAAAAAATCAATTAGGATCAACTTCATTTTAATAGAATGAATTTCATTTTAATTAAGAAATTCATAATTTTTTCTTTTGATAATAAAAACAGGAACACTTGCCAGAAGGCAGAGGGGATGACAGATGAACTTGATAGCTTCAGGCTGCTTGGCTTACAGAAAGCAGAAGGCGAGTTACTGCATTCCACAAGTGACTGAATTTGGAGGAGGGCTGCGTTTGTCCTTGTGATCTGACTCAACCTCTTCGAATTTTATGAGCCCTTTGGTCATGCTGTCTGGCGACCAAATAATCCTTATTTATTAGATTCTGAACACTTTATTGTCTGCTGAAAAAACTAAACTCAATTACTGAAAATATGAACTGGCTTCCCATATGGTAATCTAGACAGCTATATGTATTGTTGGAAACTATGATCATGTTACTAGAAGTTTATATATTTATAATAATAATTTACATAATTATAATATATATTAGATGTTACATTTCAAAAGATTATATAAAAATTTGGAGACCTGCTATCTCTTGGGGGGAAATGTCAACATTTTTCCTTTCTTTTATTTAATCCAAATGCTAATGAGTGTTTAATGATTTTAAGTCTATAGACTTTTTATAAAACTTGCTATCATCCTAATTCATTGCTAAATACATCAGACTTATACAAGAGATAAAAGTGTGCCAAAAAGAAGGCATTATTGGTGTGAATTTTGAGTGATACCTCTGAGTAAAAACTAAAGGAATAAATCAAATAAGAATATCATTCCAAGAAAACAAGGTCAGGGTTACAGTGCCTTTAAATTTCACCCATTTCCCTCCTGTTTAATAACTTAAATTCATAGCTTTGGCCTACAACTTTACAGATAACAATTTGTTTTCTTTTGCAATGACTCTCTAATAGCCACTGAAATATTTTCACTGTGCTTCTATTCAAAAGTTGACCCTGGAAGAATCTAGAAGTCAAGTTATAGTTTAGTTCTAGTGGAAGAAAATGTCATTTTTTTTCTAGTCAAACTAGAGCAGCCAATGTGGATGGGAACACATACACAAGAGTAGATTTCACTACATGATTATTCCATTAGTTTTCCAATTTGCTTCACTCCTTTAAATCAATGATGCTATCTAGTCCTGCTAAGTATGTATTTGACTTTTGATTCATCGAATTGGAGTTTTGCTGGATCATTGGTCTTTAAAGTGAAAATGCCAAGCAGAGAACATGGCTCACAGGAGCCACTGCACCCTCTGCGGGCCAGCACGCTGGTGCTCAGTTACCCAGCCCACAGGAGTCTGTGCTGCTGTGGAGGCGGAGGTCCAGGGCTTGATGACTGAAAGCTCACAACAGCTTCTGGGCTGTTTAATTCCATCATGACTTGTTGTCTGGCTATAAATCTAATTTTTATTAAGATATAATTATACATGCATGGTGACAAAGCTTGTATATGATGGCAAGCTATTTTTTACATTAGGAGAACTGCAGACAGATTGCTGGAAATGAGAGGAATTATATTTCTCCACCTTAGTCAGTTAGCTACTATTCTGGCACTGTGCCTCTCACAAACCATTTTCTCCCCAAAAATGCCCAATTCTTTCCCCTCACCCTTTTTTTCTACTGCAACAAGCCCCCATCACTTCATAGGAACAAATACTGGCAAGTCCACCTTATTTGTAACCTCAAAATCAATACTCACAGCGCTTTCACGGTGATTTATGAACATGTAGACAGTAGGGGAAAATATGAGTTACCAAAACTCATGTTCCAAGCTCAACAAGACCATGCTCTGCTTTCTTATTTCAGTCCTCATACTTAAATAGTGCCCTTTTTGCTATTTAGTGCCACATTCTTTTCATTTCTGTGCTTTTGGAGATAATTTCATGTTTAAAATTGCCGCCAAGCATAGTGATGAAGTGCAAGAAGGCTATAATGTGCCTTATGGGGAAAATGTGTGTATTTCATTTATTGTGTTCAGGCATGACTTAGAGTGTTGTTGGCCATAAGTGCAATGTTAAATAAGCAACATTATATATTACATAAAGACTCTTTCAACAGAAACACACATAAAACAAGGTTAGGTATTGAATGATTGATGAAAATATGACCAGAGGCTCACAGGAACCTAACCCTTTGTTCCCCTAGGAGCAATGGTTCAGTATTCTCTAATTCAATGTATACACTGACTTTATAGAACACTAGAGGCCCAGTGCACGAAATTCATGCACGGGGGGAGGGGGTCCCCTCAGCCCAGTCTGCACCCTCTCTAATCTGGGACCCCTTAGGGAATGTCCGACTGCCAGTTTCAGTCATCCCTCACTAACCCCCCTGCCAGCCTGGTGGCCCCACACAGCCTGCTCTTCGGTTGTTACTGTGAAGGCGTTGTGACCAATGTGCATATTACCCTTTTATTAGTATAGATTATTAGTATAGATAACTACCCCTAATAATGAGAACCAAATGTAACTACCACTGGTAGATTTTCTGTTTTCCAAAATGCATATTCTAATCTTTTTAAAAGAAAAAAAACTAAAAAGGAGAAAGTTTGGGAAAGAGAAATTTTTATAAAGAGAAAAAATAAATTCTAGGATGGAGAGTAAAAGGATATGGGATTTGATGAGTTTGCAGAAGAGACATGTTTAGAGCCTTTCTAACCCCCATTCCAATAAAAGACCAAAGAAGGGAGAGAAGGTCTTACACTGCCACAGGGGAGGTTGGGTTGGAACACATGGAACAGTTTACTGATCAGGGTGATGCAACTTTGGGACATGGAGTTCCCCCCAAGAAATATTTTAAAAAAGAAAAGAGAACTGATGTTATTTATAAAATTGCTAAAGAATCTTTCAACAGAAACACTCATAACACACATAGTGTAGAACGTTTCCCCAGGACGGAAAACCAGTCTGAAAAACTCCATGTATGGATCAGAGTTGGGCCACTGGCCATATTCTGACCAATATTTTCCAGACTGCATTTCCTAGAAATTGAAGTCTGCTTTTACGTGTGTGTGTGTGTGTGTGTGTGTGTGTGTGTGTGTGTGTGTGTGTTTGGGGGGAGAGGGGAGATGAGGAAGTAGAGTGTGAGTTTGTGTGTGTTTCAAATCAGGGATTTGTCTTTTTTATATTCATGTTCCAATTTTATTTAAGGACATTCAGCATTTTGTTTTTTGCTCTGTGGTACAAGTATGTGGGATTTAGAATCACACGGTGTTTGAACTCTAAATCTCAACTTTTTTCAGAGCTGTGGCCCCAGAGTTAATTAAGTACAAGATACTCACTATGCACTCAGTATATTATAAATATTACCAATATAAATATTATTAACCTGGAAATAGTTCTATAAGGCTCTGCATTTGCTCAGTTATGACAATATAGGATTTGGAGTACCTCTTTCCACTATTTTCATTTGTCCCTGAATAGACAGAAATGAGTGACACCGGTGTGGAAAAAATCTTGGAAAGTATAGGCATTTGTTTTTAGAATATCTGAGCCTTCTCCTCCTCATCCTCAGTAGGTGTGAATCATCCCCGCCCCACCTCACCCTCCTGCTACAGAAACACTGGACTGTCACCATTTCTGCTTTGCCTGAAGCTCATTCATACCAATGAGTCAGCTCCCCCTGGTAGCTGCATTCTAGCCTTCTTTTCTTTTTCTTTTTTAAAAATATATTTTGTTGATTGTTTTACAGAAAAGAAGGGAGAGGGGTAGAGAGTTAGAAACATCGATGAGAGAGAAACATCGATCAGCTGCCTCCTGCACACCCCCTACTGGGGATGTGCCCACAACCAAGGTACATGCCCTTGACCAGAATCGAACCTGGGACCCTTGAGTCCACAGGCCGACGCTCTGTCCACTGAGCCAAACCGGTTAGGGCTCTTGCCTTCTTTTCAATGTCTAGTATGAAAGCTTGGGTGTTCTATAAAAGAAATTTCAGGTAATTGTGGAAAATTAGGGGGAACTGAGATCAAGGCCCACCATTGAGTGTGAACTTTATGTCCAAATGTATTTATCTTTATATGACAAAACTTATACAAGTTACATATAGTCTTGACTTGAATACTACAAATAATTTTAATAACTATAAAAATTAGGTCTCCTGGAGTCCTGAAGTCCTGGCTTAGCTACTTCAAGATAAAACTGATTTGGATGTTTGGGAGTCCTGAGATGAAGGTACTATAGAGTAACAGGGTTAGTTCCTTACCACCATCCTTCACCTTCCCTCTTCCCTAAGTCTCAGACACTCAGGCTCCAGGCTCAGGGTGGCATAAAATGAGGTTGGAATGATCTGTACACTCCTGGGCTCTCTTAGAGTCAATAATGATTTTGGACATTGGTGCCAACTACAGACATCAAAGAAGTAATAGAAAGAAAAGAGAGATTACATTATTTACTTGCATCAATGATCTACTTGTCAAATATGTCAACTGTGTGTCAGATGAAATGTACTGTAAGTTATATTGGATTAAAACAGTAAAATCTATACCTACTAATGTAACTTATAGATCAATAAACAGAACAAAATTAAACACAGACAAACATGACAGAAGCATGTTGATTTCAGCTAACACCCGCCTCTGAGAGGGAACATTTGGTTACAGTGAAGAAACACGGACCTCTGTTTGTCTTGCTTCCTGGGGAGATGATCTTCGTGGAGGGCTTTTCTGAGGTATGTGGTTTCTCCTCTTTTCCCTCTGTCCTCTCAGTCCCCACTGCTTCCTCTCTAATATTTATGATGCTGAGAGTCAGTGAGCCAGGAACAACTTCGCACAATGGACAATGTTGGAGAGTATAAGTGGAAATATCAGATAGAGGAAGGGCTCAGGGAACAAGCCCAGCTGCATGGAGGGAGGGCAATGAGAGCAAGAGATACACTTACGTGCTACTTTTAGTAGTTAATGGGGGAAATCACAGGAGATGAGAGTACCTGCTATAATGAAAGAAGGCTGCAACCCATAGAAAATAAATGTTTACATGTATGAGACATTTATAATTATGCACATAAGCAAATAAGACATAAAAGGAAATACCTAATTAGTGCAAATATAATACTAATTTTAGTCCTTTATGAAATTCCTCAAAATGTATGCTTAAATACCATACAGCACAATCCATTTATTTACAGAATGCTAATTTTATGCTAGGCATTGTGCTAGGCACTGGAAATAGTGATCAGCCAAGCTAGACACAGGTTCATGCCCTCACAGATCCAACAGTTCAGCAGGCTTGCCAATGTCTAATCAGAAAATTGCCAGGAGAGAGCTGGAGGCTGCGTATTTAACAGAGAGTTCCATGGAACTAAAAGTGTCTCAGAGTATGACTTGCCATCTGGGAGGGACAAAAAAGGATCAGGGAAATCTCCCTGGGGAAAATTACATTTCTTAAGAAGCAAAATTGCTATGGTCAAGATTATTATCCCATGTCATAAAAGAGTTCATATTCCTCAGTGTTTCTAATTTGGTTATCATGGCAATCAGTCTGCCAGGTGAACAAACAAGTTGGAAACTCATTGTAAATGTTGGCTTCCAGCTTCTTAGACATCACTAGATAATGATGTCTAGATAAAGATATGACTTTAGTACTTTATTTTTTCTAATCACTTTATATGCAACGTCTGTTGTTTTAATCATCTACTTATTTATCCACTCAATAAATAACTTCAGCTCCAGACATATACTAGATCCTATATGTTCAGAGCATAGGGGCTAATTGAAGATAATAGGTAACAAGAAAATGTATCAATGAATATATAATTATAAGTTGTATTGAGAACATATTTCTCTGTGGGTCAGGGTTCTTAATTACAGACAACAGGATCCTCTTTAGACAATTTAAACAGAGAAGGATGTATTAAGAGATGCAGCTAGCTCCACATTTTAAATAGGCCTAAAAAAACAGATTCTAGCCCTAGCCAGTTTTGCTCAGTGGATAGAGCATCGGCCTGCAGACTGAAAGGTCCCAAGTTCGATTTTGGTCAAGGGCATGTAACCGGGTTGTAGGTTTGGCCCCCAGTGGGGGCCATGCAAGAGGCAGCCGATCAATGGTTCTCTCTCATCATTGATGTTTCTATTTCTTTCTCTCTTATTCTTCCTTTCTGAAATCAATAAAAATACATATATTTTTTAAAAAAAAAAAAAGAAGAAGAAGAAACAGACTCTGGCTCAATGTCCCAAACCATATTGTAGAACTAGAATCATATGTCCTCTGCCAGAACCACAGCCTGCCAAATGAACTCCTCTATCAACCTCTCTCTAATCATGCAACAGCATGTAAAAACCACCTCCTACATATATGTCTGGTAAGCAGAAACCAAACCATTTCTAGAACCCAGCTTCACGGGAGCCTGGGAAAGACAATTTTAACCTAAGTTCCTGACTTCTGGAAAAAGCCCAGAATGCATGTCAAGGAAGCCCCCCCCCCCGCCCCCCCACAGCCAGCCATAGTCATCAAGGAAAAAAGAAGAGCTATCTAGGAAGGGATAGCATGAGATATCTACTTTAGATTGGATAATAGAGAAGGATTTTTGAGAAAGCTGCCTCTAAGGTTGAGTGTTGAGGAAGGAATAGGATTTAGGCAGTGTGTGCAAAGGCCCTGAGGTAGGAATTTGAGAGTGACAGCAAACCAGAAAGTAAAGAAGGAGCCCTTGCATGGGGAACATAACGCCAGGCCTTAGAGTACTTGGAGAGGTGGAGGGGTTGTTTGTGCAGGGGTTGGTGAACCAAGGAGAGGACGCTGTACTTTATTCTACACAAAAGAGGAAGCCCTGAGAGACCTATAAAAGGTGAGATATAATTATGCATTTCATAAAAAATATGTGGTAATTTATTGTTAATGCTCTCTGCTGTAAGAAGCAAAATATCTGACTAAAAGAGACTTAGATAAGTTCGTATTTTCACCTAACATGAAGCCTAGAGAGGAAATTGCAAGACTAGTCCAGTTGCTTGGTGATGTCCAGGATCTGGGTCAGCATCTTTAGGATCTTTGGGGCTGTTCCCACAGTCACAAGGCAGTGGCTGCAGTGCCAAGCATCATATGCTTCTTCCATAGAAGTAAGGAACAAGGAGAAATTAGGAAAAGACAGAAATTTTTTCTGAAAGCCTCAAGTTTCTATGGCCAGGATTGGGTGTCATTGCTCTGCTGAGCTGCAATATACACCAAGAAAATGATTATCTGACGTTTTCAGGAGGCAACCTCTGCCAAAAAAGGGGAAGAAAGGAGTAGGTTTTGATGGGGAGCTGTAGCAAATGCCGGTTATATTTTATTACAAGAGTAATACTCCACACATACTCATGTCATCCACAGCGAATGAGCATTTCAGATTGGAGCTGATTAAGAGCAAGAGTGATGTTAGCCTAGACTTGCCTGGCTAGAGAACACGGGAAACTCCCTAAGGCATAGAATGGGATGGTGAACATAAATCCTCACTTGCATAAGTCAACCATTTTCCCTGTGTAATTGTGCTACTTATAAACTTTGTCCGTAAATGTTTCTACGAGCATATTCATAGTGCAATGCATATCCATGACACAGTGCTTGTAATACACTCTGCCTGGGCATTAGACACAGGACTGGACAGAGTGACACTTAAATGCAACCCTGTGTCTAGCTGGGGGCTTACACATAACTTCCCTTAGTCTTCCTGGGTTACTGTTGTACCATTTGCACACATTTGTGTGTGCCAGACGTCCTTTCCCCTCTCTGACAGGATGATAGTGTGAGAAGATTCTACTGGGATGATTGTACTCTCTGCAGTTAAGAGTTAATGAAGATGGATCTCTTTGCTCTTTTTCAGAAGAGCATTTTGACCTCTTCATTGAGCTCCATTCTTTCACCGTCTCAGAACAGTTCCAAATTTCTCTTTCCCTCCTGGGTAGGGGACTAACTCATATTTTCCAGGTGCTGTTTGCCTAAGACAGAGGCAGGCAGACTCACCCCCTGGATATTTTCTGCTTCTCTCTTGTGCTCATTGAAAATATGCTAATGACTTGCCAGGCTTCAGGCAAGGACAAATGGAGTGCTGCACTCTTGCCCACTAGGATGGAGAGGTGAATAGTCATCTGCTCCTTTTGTTCTCACCACAGACTTGCCTAATGTATTCCCAACTCCCTCTACTAAATCCCCACTCCGGCTGCTCTCCATCTGGGAGAGCAAGACTTACAGCTGTCGCTGTGTCTGACAGTGTAGTTCTGTGACTCCAACTGCAGGAGGGGCTTATTGTTAAGTGGAGCACTAGACTCCACTCCAGAGACTTGTTTGTGAAATGTCTAGCAGAACGTGTAGAGAGAAGGAAGGAGACAGAGGGATAGATGAGCAGAGAGGCGAATTTCTTTAAAACCCTTCAGCTAAATTAAAGAGAAATTGTAGAGTCGCATAAGCATAATGTGCTTTAATGTTGAAAAGTAAGTGTTAATTCTCCTGCTCTCTCCCCTGGGGCTGCGATGCAGTTTAAAGCTTCAGTGTTAAAAATCCAACTGAATGACCTACACCCTCTGTGATTCCAAAGGCTGGTATGAAAATGAAATGGGGGTAGGAGGAAGGGAAGAGAAACTACAAGTGAGGTGAGGAGAAAAGGAAGATGGATATAGGATGAGAGGGAGGGGAAAAGAGAAAAATAACAGGATCATGACTATAAGTGTAAGTGATGGGATGAAATTGCTGGGAGGAAAGGATTAGTTCAGATTGAAAAAGCCCCTTGTATCCTGCACTTAAGTGCCTACTAAATACCAGTCACTCTGCTAGACACTGAACACTGAATATACAGTGATGACCCAGAAAGAAAATGCCCCTGCTCTCATGGACTATGCATTCTAGTGAGGGAGACTGAGAATATGCAAATAAATAAGTATATGATAGAATATCAGGAACTAACAAGTATTGTGAAGGAAAATAACACACAGTAAAGAGATGGAGGGTGATGAGAGGGTGGAAGGAGACAAAAATCTAAGGAGGTGATATTCGAGAATAAAAAAGGAAATGAGAGAGCAAGGGACTGAAATAACTGAGGAAAGAGAACAGCAGGTTTGGAAGAACTCAGAGAGAAAATGCCCAGAGGCAGAAGCATGCTAAGTAAATGCAATGCCTTGGTGGAGCAGCCAGGCAGGCAGGGCAGAGGAGGAAGCAGGAGCAAGACCTGGGCAGACAAGTCCTGCTCTAAGTGTGATGAGAAGCCACTGGGAATTTTCACCAGGAGAAGATGTGCTTTGACTTTTATTTTAAAAAGATTGCCGTGACTCTAAAAAATGACTAAAATTAAGGTGTTAGTGAGGATATGGAGTAACTAGAATCTTGATATCTTAGGTGGGAGTGTGAATTGGTAAAGCCATTATGGAAAACCAACTTGCAGTATCTACTAAAGCTGGTCACACATATACCTTTGACAAAGCAGTTCCACTCCTATGCATATATCTAAAAAAATAAAACAAACAAACAACAAAAAAAACCCAGCTTATGTCCACCAAAAAACATGCACAAGAACATTCATGGCATATTGATTAATAATAGCCCCAAACTCGAAACAACCCAAATGTTCAACAACTGTAGAACTGATAAATGAATGGCGATATATTCATACAATAGAATATAACACAGCAATGAAAAATAGCAAGGTACAGCTGTATACAACAGAATGAATTATTCTCACAGACCTAATGTGTAGGTGAGAGAGGCCAAATGTGGAAGTATACATTCATATGAAGTTTAAAGAGCAAAACTAATCTATTATGATAGACTCCATAAAAGTTTTTATATTTGGGGATTATTGACTGGGGGTTAATGAGCAGGGCTTTTGGGGTGCTGGAAATGATCTATATCTTCATATGTGGGTCCTTTCATGGGTAAATATACATATGTCAAAATTAAGATTTGAACACCTTACTAAATGTAAATTTTGCCTCAATAGATGTTTTTAAAGGGGAAAGAAAACAATAAAATATTAGTCTGATGTTCTGTAAACATACTATGGGATCAAGAGTGGAGGCAGAGAGATGTTTAGTAGGCTACTGTAGAGATTATAATGGCTTGGACTAGGATGGTAGTGGGAAAGGTTCTGAAAATGGTTCAGATTTAGGAGATGTTTTTAAGTTTGGGATGATAAGACATGCTAAAAAAATTGTTATGAGATGTGAGAGAAAAAGAGGGCTCAAGGATGACACCTAGTTTGTGGCCTAGGAAACTGAGTGGAGGGTAATGCTATTTGTGGTTGAGGATAAAACTAGGGAAGTGGGCTTGAGACAAGCATAATCCAGAATTCTGTTTTGTATTGGTAAGCGTAGAGGTGCCTGATGGGTATCCCTGTGGAACTGTGTAGTAAATAGTGGGACATATCTGTGCCATTTAAAGGGGATGGTAGGTATACTCTTGGGAGTTACCAGCATCTCAATGGCATTCAAAGCCATGGGACAAATGAGGTCTTCTTGGAGGCTGATTATACACAGGAAAGAAGCAAGATCTGAACCCTGTGGTGCTTAAACCTTTAGAGGGCAGGAGGAAAAGAGGATCCAGAGATGGAGAAGAGGATCCAGTGAGGGGCTGAACAACAAGGAGAATGTCTGAAAAGCCAAGTGAAGAAAGTCAAGTAGAGCTACATATTCTAGACTGAACTTGCAGACTGACTCCAAATCCACATCTTAGACCTGGATCAGCAACTGAGCTCCTGCCTCTGCCAACATTAAGAGACTGCTGATTCAATTGTTGCTGGAAGCTTGATAAGTACTAAGAGCGGACCATTAGATTTGGTAACACAGAGATTATCGGTGGCTTGGCAATTGTGGTTTCACTGAGAGGGTCAAAAGAGATAGGAAGAAAAAGTGGTGATAATCCATTTTAGATAACTCTTAAGGAGTTCACTATAAAGCAAAGCTGATAACTGAAGACATGAAGGACAGGAACATGAGAAATTTCCTTTTTATTTTGAGACTGAAAATATTATGTCATGTCTGTGTGCTAATGAGAAAGATCTAGCAGAGCAGGGAGGAGGGAAAATAATGGTGTGGAAGGAATGGAGAACATTAGAATAGAAAAACCTTTAGTTAGGTCAGAGAGAAGGGATACAGTGCCTCAGAAGACAGGGTGGCTTTAGATAGGACCAAGGACAGGTCTCCTGTTTTGGCAGGTGGGCAGGCAGAGTGTATGGATACAGGAGCAAGAAGGCTGACACACTGGGAGATGGAAAGATGCAAAAAGTTCTCCTCTGATGGTTTCATATTCTGAAAGGAAAAATATAAAATTCACTGTTTGAGAGTGAAGAGTCAGAAGTGAAAGAAGGAGCAAAAGAGTAGTCTGGGAGAGGGAACTGACCAGGAAATTGCAGTGGATGGCCTGGTAGAATTGAGGGTGCTTGAGAGGTGCATAGTTGCACAGGTGAAGTGGGTCCTTCAGCAGAGTTGTGCTGTCTGCTAGGTTCAGCTCAGAGGGAAGAGGAAAATAATAAGGATTTGATTAAGCCAAAGATGGGGTTTTGCTAGTGAGATTAAAGGAAAGGAAAAAAGGCAGGTTGGCCGTACTATATGGAAGGGACTAAGTTATGGGTCAGGAAATCTGAACTGGGTAAGAAAAGAAAGAAGGACACGATTTGTGTAATGATATGTAAAAGGTGCTTCAGAAGTTTTCTTGAATATAGTTTACAATGAATGTTTACTGAAATGAACTTCCCTAAATAAGTAAATTATTGATAATCCACTTTGTTCCATGCCTAGAATTATTTTTTTTCCAGTGTAAAATAACAATGGTATTTTGGGCATTATTCTGACACACACACACACACACACACACACACACACACACTTATCTTGTACAGACCATTGTGTCCTTGGAAAATAACTCATAAGTAATTTTACTTCCACAAAGGAAACAGTTACTAGTAAATATGTACATGATTTTATGGCTGACTGTCACCTTCATGTTCATGCCTACAATTTTGTGTCAAATGAAAGCATCTTGAACCAAGAGAGAGGATGAGTGTGACAAGTGACTCCTGGATCATTTGTGCTGACTACAGCATCCAGACTTACAAAAAGGGGGTGAGGGGGACCACAAGGCATTGTGGGGTGGGGCAGGGGAGACCTTTTGTAAAACTACACTTTAACCTTTTGCACTCGGATATCGAGTGTGATTCGAAACGGTTAGCATCGGTAGCAGCTCTTTTTATACTTTTTGAATGTATCAATAATTTGAAATATAAAAAAATCCAAATAAATAAGTTTGTATGAAAAGAAACTCCAGTTTTTTATTCTACTGCCACGCTTTGTAAAATCTGGGGTATTTGAAAAATTAAATCCCAAGTAGAATAAAGGAATCGAGAAAAAAGCAAGCGAGTGCAAAGGGTTAAAAGGCACTTTATAGCAAAAGAAAATGTTCAGAGGAAGATAAATATAATTTTTATTCAAAGTTGTGAACAAGTGGTGATCAAATATTAAAATCTGAATATTCTTTCATTGGGTAGCTTTGAGCCTAAAGAAGTGTTCCCTTCCTGGAGCTCTAGTCACTAGTTCAAGTCTCCTTGCCAAACCTGGAGACACACATTTTCACCCACCGTGAAACCCAGCACCTAACACAGGTAAACACCAGTTGATGTGCTTGTGAAGTCCTGGGGAAGGACTACTTTCAAGATGTGAAAAGCTTCTTTGCTGACCACCAGCAGTGTCTTAGTCCTATTGCTCCAGGCAGCATACTACTTGTTGAGTTTGATCTATCTGTGATCACAGAAAGCACAATTCTAAACACCAGGGATGAATGAGGCGGGAGTTGTAGATATACCAAGAGGCTGAGAGGTTTCTAGTTCCTTGAAAAACTTAAAAGCTTTCCAAATTAATCTCTGTAGTCTTCCGTTACATTATCTATCAGATGAAAGAATCAACTGATCTGTAAGCTTTAAAAAATATTAAATTCCACCTGGCTGACATGGCTCAGTGGTTAAGCGTCAACCTGTTAACCAGAAGGTCATGGTTCAATTCCCTGTCAGAGCACATGCCCAGGTTTCAGGCTTGATCCCCAGTGTGGTTCGTGCAGGAGGTAGCCAATCAATGATTCTCTCTCATCATTGAGGTTTCTATCTCTCTCCCTCTTCTTTCCTCTCTGAAATCAATAAGGTATATTTTTAAAAATACATTAAATTCAAAAAATCTAACTGGAGACGCCATTATTGAATAATGCAAGATATTAATATATAGAGTATGTGGTTACACAAACATACAAGTATAGCCTCATGATGTAGGGTAGCATATGACTGCTAAATTAATTATATACTTATAAGTACCTGAGAATTTATGAGTCATGCTATTTGAATAAATAGAAATTTTATGTAACAATTTTTTGGGAGAATTTATACTAGCTTTAAAGTTAAAGTATTTAAAAGAGTATAGTACTAGCACAGACACATAGAACAGCGATTGTCCATCTTTTTCATTTCATGGTACACATAAACTGATTACTAAAATTGTCCAGCACACCAAAAAAATATAGGTATAATTTTGATTCATTCACACTGGAAGGCTATTGTTTTGTTGGCTATTGGTATGGTTTATTTGACAATCTAAGAGAAAAGAGGTCAGTGTTTCTGACTAAATAGTCAGGAATTGCATGTTTTAAAATTTTTTGTTGCACACTGGCTGAAAATCGCTGACAGATCAATATTATAGAATAGAGAGTCCAAAATAAACTCACACATATGTGGCTATTTAAAACATGGCAAAGGGTGCAACAATATACAATGTGGAAAACACAATCTCTTCTGAAAATGGTGTTGGAAAACTTGACAGACACATGCCAAACATGAAACTGGACCACCTTCCTACACCATATAAAAAATAAACTAAAATTGATTAAGGAGTTGACTATAAGATCAGAAACCATAAAATTCTTAGAAAAAAAAACAGGCAGTGAACACTTTGACATCAGTCTTAGAAATATATTTTTGGATATGTCTCCCCAGGCAAGGGCAACAAAGCAAAACTAGACAAATGGAATTACATCACACTAAAAGGCTTTTGCACAGTGAAGAAAATAATCAACAGAACGAAAAGACAACCTACTGAATCTGAGAATATATTAGCAAATAATATATCCTATAAGGGGTTAATATCCAAAATATATACAGATTATACAACTCAACATAAAATGCACACAAACAATCCAATTAAAAAATGAGCAGAGGACCCAAATAGACTTTTCTCCAAAGGTGACACACAGATGGCCAACAGACACCTGAAAAGATGCTCGATATCACTAATCATCGGGGAAATGCAAATCAAAACCACAAGTATCACCTCACACATGTTGGATTGGCTATTACCAAAAAGACAACAAATAACAACTTTTGGCAAAGGATGTGTAGAAAGGGGAATTCTCGTGCAGTGTTGGTGGGAAACAGTATGGTGGTTTCTCAAAAATTTAAAAATAGAACTACCATGTGACTCAGCAATTTCACTTCTGGGTATCAAAGAAAACAAAAACACTGATTCGAGAAGATCAGTATACCCCTATATTCATTGCAGCATTATTTACAACTAGAGGCCCAATGCACGAAAATTCATGCAAGAGTAGGCCTTCCTTCCCCCGGCTGCTGGTACCAGCTTCCCTTTGGCATCAGGGACCCAGGCTTCCCTCCTCGGGCCGCCAGCAGCCACCTGGGACCCAGGCTGGCTTCCCTCCAGCCCCAGCTTCACCAGGAAGGACGTCCAGAAGACGTCCAGTCTAATTAGCATATTACCCTTTTATTATTATAAATAGTCAAGATATGGAAACAACGTAAGTGGCCACTAATAATGAATGAATAAATAAGATGTGGTATATAGACACAACAGAATATTACTCAGCCATAAAAAGAAGATATTCTTTTTTAAAATATATTTTATTGATTTTTTACAGAGAGGAAGGGAGATGGAGAGGAACAGAGAATTAGAAACATCGATGAGAGAGAAACATCGATTCAGCTGCCTCCTGCACACTCCCTACTGGGGATGTGCCCACAACCAAGGTACATGCCCTTGACCGGAATCGAACCTGAGACCCTTCAGTCCATAGGCCGATGCTCTATCCACTGAGCCAAACCGGTTAGGGCAAGAATGTATTCTTGCCATTTGAAAAACATGATGGAACTAGAGGGTATTATGATAAGTAAAAGAAGTCAGTCAGAGAAGGGAAATTATGATATAATTTCACTATGTGTGGAGTCTAGAGAACAAAACAAATGAACAAACAAGACAAAACAGAAACAGTTTCATAGATGTGGAGAACAAATCAATGATTGTCGAAGGAAAGGGGGTGGGAGGAAAGGTGAAAAAGATGAAGGGGAACAGAGGTAAAAATTTTCAGTCATAAAATAAATGTCATGAGCATGTAATGTACAACATAGGGTATATAATAAAAAACATTATAATCACTTATCATGGTGTTAGATGGGTACTAGACTTATCATAGTGATCACTTTTTTAGGTATATAATGTCAAATCACTATGTTGTACACTTGAAACTAATATATTATTATATGTTAACTATATTTTAATTTGAAATTTAGTTGAGAAGATTTTCAGATAAATATGGCAAAATGACATAGGGTTATAGAAATCACTTTCTCTGATACCTTTTAAACAAAAAAAAAAACCCAGTTTTTAAAAAGGCAAAAAATTCTTCAGCAGCAACCAAACAAGGGCATAGTATCATGCCAGGAACATTAAAAAATCATGGTCAGAAACAGAAGCAGAGGGTCCGGAAGAGCCATGGTTCTTAAGCACACCTGTATCCTCAGAAGAAGTACTAAGGAAAGAAGAGAATTATAATACTCTACAATTTTGAAAGTGGATTAAGGGGGATAAAGTCTTGAGATAAATCAAGGGGGGAAAAAAACTAGAGTTCAAGTCTTCCAAAAATAGGAAACCAATCCATCTCATCTAAAACTGAAACACATAGTTAAAAATACAATCACAGTTATAAAGTATCCAATCTCTTAATGACATTCATAAATTTATTTCTGTAGTTTAGAAAAATTTTTGTTGGTGAAGAAATGCTTAATGCAGGTCAGCAACTTTTTAATTTTAATATCAGTTTATTTTTCTTCTGCCAAGTTTAAATAAAATTGTGATTTTAACAAAGAAGTAGCATCTATAGGATTATTTTATTTTGAAATAACTATATGCTGGTTACTTTTCTTTTTATCTTTCTTTCTTTTTTTTTTTTTTGACTAATCCTCACTTGAGGATATTTTTCCATTTATTTTTAAAGAGAGTGAAAGGGAGAGGGAGAGACAGAGAGAAACATCTATGTGAGAGATTGGTTGCCTCCTGTACACACCCCGACCAGGGTCAGGGAACCTGCAACCGAGGTACATGCCCTTGACCAGAATCGAACTCAGGACCCTTCAGTCCATGAGCTAACGCTCTATCTATTGAGCCAAACTGGCAAGGGCTATGCTGATTACTTTTCTACAGGTCTACCTATCCATCCAACTATCTACAGCAAGTATCAGTCAGCAAGCTACATTCCATATTTTATTTAGTCTGCACAGTATTTTCAAGCCCTTATGAGAAAATACTTCAAAGTGAGGAAGCTTCAAGTACAAACACACATGTCTCACATGTTCTAATGAATCAGAAGGTCTGACAGCACCGGGGCCACATTCCCACTTCTAACAATCTGGTCCCCCTGAGTGACATGTTCCTACTGCCAGGCATCCCTCTCCAGTTGGCCACCGCTTCCACCACTCCCCACTCCCCACTTGTCCCCAGCAATGAGGAGAGCTTTGCTCCTATTCATCCTTTCACTTTCACTTTGACTTTTATTAAAGTGGAGAAATAGTTCTTAACATCCATGTGGAAAATCCAAAGGAAGACAGCGGTTGAGTGAGTTTTCTTAAACCCAGCCCGTCTCAAGTCATTGGAGCTCCATTTGACCGGGAAGACATTTCAGTCTGCAACAGTGGCTTAGAGAGAGATGTAGAATGATGTTCACCAAGTGCTATAATGAGTTTTTGTCCCTGGGGAGGTATGATTATATGTGAATTGTTACTTTATTTTGTACTTTTTGGCATTCTTTGACTTTTCTTTATGATGAAAATACATCATTTTTATCTTTAAAAAAGGCATTATATTTGAATTTATAGATACCTACATGAATATACATGTATCATACATAATTATATGTTTATATACATACTAGTGGCCCTGCACACGAATCCGTGAGCAAGTAGCTCGCTGCCGCTTGCCACAGCTACCCTGCCCACCGCTGCTCATAGCTCTCTGCCACGCATAGCTCGCTGCCGCACCCTCCCGCTGATTGATCATTAGGTGTCATGGCATAACGACCATTTGCATGTTACTCTTTATTATGTAAGATAAATGCTGCAAAGTGGTGAAGGAAAATGATGCAAAGTATTCTTGTAAGAAAGAAGAGTGCAGACCCTTGGAGACAGCCTAAGTACTTTCCCCCGAGTGAAGTAGATGGATTTTATTATAATCTTCAGACACCAGGGAATCCCCTCTCCTATACATAAAGGTAAGTGGAACTTGTATATGAAGCATTTATTTATCAGGCTTTAAGACTCTTCAGGATTTCTAAACAGCAGCAGAAAAATAATATTTTAATAAAAAGGTCAATTCCAGTGGAAACCACCTAGAATTCAAATTAGGGAGATATTTTTTCTTTCTTTCTTTTTTCTTTTTTGAAAATTTAGTGTTTTTTATTCAAAATTGTATTATTTTATTACTTATTGTTGAGAATATTACAGATGTCCCCTTTATTCCCTCAGTTGCTCCCCTCCACCCAGTTCCCACCCCACCCCAGGCCTTCACCACCCTACTGTCTGTGTCCATAGGTCAGATCTTAGGTTAATCTCTTCCCGCTCCCTCCCCTCCCCCTTCCTTCTGAGATTCCTCAGTCTGTTCCATGCTTCCATGCCTCTGATTCTGTTTTATTCACCAGTTTATTTTGTTCATTAGATTTCTTATTCATTTATTTTGATTTTTAGATTCAATTGTTGATAGATATGTATTTGTTACCATTTTATTATTCATATTTTTTATCTCTTTTCCTTCTTTGTCTTTTCCTTCTTTGTCTTCTCCTTCTCCCTCTCCCTCTCCTCCTCCTCCTCCTTCTCTTCCTTCTCCTCCTGCTCCTCTTCCTCCTCCTCCTTCTATATAAGGTTATTTCCAGCTACCTCTGTGTCTCTCAGCCACAATCCCTGCTGGTTTTTATAGCCCATAGTTACAGAGACTTCTCTTCACAGCTCTGGAACCCTAGGCTGGAAGTCTGGTGTGGGGCTCAGACCCCTTGCTCCTCCCAGGAGGCCTCTGCAGAGATGTCCTCCCTCCCAATTAAAAAAATGGCCCACGTGGGTGTCAGACCAGCATGTTCTGGGCCTCCACCCCTCCTACCAGTCTCAGTGTGCTTTCTTCTTTACTTCTCTAGTTGTAGGACTTCCATTCAGCCAGATTTCAGATGGTTCTGAATGATGGCTGTTCTGTATTTTAGTTGTAATTTTGATGTGGTTGTGGAAGGTAGTGAGTACAGGTGTTTACCTATGCCACCACCTTTGCATTTGAGTCTCTTTCCTTTTTTTTTTTTTTTTCTCAAGAAAGGCTGACAAGGAATTTAGTCTGGTTATATAATGAGGTTTCAGTTAAGTTGTATTTGATTAATCTTCCTGATGATTGTGTTTCACTTACAAAGTCATATTGAAAGGGGGCTTCCATTCAACCCCCTGGGGACGGAATTGAATTTGGGGAACCAGCTAGTATTGTAAGAAATGCTAATCACGCTCTGTTAACCATGATTGTTTTATTCTGATCAGAGAAGGCACAATTCTACCCTGGCTGGAGCTGACCTGGAGATGCAGCCCTTCCTCCCCATTTAGAGCTGCCTATTATCATGGAAAAATTAACGAAGATTTGCTGCAGAATCCAGAATTGCCAGCCCTTTGAAGATCCCCCAGCCCTTTTTGCATACCTGCAGGCCTTTGCAAACCTCCAGCCTGCTTACCTGTTAATTTTGGTACTCCCTTTGGTTATTTCCCCTGGTAACTCGCTGGTCCTTGCATATCGCTAAACCCTTTAAAGACCCCTCGTCCTTTTGCATATCTGTAAACTGCCCTTTTGCCTACTTTTCCTTTGTGCTTTTGCTATATAAACCGCTGGCTTATGGTGAGCTGCAGAGCAGATTTCGGTGGACGACCTGCTGCTCTCCCACACTGCTGGCAATATTGGAATAAACGCTCCAATACATGATTCAACCCTGTCTCTGCTTCATTTGGCTCAAGTAGTGACAGCAAGGACCCATTGTTTGTCCAGTTACAATATTATTTCCCCGTTTAAATGATTCAATTCTGTCCCCAGGGATTGTAACCAACACCCTACAGCAGGAGATGAGAACACCCATTAGGAGGAAGGCAGCACTTTCACACCTGTTGTGCTTTAAAATTATTTGTGTTTCTGTTTTAAAAAATCTAACCGTGCTCTTGATGTTTTCTGCATTATAATTGACCTTAGCAACTGTAAACTACTCTAACTAGGCTGAAATAGATAATAAATAAGAATCACAAAGCAAAAAAAAAACAAAACAAAAACAGAAATTGAAATTTAGTGTTTCCAAGATATTTGCTTTAAAATTACACCAGCTAATCAAAGGGCATTTCCTATTTTGGTAGGTATGGTAAGAAAGGTAAGGACTGTTTGGACTAGGGCATAATTTTATACTTTTTAATTAAGTCTTCATGTTCCTTCTCTGCATTTTCTCCTTTGCAGTCTATGTTACCCCTCCTCTCCCTAGTCCCCAGGCTGGACTTCCTCCCACAGAGTGAGTGCTCAGTCATTGGTGTCTGGTAGACACCAGGTCCCATTTATCATAATTTCCTTCTGAGAAGATAAATCTTTCTTTGTCTTGGATCAAGGTTTTCCTGTAAAGTTTCCCCTTATCACCAACTCTTCCACTTTGAATGAATACCTTAGCCTCTCTATTTCTTACAGTCCCACAGTATGCATTAAAGAGAAAATGGGAATATTTCGATTGTATGCAAGAGGCAGTTATATGTCATATGGTATGTAATATATTAAATATATATGCATATTTAATCATTACATGTAAAGGACTTGATATTTGGCACACTGGCACACATTGCTCAATGCATGTTAACTGTTAATATTATTTATACATCTATTCCACAAATATTCATTGAGTGTCTACTACATACTGAGCACTGCTGTAGTGCTGGTTATATATCAGTGAATAAAATAGGTAAACTCTCTTGCTTCCTGGAGCTTATATTCTAATGAAAAAGTCAACCAATTAAATAAGTATATTATATTGGATATGCACTGTAGAAAAACCTGGAGCAGTAAAGAAGAGTAAAGAGTATTGAGGGAGGGTAGGAGGTAGTTCATTTGTAATTTTGAATGAGGTGGCCAGAGAAGGCCTTGCTGAGAAGGTAAGATTAGAACAAAGATGTGAAGAAAGTAAGAGAAGGAACAAGAAAGATATCTCGGAATGTATGTTCATGGGAATAGCACATGCAAGGAACAGTGAGGAAGCCAGGGTAGCTAAAGCAAAGGGAACATGGGAGAAAAAAGAAGGGTTTCATTCTGTGAATGAAATGATTATGTAAACCCAACACCACAAGATTAGATTGCTAGGGCTGCCATAACAAAGACCCACAGATTGGATGGTTTATACACAGAAATGTATTTCTTCACAGTCCTGGAGGCTAGAAGTATGAGATCAAGGTAATAGCAGGGTTGGTTTCATCTTGGCTTGCAGATGGCCATGTTCTCCAGTGTCCTCAAATAGTCTTCCTCTGTACATGTCTGTGTCCTAATCTCTTCTTATAAAGACACCAGTCCCATTGTATTAGGGCCCTCCCCAAATACCTCCCCATTTTAAATTTAATCACCTTTGTATTTATTTATTTTTATTTTTATTGGTTTTTAGAGAGAGAATGGGAGAGGAACAGAGGGAAACAGGGGAGCATTGATCACCTGCCTCCTGCACACCTCCTACAGGGAATAGAGCCCACAACCAGGGCCTGTGTCCTGACTGGGAATCAAATTGGCAACCCTTTGGTGCATAGGACAATGTCCAACTAACTGAATCACACCAGCCAGGGCTTAGTCACCTTTTTAAAGACCTTATCTCCAAACTAGAGGCCCGGTTCATGAAATTCATGCATGGGTGGGGTCTCTCAGGATGGCCTGCCAAGATCGGGCCCTACCTCACACCCTCAGCCTCGCAGCCCCGCAGCCCCACCTGGCACCCTGCCTTGGCCTGGCGCCACCCACTCATCCTGCCCCCGCCGTTGGTCACCATCTGTGGGACAATCGATTTGAACCCCCACTTGCACCAGCCTTGGCCTGGTGCTGCCTGCTCACCAGCCCTGCCCCCTGCCACTGCTGGTCTCTATCTGCGGGGCGATCAGTCGGGGTTGGGCCCCCCCACCTGGCTCCCTCAGCGCCAGGCAGTGGCGGCACAATCTATTGGGGCCCCCACTTGCACCCGCCTTGGCCTGGTGCCGTTTGCTTATCTGCTCCACCATTTCGCCATGGTCCCGCTCTCGTCGGGACCCATTGGGGCCAGCAGTGCCTCCACTACTGCCTGCTGCCAGCACCAGGGAGGCGTTGCCGATGCCCACTATGGTCCATGCCGCCCCCTGGTGGTCAGTGCATGTCATAGGGAGCAGTCGATCTCCTGGTTGGTTGAACTCCCAATCAAGGGGACAATTTGCATATTAGGCTTTTATTATATAGGATGTAATCACATTATGAGGTGCTGGGGGTTTAGACTTCAACATATAAATGTGGAGAGGGGGACACAATTTGCATAACAGTCCACAACACCCACAGTAATTTCCTCCATGGTTACACATACTGTGGTGGAATGCCTTACAAGGACAAGGTTTCCTTCCCACTTCCAAGTCTGGTTGTGGGATTCTAGTGTCAGATGATCCCATTGCCTCACTTTGCACTTATGAAATTGCTTGCAACTTAGCATATATTTTCTGACTGCTCTCACCAAGTTTAGGAATGTTCCCAAGGTTCACAGTAGGAAAAGTTGAGGATCATGAGTTGGCTATGAAATGAAGCCATGTATAACCTCTGTAGAAAGGTAGGAAGGCACAAAGACAATTGCTGAGAGAAGAGAAAGAATGTAGTTGTAAGGGAAAACAGCTACTTGATAGGTTCCTACTTTTTAAGACCGGTACTAAAAAAATAAAAGTTCTAATTTAACAGCCATAAATTCAGCACATGAGCAAAGTGCTTGATAAGCTTTTCTCTTCAGAATGTGTGACAAAAGTCAGCCGTCTCAAATTCCATGCCTTCCACTCTCTCCTGCTTTGTGGAGCCTGGGGAGTACTCATTGATCAGGAGCTCTAGCTGAAGGATTGCTTTTCACCCTGTTAACGGAGCCCAGAGCTCATGCTCTGAACAAGCACGGTCTACATCACACCATTTTTGGAGATCTTCCCTTCAGTTTGGGGTGAGCCTTTGGCCCTACAAGTTCTGCTCTTACCCACCACTCCTGGGTTCACAAAACTCTGGTTTGTCTTTTTCTTTTCTCTGTACTGATTCCTTAATTAGAAAAAACCTCACTCCTACCTTCACTCCACACATTCAGTGTGTCAAAGCAAGTCCAACTAAAATAAAATTAAAAAGTAAACCATTTCTTTGGGATTTTTGCCCAAATTTATTATATTCTAACCATGTGACAAAAGGTGCACACAAGCTCCTCTGGGTTCTGGTGTTTTGCCACTTACCAGCTGTGTGTGACCTTGAGCCGGTTACCTAAGCTCTTTGTGCCTTGGTTATCTCATCTGAAAAACGGGAACAGATGTGCCTACCTCTTAGGGTGATTTAGGAGGATTCAAAGAGTAAATATGCAAATTAGTGACTGGTCCTGGCAAGGAGTATAGAAATGTTAGTTGTTGTCATTTTTCTGGGAAATTGTCAAAAGGCAGAAGGACATTGGGTGCTGCAAAGCACACATCTGAGTTAATGGAATGTGTAAGTCAAAGAATTGGCAAAATTAACTACTACTGTTAATTATTATGGGTTTTCCTTCTTTTGTAATTAACAAATGCTCCTTAAGAGGAAAAGTATATTTATTATTATTATTTTTGGGGGGGAATAGCTTCAAAAGATATTTCTAAAAATGCTAATCAGTTAATAACAGCTTGTAGTGAATAATAACTACACTAGCTACCATTTGAAGAGTGATAGTTCAGTGTCAGGCACTTTACATATATCATCTCATTTAATTTTCAGAAAAATTCCAACAGAAATATTATCATCCTTATTTTACAGTTGAAGAAACAGAAGCCCAGGGAGATTCAATAACCTGACCAATAACTAGTGAGTGGCAGAGCTGATTTCAAATCAAGGTCTGTAGTCTTCCACACCCATGATCCTTAAATTTAGATTCTTGATTGCAAAGTTATGAAATTACTAGACAATGGCTCTGACCTTCCATTGGTTGTCCCTGTCAGCTTCAGAGGCTGTTTCACAATAGTTACAGGGCAATGTTTCAACTATTTCTAGAAGAGTGTGCAAACTGTAGGAATGCAGTGGAAATCCTTAGTTCATTATTAACGTAAAAATTTTAAGTACCCCAGCTGGCCTGGCTCAGTGGTTGAGGGTTGTCCTATGAACCAGGAAGTCATAGTTCTATTCCTGTTCAGGGCACAGGTCCGGGTTGCAGGCTTGATCCCCAGTAGGGGGCATGTAGGAGGCAGCCAATCAATGATTGATGTTTCTATTTCTTTCTCTCTCTCTCCCTTCCTCTCTGAAATCAATAAAAATATATATTTTTTTTAAATTTAAGTGACCTATGGGAAAAGATCAAGGTTGAGGGAAAATATTAAGTGTAATCATAAAAATTTTATTT
Organism: Eptesicus fuscus; assembly: GCF_027574615.1. Classification (NCBI taxonomy): domain Eukaryota; kingdom Metazoa; phylum Chordata; class Mammalia; order Chiroptera; family Vespertilionidae; genus Eptesicus; species Eptesicus fuscus. The sequence continues at coordinate 83,458,446 of NC_072481.1, forward strand.
ATTAAGCACTCATATGCCACTGCTCGATACAAATGTTTAAAAAATAAAGACGTGGTCCCTGCAAGGTCTTTTTAACAGAGAGCTTAGTGTGGTAAACCATCCGCGGCTGGCACATTACCTGTCACTGTGCATGCTGTAGGAATCATTTGAGGGAATTAAGCTCTCAGACTGAAAGGAAACCACACAATGGGCAATTAAAACAAGTTGCCACCAGACTACCCAGGTGCCAGCAATCTTGACTCATCAGGGATGATATGTCTTACTTAAAAAGTCAGCAGAATAAGAAGAGATTGTTTTAAATGCTTCTGATACTTTGATGTGACATTTTTCCATGGGATCCAATTTCTTCACTTTTACTTGATCAATGTTGGCAACCCACTAGGTCTATTAACAGGAGGTGCTGACAGGTTAATTACAGGAGGAAATTAACGCACATCAGAGGCCTAGGTGATCACTCCTACTTGCAATCACTTTGCTTTGTAGATGATTTGCTACATCATCTATACCTTTTGGGCAATGCTTGGAACACAATGAAGTTGCATAGACTCTGGATTCGTAGCTAGGACTATGCCTTTGCTAGAAACTTGGCAAGGACCCATGTGAGTGTATAAGACAGTAACGATAACCTAAACACAGCATATTAGTTTCCTAGGGCTGCCATAGCAAAGTACCACACGTTGAGTGCTTTAAACCACAGAAATGTATTGTCTCACAGCTCTGGAGGCTCCAAGTCTGAGATCAAGGTGTCTCCAGGGCCTTGCCCCCTCTAAAGGCCTGAGGGCAGAATCTGGGCCAGGCCTCTCTCCTAGCTCTGGTATTCCTTGGCTTGGGGCTTGCAACTCCAACCTGTACATGGCGTTCTCCCTTTTTGTGTGCTCTATGTCCAAATTTCCCTCATTCTAAGGATACACTGATAACCTTATTTAACTTGATTACATTTGTAAAGAACATATCTCCAAATACAGATACATTCTGAGGTGCTGGGGGTTAGGACTTCAACACAGGAATTTGGATGGGGGATTCAACCCATAACACACAGTGTTACTATCCCATTAATGATGTCTCTGAAGTTGCTGAGGGAAAGGGGCAGGTACCATGTTGTGTGGTAAAAGGTGGGCTTCAGGGTCACGAAATCTGGATATATAAATCCTGACCTCGTCATCTATGAGTTGTGGTCTTAGGGAAGTTACTTATATTAATTGCTGAAAGGTGGGTAATATCTACCTTGCAATTATTTTTTTAAAGTGATCATTTAAAAATATATTTGTTTTATATATTTAAATAATGTGTAATTTACAAATATTTATATGATCCTTATAACAGCCCTAGGAGGTAGATACAGTGGTCACATCGAGGGTATGCAAAAGCCAAGTAATGTATCCTCAGTCATACGACTAACAAGAAGCAGAGGCACATTAGAAACTAGCCGCCTGGCCCAAGAACTAAGGACTTCACCAGCAGCGCCAGTTCTGCCTGCCACAAATGACCCACTGGGCCTTCACATTCCATGTACTAGATCATTAACTTTGATCTGACTCAGAAGGAAAGCCCAGGTCCTGACTATGGCCTGCACGGCTCTGGGAGATCTCAACGTACCGGCCTTGTGACCTCATCTCCTGTTATGCCCCTCATTCCTTCTGCTCCACCTAAACTGCAGTTCCTCAACACTCGGGCATTCTGACTCAGGGCCATTGCCTTCACTCTTCCCTGCTTTGACTCTATGCTTTTCCCATTATATTTTCCACAGGATTTGCTCCAGTCATTTGCTCAAAAGGCACCCATCTCTGCACCTGGCCACCTTCTATGCATCGTATGCTGTTTTGTTTTTCTTCATGTCAACTCATTACCACCTACTGTAATAATGTTATTGTTTGTTTTCTTATTGTTCCTCTCCCTTCATGAGCATGGATAATCTTTGGTAGTTTACTCACTGTTTACCCAGTTCTTAGTGGAAGTCAGACGCTCAATAAATATTTGTGAATGGATAAATGAATCAATGAATTAGGTGACACTCCGAGGCCCGATCATATTTTATAAATAATAATTGCAATTCTTAATTTAGAAACACAAATCTTTTGAATGTGGTAGATAATTGGGCTGTGAATCAAAGGATTTTGGTCAGGCAATTTTTTTTTTTAACATCTAGGAGGATGCATGTTGCTGAAACTCACCATGTTTCAGGCTCTCCACATTGTACCTGGGCACAGCTCCTGGGATATAAGAGCACTCAGTCCCTGAGGGTTGAGGGAGAAGGATCACAATAAGAAGAGAAAGGAAAGAACAGAGTGGGGAGGGGTGGTGAAGGACAGCAAAGGAGAAAGTCAGGGAAGGGAAGAAATTGGAACGCCCACCTGTGCTGAGCAGTATGCTTGCGATGGTGCTGGTGATGAAGATGAAAGACCAGGGTGGGCCAGTGAGACGCTGTCCCATGGTAGATGGTGCAGCATGGCAAAGCCACTCTACCTCTGTTGGCCTGGTTGTCTGCAGGGAAGAGGACTCTGAGTGCCTCCGTTCTTTGTTTCTCCTTTGGGAGAAGAAAAGATTTTCTCAGAATCCCTGAACAGCACTTCTGTGAGCCTCAGCAGTACCAAGATCCGCAGTGAAACTTTTAGACATGCAGTCACCTCTGGGGGCATTTTCTGTCCTCAGTGACAGGGCAAGTTGCTCAGCCTTGTGTCAATGCACTTTCTTATTGGCTTGCAAAAGTCTACATAAATGACTCTCTGAAAGGCTTTTCTGTCTCCAGCTGTTCTCAGCAAAGGAAACAATAGCTTACTAGTGACTCTGTGTGCCTGTGTCACCCCTATAATAATAACCTGCCACTTAGAAATGGTAGCAGAGGCAAACTCACTCCATGGGAAGGGCATTTTGGTTTGCAACTCCAAATGTTATAAAGAAAAACAAGCCTGGCCCAGGTCATAGCATCTATGACTAATGAAAACTACCAGCCACCACTCTCCACTGGACCGAAACAAGAGCCAGTGTTTATGGGTGACTGTGCCACCATGATCCTTCCTCAGCCGGACCCCAGCATTCTCCTGAGGAAGGTCCCTATTGGCCTTATTAGTCGCCACATTCCATACTGATCTTCCTAGCAAAAGGGGTGTGAAGCGATGCTACTATATAAGGTTATTTCCAGCTGCCAAAGTGGTGCTTTCATGACAAAGCTTCGTGTGTCAGACCATTCTCCCCCCAAATCAAGGGCAAGAGGGAGAGATCTCTTGGATGAGATCCTTTGGGTGTGTGACCACAAAATGCAGAAATATGCTGCCAGTAATGATGTCTGACATCACTGTGTACTGGACATTCAAAAATGCATGCCCTTTTTTGGAATCTAGAAAGACAACTCTTTGGGGTCACAGTTCACAGATGCACATTCTGTACTTACATTCACTGTATAGATGTGAAAGGGTGCCCCAGGATTACTTCATTTTCAGAAACTGGAAAGAGGAGAGAGTTCTGATTTCCAGGTTAATTTTTTTAAAAATATATGTTTTATTGATCTTTTACAGAGAGGAAGGGAAAGGGATAGAGAGTTAGAAACATCGATGAGAGAAACATCGATTCAGCTGCCTCCTGCACACACCACCCCCCCCACCGGGGATGTGCCCACAACCAAGGTACATGCCCTTGACCGGAATCGAACCCAGGGCCCTTGAGTCCGCAGGCCGACACTCTATCCACTGAGCCAAACTGGCCAGGGCTTCAGGTTAATTTTTAAAAATATATTTTTATTGATTTCAGAGAGGAAGGGAGAGGGAGAGAGAGACGGAAACATCAATGATGAGAGAGAATCATGGATGGGCTGCCTCCTGCACGCCCCACACTGGAGATCAAGCCCGCACCCTGGCATGTGCCACTGACTGGAATCAAACCCGGGACCCAAGCCCTAGCTGGTTTGGCTCAGTGGATAGAGCGTCGGCCTGCGGACTCAAGGGTCCCAGGTTCGATTCCGCTCAAGGGCATGTACCTTGGTTGTGGGCACGTCCCCAGTGGGAGGTGTGCAGGAGGCAGCTGATCGATGTTTCTAACTCTCTATCCCTCTCCCTTCCTCTCTGTAAAAAATCAATTAAAAAAAAACAAAAAACGGGACCCTTCAGTCCGCAGGCCCATGCTCTATCCACTGAGCCAAACCAGCCAGGGCTCCAGGTAGTTTTTTAGTAACTAACTTTTCTGACATTTAACTCAAGGTTCACACTGTGGAGGATGGATCTAGGGAGGACACAGAGACCCAACATCCTTTGTATCTGATGCAGGTTGTAGAGAGGAATGCATTTACCTTTCTTGGGGTAGATTTTTAAATTTAACATTACAGTGAATTCATCAGCAACATATTCTGCGGGTATGAAAGGTTTGAAGAAAAGAGAGAAGATGCAGGAAGGGGAGAGTGATCCAGAAATGCCCTAGTTAAATTATGGGGAATAATTAATACCAAAAAAAAAGTCAATAACTTTATATTACTGAAAACAGAGCATGAAAATAAAAAATGTATTTTAAATTGTGAAATAGAAAAAAAAATCTTTCAAAGTAATAATAATAATAAAAAACTCTCTATGATAGAAAATAGTAGAAAATAAAAATTGTCCCCTGTAGTATTTAAAGTAGTTTGAATTTATTTTTACTCCTAGGCAATACTAGAAATTACTGGTTTAGATCAGAGTGTTTTTCCAAATCACTGAATTATAGAAAAATAATTTCTTAGGTGTAAAGGGACCATTTCTGGTAGAACACGTTTAGACTTCTTCCCATTTCCTTTTATCCTCCAAGTCAGCAAATGCTTATATTAGTATTATTCTCATGAGACACCCCCCCCCCCCGTACATAGACATAAAACTAACCTACAAAAAGTTTACCAAAAGCATCTTAGAAAGGAGCAATTAGGAAAAACTTCTTTAAAAGGTAATTTCTCTTACTGGATGTACATGAGTTGTTTTTTACTTCCACAAACTTAAGTTTCTTCAGTGTGGGTCTGCCCCTTCCAATCAGTTGTAGGCCTGATCAAAAGGCTGACCTCTGAAGAACAACAGGCTGCCTCCAACCCAAACTTCAACTCCTCCATGGCTGCTGGCCAACCTTGCAGATTTTGGACTTGCCAACATCCACAATTGCACAATTGCATGGGCACAGACACACACATGTGTTTGCACATGCAAGCAGACACACACATACTAATGGCTCTATTTCTCTGGAGAACCTTGACTAATATAGCCTCCAATAGTCTACCTTCAACTCAGTCATTAAACTGATCCTTAAAATCTGTCAGACCTTGTTCCTCCTCTGTTCGCCTCCCAATGGATCCCATCTCAGTCAGAGAAAAGGTCATGCTTCTTACAAGGATCTACAACTCTCTGCATGATCTCTGTACCTGTCCGGTGCAATCTGCCCTCCTCACGCCCCATTCTGCTATAGTCACACTCCTGACTGTTCCCCACGGCTCAGATTATCTGCACTCACTATTCCCCTGTCTAGAACATTTCTCCCAGGTGTCTGCATGACTCTCTCCTTCATCTCCTTCAAATTTTTGTCAGCTCCTCAGGATTCCTCCTTAATCACTATTTAAATCACATACACAAACACTTGCCCCCTTCTAACATACTTCTTGCTGGCTCTCTCTTGTTACCACTGGAATGTAAGCTGCATGAGGGCAGGAATCTTTTATTCCTAGACTAGAAGCCCGATGCATGAAATTCGTGCAAGGGGCTCGACCCTCACAGCCCCTCACAGCCCCTCAGCCGGCTCTCACAGCCCCAGCTTCATCCGGACAGTCATCAGGATGGTTGTCCGGAATGTCACCTGGACAGTCGTTCTGCTGTTTGGTCTAATTAGCATATTAGCTCTTTAATATATAGGATTCCTAAAGGCCCTTAGTAAATGTTTGTGGAAATGAATGAATGCCTTCTGTCCTCTCAGAAAATTTTCTCTAGCACTTACCTGCTCTCTTTTGTATTTTTGAACTTTCTCCTTTGGCTATTTCCTCTCAGCACTAAAAAAAAAAAAAAAAAAAAGGTCCTGCAAGAGCCTCCATATTAACAAAACAAAACAGTAAAGACCAACCATGAACTTTCCCTCTGACCCATTCTGTCCTCTGCTCTACACCACTCCCTGAGTCACTTCATCAAACCCAGAGTTTCAGCCATGATAACAGGTTGATGACATCCATTTGTATCCATACCTCTGGCCCAGCCCACTCTCCTGGAGTGGCAAGTCCTTTGGGACAACTGCCTAATACACATTCCCCCACCTGTGTTTCACAGACATCTCAACATTTCCAACACTGAGCCATTTCATTCCCCAAACTTACCCTTCTCATGTGTCCCCTGTATGTGTTATTCTTGTCCACCCAACTTGCCCAAGCCAGAAACTCAGGTTCCTTATACCTCCTCCCCGTTCCGCACCCCTAATTATACATTTTCATGAAGTTCTTTCCATTGACTTCCTAAATCACTCTAAAATACATCTCTTCTCTTCAGGGGCCTAGTTCAAAATCTCACCACTTTCTGTTTATATTACTACCTAACCCCTCAATGGTCTTTCCTTCTTCTTGTCTTTTTCCTGCTATCTTAATCCTCCGTGGCCACCAGAAGTAATCCTTCAGAAAAGCAAATGAGGTCCAATCATAGCCCAGCTTAAAGCCCTTCCTTGGTTCCCCACAGCATTAAGAAGAAAAGTCTAAAATATTGCATGACCCAAAGCCCATCTACCTTTCTCACATTTGCCCCTCAGCCCTCCTGACCTATACTTTCCCTGTGGCAAACTGAATACAGTTCCCAAAATGTCACCTCATCAAGCCTCTTGCCCTTATTCATGCTGACACTTCCTTCTGGAACCCCATCTCCTTTTTATTTACACAGCTGCCTTGTACTCATTCTTAAGTCTCACTTGCGCACCGCCTTCAGCAGTCTGGTTTAGATACTCTTTCTTTGAGCTTACAGCATCACATCTGTACTTCTACTAGCATCTCCCATCTACGTGATTTACTTTACTTCCATCTTTCTAAACTTACCAATTTTTTAGGGCAAGGAATTTGTCTTCATGCATTTTGTATTCCTCACTCTTAGCTCAGTTCCTGGCATAGAATAGCTGTTCAATGGATCTTATTTAAATGAAATGACCAATTTTCTTGTCAGTCCCTAGCTAAATAAATCTAATTAAATGAAATAAATGGACTGTGACACTCAGACAGCTTGTGATTAACTAGAAGAGTGAGGCTACGTTCACCGGGGGCCTAGGAAAAGGATTCTACCATTGATGGAATGAGGGTTTCTCCTGGATCTCCACTAGCGCATGTGTCGGAAATGGAAAGGGCGATTGAGGTGGCTAGTGATGACGGCAGTGCGGGGAGAGAAGGGAACGATTTGCAGTCAGGAGTTGTGTCAATGTGACAGCAACTAAACCCAAAGTCACTGTAATGTCAGTTCCCATTAGCAGGAAGAATAACAGGGCAGTAGAGGTATTCTAAAGCGGTCACATAGAGAGAACAGGACTGTGCAGCTGGAGAGAACTTGAACGCTTACCGAGGAGAATGCTTGTCCACATCCAAAAATCCTTTCTGGAGTAATGATAGGAATGAGGAGACTAAGATTCTCTTGATTCTTTCTTGAGGGCTACAGAGCCCAAATTTTCTGAGAAGTGCACATGAGGATGCATGGATTAAACATTGAAGCACAATGCACCTTTCATAGGAACTCCATTCAGGGCACTTTTTGTTGTTCTAAAGAAAGTAGAAGTAAAAAAGAAAAAAAAAAGGGATACATGTAAATGAGAATGTATAGGTCAACTGTTCAAGTATAGGAATTGATATAAAATTGTGTCATAAGCTGAAAATGAGAATGTGATTAGCCTCATAAAAATGAGCTTTATGCCATATGACTTCCTTTTAGTTTCATATCAGTTCATTAATTCACACTACTTGGGGCCAGTGGTTCCACATACTACTAATTGGTCAGATTGTCACAATCCAGCCTTGGTTGCAAGACTTGTAAAAGCAACTTTATCACTTGACCTGCTGAAATCTGATTACACTTTCTTTATGGCAATGGATTATGATTTTCTGCAAAGGTGAATGGGTGGCTATTTGGATAGGCCTCTGAACCTCTGTTTCACACAGAATAACTAGAAAATTCTACTAGGAACTTCTTTATATATTCAGATTTGGGGTATTTCCCTGCTTTTTTAAAAAAGTGTGTAAAATTATTATCTATGGCATCAACCAATTTATCACCCTGATTAAAAAGGAAATTAGGAGAGCCCTAGCTGGTTTGGTTCAGTGGATAGAGTGTCAGTCTACAGACTGAAAGGTCCCAGGTTCGATTCTGGTCAAGGGCACATGCCCAGCTCTATCTCCAGTAGGGGACATGCTGGAGGCAGCCAATCAATGATTCTCTCTCATCATTAATGTTTCTATCTTTCTCTCCCTCTCCTTTCTTCTCTGAAATCAATAAAAATATATTTTTTTAAAAAAGAGGAAATTAGGAGAATTTAGCACTATCATTCTTATTGTGAATATGCCAGTTCAAAGTAATCATTTCCCTTTCCAAGGACAACTAATAGAGTGAAAATAATGACTTTGGAGTTAGTAGGTGTGTTTTGTGTGAAAAATTTTCTGCTTACCAGCTAGATGAACTGTAGGCAAATTATTTAACTTCTTTGGGTCTCAGGTTTCTTATCTGCCAAATGTGTACTAGTATAACACCAATTAATGGCTTTGTAGATTAAACTAGATGTACAATTCTAGAGGAATCCTGGCACATCATGATGTGGTTTTTTTTTTTGTTTTGTTTTTTAGTAAGCCACGCTAAATTTTTTTCCACTATTGACCTCTTGTTTGTATGATCTAGATAATCCAGAATTCTTATTACCCTCATTTTGAGGATCTGGATATGTTTCCAATTTTAATTATCTGTCAATTCTATGTTCTCTGCTCATTTATTTTGCATGTATTTACTAAATACTTACTATATGCCAGTCAATGTTGCAGTGAATAAAAGAGGTCAAGTCCATGCTCTCATAGAACTGATAATCTAGTAATTGGATGAATTCAAATTTGGAACAAGACTACTGATGATTTCATTACCCAGAAATAAAATTTTTCTGCAGTTAGAGACAAACACTTATTTTTAACACCTGAATATTCTCAAGTGTCTCTTTTTTTATCTTGAGTTCATTTTTCTCTTGAGATTTTGTCTCTGGTTTCCAGATTGAAGATCATTCTTTTTTAGAAAAGAGAAGCAAAATCAGGGTTGCATAATTCTATCTTCTCTCTCTCATCTAAATATATAAAAGTCTAATATGCTAAGTGACCCTCTGACGTCTGCTGTGATGCGCACTGACCACCAAGGGGCAGACGCTCAACGCAGGAGCTGCTGTGATGCGCACTGGCCAGCACCATGGACCTGGTGCTGACAAACCAATAATTGGCTTCCTCCAAGTGGGACACAGGCCCCACCACCACCCCAGAGTGACAGCCCACCAAATTGCAGCCAACGCTGCCAAGATCCCATGGTGCAAAATGCAGCCTTCAGCCCAACCCAGACCAGAAACAGTGGCTGTGGGTGCCGGGTAATGACATCACCCACCAACACCCAGCTTCCTCTCCCTAGCAACAGGCCATTTAACAATAAATGGCACCATGGACCTGGCACCCACAAACCAACACTCGGCTTCCCCCAAATGGGACACAGGCCCCACCACCATCCAAGAGCAATACCCCATCAAATTGCAGCCAATGCTGCCAAGACCCCATGGCACAAAATGTGGCCCACAGCCCAGCCCAGACCAGAAATGGTGGCTGTGGGCACAGGGTAATGATGTCATGTAGCAACGCCTGGCTTCCTCTCCCTACTAACTAGTATCCTTGGAGTTTCTTCAGCCTAGAAACATGACTTGCTTTATAGCCAGGTACAAACATTTTACACTTTAACCAAATGTTTGTGAAGCATTTTCCCGTGCCTCATCTCATTTGATCCTCACAGAAGTCCTGGAGTAGGTAGATAGGAGACTCGGTAGAATCCTATTTTCTTTTTTTTTAATTTATTTTTATTGTTTAAAGTTTTACATATAGTAATACATATATCTCCTTTTTTTCCCCCAATGACCTTTCCCCAGCCTCCCCTACCCCCTGTCGCATGCCCTCATCCCACCCACCCCCAGTGTCTTGTGTCCATTGGTTATGCTTATATGCATGCATACAAGTCCTTTGGTTGATCTCTTTTTCGTTAGCCGGAAAACGGAGATTTAGGAAGTTTAGAAACTTGACCCGACTGAAAAGAAGTAAGAAATAGTGGACCTTGAAAATTACTTCAGGTTTTCTCACTGCACAGAATATAGTCAAACACTGCTGCAGTTAAATATTTTACCCTTTGTTTTTCCTGCATGATCTACAATAATAATATGCTTCGTGTTGATATTTACTGCTGTGTTGCTGACAATTACCTGAAAGAGAAGTTAGGGTGTTTCACTGGGCTGGAAAAAGTTTAGCTAAATCAGAAAGCAGGTCTAATTAAGCAAGTTTATTATACATATGTGTGTATATATACACACACACACACACACACACATATATATATATATATATATAAAATCAGAAAGCAGGTCTAATTAAGCAAGTTTATTATATATATATGTATATGTATCAATCTGCTTCGTGTTGATATTTACTGCTGTGTTGATATTTACTGCTGTGTTGCTGACAAGAAAGCAGGTCTAATTAAGCAAGTTTATTATATACATATATATACACACATATATATAATAAACTTGCTTAATTAGACCTGCTTTCTGATTTAGCTAAACTTTTTCCAGCCCAGTGAAACACCCTAACTTCTCTTTCAGGTACTTGTCAGAAACACAGCAGTAAATATCAACATGAAGCAGATTGATATATATATATATATACATAAATATATATACATACATATATATGCACATATATACACACACACATATATACGTATATACACATATATATGTATATGTGTATACACACACACATATGGCTAAGTTGACTCGCACATGCGCAATACATATAAAGCTCCACTGGCGCCAATCGTATGCATATGTTTCGATCTGTCATTGTTGATCGTGAATTTGGTTGACACTTCTATTATAGAGAAAGGGCAAGTAGCGATATTAAAATATTTCTTCTAATTAATTTCCTTTCAATGTGCATGAACCCATGCACTGGGCTACTAATACAATAATATTTTCCCAGCATTCCTAGGCAGTATCTGTCCTTCTTTGCTCTCCTTGGTTTTCTGGACATAGTTTTCAAAGCCCCTTTGGCTTGTTCTAGCTCATTCTATGTAAGAGTCCTGAGAGTAGCTGGTTATGTTCTTCTGTGTTTGTCTTTTGTAGTAAGTCCTTTAAAATCTGAACTGATGAACTGATCTAAGCTCACCAGAGCCCTCCTTGCTGGCCATATTGGTTGCTGAATGCCACACTCTTTACTTAATTTAATTACATGGTGCATTCAGTCTCTCTTTCTCTCTTGAGTCCTATACCCATTTGGATCTCTGGCCAAAGTACTGAAATTTTGTAAAAGCTTTTCTAAAATCTGAGATCATAATAATTCTTTAGACTTGGACTGGTCAACTTGCCATATATGCAATTATAAATATTCTAGAGGTCACATTTTAAAAGTAAAGTAAAATAAAACAAGTAAAATTAATTTTAATAGTATGTTTTATTTAACCTAATAGATCTGAAATATTAGCATTTGAAGATGTAATCAATAAAAATTATTAATGAGATGTTTACCTTATTTTTGCACTAAGTCCTCATAAGCAGGTGCGTATTTTGTACTTTCAGAGCATCTCATTCAGACTAGATCCCTTTCAAGCATTCAATGGGTCCCTGACCTACTGACTACCATATTGCCCAGCACAGCTCTGAACCCATCATTGCAGAACTTATTCATGTATTCGTTATTTTCTTTTAATATTAAATGGTTCCTTTACTTAATGCATTTGGTTTGTAAAATCTTTGACAAAGGATAAAAGTACCTTAAACTGAGCCAATTAGAGGTAATTTTTACTATATTATGAGCTGAAGTCTTGTGATTTTTGCTTCCTCTTTCTCATAATTTGCATATTAATGTATCTGACAATATTATTTGAAATAATCAACAGCCTTGTAGGGGGTCAGTAATCATTTCTGCCTCTGTTTTCTTCATCTCCACTCTCCATTGCTTTTCATCTTTAGTGTCTTAGCTTGTCATAAAAAAATAGTAGCTTAATCTAGCTGTAAAAGATATCAGATAAACAAACAAATTGGAAAATGGTTGATCTCATTAATAAGCAAATAAATGCAAAATAAAAGAACATTTGGGAGCTATTTTGCCCATTAAAGAAGTGGTTTACTTTTAAATGGTAACATCCAGTGAGAATAAAACCTTGTAAACTGTTCCTCACACACTATTAGTGATATTGACACATCCTTTGAGGTAAACCCTTTGACAATGTGAGTCAATGATGTTAAAAATATTCATTCCATTTGATCCTCTAATCATCCTACAGGGAATACTAATCATAATACTCAGAATTATTCATAAAAGTGAAAACAACCTCAATGCCCAAAATGGGAATGAAATAAATTACACTATGTTCATTAGGCAGTATATTAAATATATATAAAAGTGATGATTAAATAAATCTTTCAAGAATAAAAATATCAGAATTACATGTTAAGAATGAAATTATATATGTATATACTTCTATGAAACATGCAAATCAAAGGAAGATACTAGAAAATAATATACAAAAATGAAACAATTGTTCTATTTCAGTATTGGGACATAAATGATCTTTTTATTGCTTCATGGTCCATGTTTTCAGAAAAAAAAAATTGCAATTTATTTAAATAAAATAGTTCCCTTTAAAAGTCATTAGTATGGTGTTGAAGTGCTGCAGAAGCATGTTCAGTCATTTTCCAGTTGCTCAAGAAAGGACCTGAATCCAGAGCCTAATGAGCTCTGAGGCCTGAGCTCACCTCTATCATGATTCTTGGCCTCAGCTTTCTTCTCTATACAAGCAGCAACAGAATTAAATGACATTGTAGATTTTTCAGATCTACTAGTAAAATTCTATGATTTTCCAAAAGCATGGACCAAAATGATCTCTGCTGTGTGTTTATAATGAGAATCAAATGAGATAATGTTTATGAAAGCAATTTAAACTATAAAAAGCATTATACCATTTTACATTGGTACTAATCATTCAAATTTAGCTCTGTAACTGTACTGTGTTTTGGACTTTGGCAAAATAATCAAATATTGAGTGTCAATTTATGTACATATTTTATTGTTTCCTTTTTCTTTTTTTTAATATATTTTATTGATTTTTTACAGAGAGGAAGGGAGAGGGAGAGAGAGTTAGAAACATCAATGAGAGAGAAACATCGATCAGCTGCCTCCTGCACACCCCCTACTGGGGATGTGCCCGCAACCAAGGTACATGCACTTGACCGGAATCAAACCTGGGACCCTTGAGTCTGCAGGCCGACACTCTATCCACTGAGCCAAACCATTAGGGCTATTGTTTCCTTTTTCGATTGGATGACAATAAAAGGTGCCTCAACAAATTGATGGAGATGAAATAAGTGCCCTCCTATACAAGTGTGGTTACTTCACAACCTACATACATCAGCAGGCCTCTTACTCCACTTCCATAGGAAACCACATTTCAACACCAATGTACCAATTAGTAAGACATTTATTCTAACTTGTTGTAAAACTTTTGGGTTTTCATGCATAATTTGTTCAAGAAATATATGTATTCCAACCAAGTTGGAATGTGTCAGGCACTATCATAGGTTTTGACCAGAAAATAAAATAGAAATGGTGCCTCACGGAGTTTATAGTCCTGAGGAGGGTTGTAGGAAGGCACTGAGCAAGCCAACCAACAGATTAAAAAATCATATATATAGTATATATGCTACTCTGTTATAAGTATGAATAGAAAAAAATTAGTTGCCACAAAAACATGATTCAGAGTGGATGGTTAAGGATGGGATCTCTCTGAGCAAGTGACCACCAGAGCTGAGAGAGTGAGGAAGAAAGGCAGGCAGCCTCATAGAGTTGGGGAAAGGAGTTGCAGGCAGAGAGCAAGCCCAGCCAGTCTGAAGGAGGATAACTGACTTAGTTCAAGGAGTTGAAAGTAGCTTAGCATAGCTGAAAACTTCAGTGTGAGGAGGACGAAGAAACAAGATGTGATTGAAGAAATGGGAAAAGCCAGGAGGTCTGGACCTCTGGAAAGAAGTCTGACTGGGACTCTGGGTGTGATGTAAGCCATTGAAATGAAACTGCGCTTTCTGTGGCTCCGGTTACTCATATGTCTACCACTTGATTTGTCTCACAGGCCACTTAATTTTTAAGAAATTTTTTTTTTTCTGTGTGTTTAAATACAGATTTTCTGAATTAAATTTACAGTTACTTCCTTCTGTATTTTCCAATCTGCTGTTCATCCCATTTAGTGAAATTTTCATTTCTGATTTTTTTTAGTTCCAGATTTTCCATGTATTTAATTTTTATGATTTTGATTTCTCTGTTGAAATCCACCATCTCTTCATCTAAAATATGTTTTCTTTTTTATGCCTCAAACATATTTATAATACTCTTTGAAAGGTTTTATTTCATAATTCTACCTTCTGGGTCATCTCAGGTCTGTTTCTATTGACTTTTTTGCCTTCTGATTATGGCACACATTTTTCTGCTTCTTTGCATGCCTAGTAACTCTTTATTATATGTTGGGTATTACAGTTTCTATTTTGTTTGGAGTCTGGATTTTGTTGCCTCCCAAATAATATTGAGCATGGCAGGCAGTTAATTTACTGGTGGATCAGATTGACTTTAGGCTGTTTAGAATGGCTTAAGAGTGGCACTTACTCTTTGGTTAATACAGACCTTTTTTTTTTAGCAAGTCAACAATTTTAGTAAATTTATATAATTGTATCATTATCACCACAATCTAGTTTAAGAACATTTTCATTATCCCCAAAAATTCTTGTGCCATTTATAGTGAATTCTAGCTTCTACCTTCATTCTTAAGAAGATACTGACCTGCTTTCTAACTACAATTTTGCCTTTTTTAGATATTGAATATAAATTAAATAGTCTTTTGCATCTGGCTTTCATTTAGCAAATTTTCAGCTTAATATATTTTATAGCATGTATCAGCAGTTCATTCCTTTTAATTGCTGAATATAATTTCATTGTATGCATATACCTATTTTGTTTATCCAATCACCAATCAATAGACATTTAGATTTTTTATTGTTTTCTGGCTATTTTTAATAACTAGAGGCCCGGTGCATGAAATTCATGCACGGGTAGGGTCCCTAGGCCTGACCAGCAATCAGGGCCGATTGGGGCCTTCCTTCCCCCTTCAGAAACTACAGAAATGCTATCCAAAGTAACTGTGCCATTCTCATTTTCACCAGAATACATGAACTTCCCTGTTTCTCCACATCCTTGCCAACACTTGGTAATGTTGTACTTCTCATTATAGCCATTCTAGTGGATATGTAGTGGGGTGCCTTTATTATTTACTACATCTGATTACTAAGAATGTTGAGCAAGTTCTTGTGTGCTTATTAGCCATTCATATATTTTTTTAAATGAAATATATATTCAGATTTTTGTTAACTTTTTGATTCAGTGGATAGTGCTACTTTTAAGGTGTGGTTTTTCTATGATTTCAACAGAATGCCTAGGGTACTCAGTGATATGACTGCACCCTGACTGGTCAGAACTCCAGAGCCACCCTGCACTGTGTAACCTCCAGTATCCCAGTGCTCACCCATTGGTAGCTCTTCTTGGCTGGTAAACATGGAGTTTCACCCTGAGCAAACCCAGGTTGGTACTGGCAAAAGACTCAAAGGAACCTATATGCAGATCTCTAACACTACTTCCCTGGGTAACTGTTTCCTCTCTGGATACTCTTCTCCATGAATTACAGTTGCCTCAACGAACTTGAACTTTGATATCCATCTCCTCCACCTAGTAAGACCACTGTTCTCAACCTTATTTGGAAAGTGCGGCAGGCAGAAAGCTGAGGAGAATGTAAGATGTTATCTAAATTCACATATTTTCCTTTTCTTAAAAATGGCAGACCTGTGTGGTATATAATCCAACATCTGAAAACAGTTACTTCATATATTTTGTTCAGTTTTATAGTTGATTACTTTGGGTACTTAAATTCAATACCTATTAATTAATTATGTCCAAAATTTTATTAAAATATTTTGAAAACTTCCACTGCTTTTTATTTTAAATAAATAATGCTTTCTTCTGGGAAGAGTTTGAATTTTGCAATAAAATAATAATGCATGTGACTTTCCAGCTGAACCTTTGCTCTATGGGACAATTAAATAATCATTTACAAAAGTCTTGATTTAATTAATGGAATTTAAACTTATGATATGAAGTGACTTTATTCTAACTGCTTCATAGAGACTGAAAATGCATGCCAAATAAAATGCATGATCTCACAAAATTTGTGTGAGATCAGATTGATGCACAAAAGGGCTGCAGTTCAAATTTAAGGAGCTATTAAAATGGAAAATGGAAGAAGCCATCAATAGCCTCATTATTCTAAACACAATGAAATTCAGAATGTAAATATAGTCTGCCAAAGTGGAATTGTTTGTGAATGCCACAATTATAGATGGCAATGAGTGCAGATCAAAACATACTTTGTGGCCCTGGCTGGTGTGGCTCAGTTGGTTGAGCATTGTCCATGCAATAGAAGGTCCAAGATTCAATTCCCATCAATTCTCCATCAGGGCACATGCTCAGGTTTCAGGTTCGATCCCCAGTCGGGGTGCATAAGGGAGGCAACTGGTCGATGTTTCTTTCTCTCTTTCTCTCTCTCCCTCTCCCTTTCTCCTTCGCCCTTTCTCTCTAAAGTCAATAAAAACATCCTTTTTAAAAAACGTACTTTGTGTGAAGCTCTGGAATAGTGGAATGAAAAGAAGTTTGTTTAAGGCCATATTTAGTCTGATGATACTATAAATGTAAGTTGTGTTAAGAAAAAAAAAGTATATTTATGCTAAATGTTATTTCAAGGATTAGTATCTAAATATTGTAGGTAACATTCTAGAAAATTCTACATCAGCCCACAAAGTAGAAAAAAAATAATCATCTGCATTCTTAATACAAAGGATCTTGGCTAAAAACACTCCACCTATAGTCTCTGGAAGCCAAAAAAGAAAGGCCATCCCATTATCACGGATAAGCATTCCCAGTGAAAGTTAACATGACAGGATTCTCACTGCCCCCTGTTAAATTCTGACAAATAGCTCACAGTTCTCCAAAAGATTATGTATCTATCTATTAATATTAATAAGGGTGATTTAGTCTAGAATCCCTGCCACTATACTTTCTTAAAGTAATGTTGAGTATAACCTAAAAATTTTTAAATTTTATTTTGTTAGCAATTTATATTTCAAACTTTTTCACTGCACATGGAAAAATATAAGCACAGATTCTATCCCTTTTGTTTGTATCTCTAATCTCAAGGAATATACAAAATTATCAAGATATAATTAATTTTGATTCATGTCCATATGTTGGAAGTATGTGCTGCAATATAATTTTGAGTAGTGATGGCTAGATAGTATCCAAAAATGGATTTTAAAAACTGTCTAATAATTAAATGATCATATCTCTCAAATGTGAAAAATGATGAAAGGCAGCAAAAAGATTAGGAATCTGGAAATCTGCATTCTAGTCGAAGCAGGACAAGATCAAATGGAATGATTAAAGCTTAGTTATCTCAGTTATCCTTCTCATCCAAAAAGTATAGGCTTTCTCAGCAAGATCACTGTAGAGCACATCTCCAAGAGCTCCATGATGCAGCCTGCAGCTCAGACATCTGCACGGAATAGCTAATAAGCACAGGAGTGCTGAGGCCAGAATTTGCTCCACATAAGAGGCTTATCCTTTAACTCTCTCTCTCTCTCTCTCTCTCTCTCTCTCTCTCTCTCTCTCTCTCTCTCTCTCTCTCTCTCTCTCTCCCACCCCCTCTCCCTCTCTGGCTGTCTCTCAATTCACACTGAGTGTTTAAAGTGCCTGATTAATACTACAGAAAACGTTAAGACCAGGAAAAACAACAGCTTTGTTTCACCATGTTTATGAATTCATTTGTTCTCAGGGCTTCCTGTTTTTCAAATGATTTAAACTAGAGCTGGTATGCTCCTAATGTTTCTTTTGTTTTCCTTTGTCTTAAAATTTTCCTGGAATTTTCAAAAAACCCCATCTCTCTTAGCTGTCCTACTTGAAAATAAATTTTCTTTTTAATAAAATTTCTCCTCTGAAATGTCCTGTGACATAGTCTCCCTCACAGGTAACATTACATTGCAGTTTGGTCTCTGGTACTGTTTTTGCATCTTCACTTTTAAAAAGTAGGTCTCCTTCTGTGTTAAGATGTCACGCTCATTAGTCATCACAAGGGAATTCCGATATTAACAATGACACTTTCTACTTGTACAGTAGTGAATTTTATTAGGTGATTCTAATATATCTCTTCATTGGATCTTTCTCACAAGGCTCTTTTGGGGCAGGCATGGCAGGCATTACCCTTTAAGAAGGAAGAAGTGGAAGATGGAAGATAGTGAGTCACAAAGAAGGTAGGTGATAGACTTGGAGGGAGAACCCACCTTCTCTGTGGCCCCTGGTCTGAGACTCAATCCACTACCCCAACTTGTCCCTCTAAAGAAACAGGCGTTTCATTTCCTTCAGCCCTGAATTAAAGTGAAAGCTGCATTGGACACATCTGTGAAATTCCTGTTTTCATTTGGCTGTCACTTGATCGGAACTTTTGCTACTAGTTGGAAGAACAGCAGACCTCTACTAGTTGCCAATAATCTGCTCGCTTGATGATGAGCACACAGATTGCTCTTATCATTTTGCTTCACACCCCTGAGGCAGGAGGAAGCAGTTTCTGAGTGTGGTGTTTCATATACTGGTGTGTGTTTTCTTTGTTCTAGTTTTTTGTTTTCTTTAAATGAAATAGAACAAAATGAGGGGGATGGTACTGACATTTTATGTATGAATTGTTCTCTCTGACTTCTCTACATGACAAGTTCTAAAAAAGATTTCTAAATATCTGACTTAATCAGCATCTTAAATTGCCTTCTCTCTTGTGTGATAACTTTGTTCCCTATTATTAATGCATAAAGCAGTGGAGCTTTGGGCCCTGGGTATCAGCAGTCTAATCCCCAAATTTTAGGAGCTTTAAATAAATGACAGCATGATTGGATTTGGGTATCTGGGGAGTCAAGTTTTAGGAGAAGAACATGAGGTAACTTATAGTTTCTATATCTAGCTTTGATTATAATCCCAGTCTTTGGCAGATGAAAGAGTAGCTTCTTTTGTGTGTACCTCAGAATATATTATAATTTTATTTAAAGAGGGGAAAAAGGCAATTTAAGGTGAGTCATCAAGCTAGTAGCTTCCATAGTTTATGATATAAGAAGAACCAAATCTGTGCTTGGACAAACATAAGCTTTGCACCCTTGCGTTAGCACAGTGGCGCCCAGGATGACATCCTCGTTTTCACGAATGGACGTTAGCGAGGGACTCAAGCTTCAGCGTTGGGTGTATTTCCGTTGGCTTGGGAATCTACTGGAAGTCCCCAAATACTTTTCTTTCAGATTATCGCAGTTCTTCTCTGGAAAAACAG
Source organism: Eptesicus fuscus (assembly GCF_027574615.1). Classification (NCBI taxonomy): domain Eukaryota; kingdom Metazoa; phylum Chordata; class Mammalia; order Chiroptera; family Vespertilionidae; genus Eptesicus; species Eptesicus fuscus. Next base: position 83,478,122 of record NC_072481.1, read on the forward strand.
ATTAGATAAAGTTCACGGCCAAGCTAAATAGATGAACAATAGGAATTATAAAGCAGCCTGCAGGATCAGAGAACCAGCTCTTACCTGACCCGACACACCTTTGTTAGCCGCTGCATCTGACCAGGCGGCCATCAGTGCTATCCAATGACACATACCCTAAGGAAGCACATTTTGTTTGTGCCCAAACTTGATATAGCCTCTCAAGCTTAATAATGTTAAACAGCATTTACAATAAAACAATCCTTTGCTGCAAATAAAAATATATGTTCATGTATTTGAATATGAATCTTTTGTGTAAATTTCCACCATCACCGTGTAAGATCTGAGGTAATCCAGAAGCACAATAATGTGTGTCTGCTTCTCAGCCCCGTGTGGCCTAACACTGTTTCATATCCACAAATGGAATTTGTGGTGACTGGAAATTTATGATGTTTATGAAATACAGGAAACACTGAACATCTTTCTCATTTTTCATACCAAAACATCTATTTATAATGACTTGTTAAGAAACTTAGGAGACAATAGTAATTTTGGAGAAGCTGACAATTAAAGCAAATGTGTAGGTGATTATTAAATACCTACCATAAACAGATACATTTTTCCTCTAAAAATATTAAAGACTTCTAATTATAGTTTATAAGAATAAAGGACTCTCTCTTCTCAGTAGATATTCAAGTTTGTGAATTACTGCAAATGGATATGCCAAGAAAACAACTTAATTTATTTTAATTTAAAATGCATATATTCAGCTTACTCACTGATGGCCTGGACACTGGAAGCGAATATGGGTGAAGAACAAGGGAGATAAATACGTGGTTGAAATGGGCTCAAATTTTCTGGGACCTTGAGCAAATATTTAACAATTCTAAGCCTTCATTGCCTTAACTGAAAAGAAGCGCTGACTCCATAGTGCTAATAGAAGAATTAAGTGGGGAAAAAATAACATGTAAAATACATAACAGAGTACATGGCACACAATAAGTGTTTATACATTTTAATAATTACTGTTTTATTATTTTGTAAATTATTTCACATATGCTGTTTAATACCTTGAATGTATATTGACATTGATGTAAAGCTTATGAAATTCTGTTAAATTTCATAGAAATTATTTCTAGTTTATTTATTTATTTTTTTAAAATATTTTTATTGAATTCAGAGAGGAAGGGAGAGAGAGATAGAAACATCAATGATGAAAATCATTGATTGGCTGCCTCCTGCACAATCTGGGGGATTGAGCCTGCAACCAGACAAATGAACTGTGACCTGCTGGTTTACAGGTCGACACTCAACTACTGAGCCATGACAGCTGGGCTATTTCTAGTCTTTTTAAAGAAAATTCATGCTATAGCTATTTAACCTCCCATTTTGTTTCTATCCTAGTTTTTATTTTATTATGTGAATGTAACATGAATATATTTTCTATTTGGAAGCATTAAAACATTAGTTATATGTGACTGCTGTTTGGCGGCAAGCTTAACATCCAGTGTAGATTTCTATTTAATGTTGGCTTTGTTCACTTGAATTACAAGAATACATTTCCTTATTTTTTTTATGCATTAAAACATTGGTTGTTAGCAATACTGTTAGGGGAAACACATCACCCTCAAAGAACATGGTAAGAGTAACAGTAAAAGCAGCAATAATAAGAGCAGTCTTGCCTTGTGCCCTTCCATCCTCACTTCTCCTGAGGCTCAGGAGAGAACTATGTTACCTAACTGGTGGTAACAGCCATTGGTCCATATTTTTTTTTTAATATATTTTATTGATTTTTTTTACAGAGAGGAAGGGAGAGGGATAGAGAGTTAGAAACATTGATGAGAGAGAGCCATCGATCAGCCGCCTCCCACACACCCCACACTGGGGATGTGCCCGCAACCAAGGTACATGCCCTTGACCAGAACCGAACCTGGGACCTTTCAGTCCGCAGGCCGACGCTCTATCCACTGAGACAAACCAGTTAGGGCATTGGTCCATATTTTTAAGTAAGGTGGAGCCAACCTAATGAAAGGTTATGAAATTGAAGAACCAGTCCCTTCATTCTCCTTTCTGCTCTGAACAATATGACATTATGCAGAACTAAGCTCCCCTGCAGTGGACCTTCCCAGGGCTTAGACTGGTGTAAAGAGGGGATGTGCAGGGGAGGTAAAAGTGATGGGAGGTGGGGGAGCAAGACCTCAGCAAGCCCATTTGGCTGTGAACCTAAACCATCTGACATTTTTGTCCCCATCTATATATTAGTTTGTTCTCAAATTGGGTAGAAAAAGGTGTATTATTTCTTGGCCCCTTAAAACCCAATCACTCCCTGAACACCTTTCCCACAATCCTTAGCTCCTCTTCAGTGATGTCCAGTGATATGCATTGTATTTATCATTCCATGACTTTCCTTTGCTTTGACGTCAAGATAGATGACTCCAAAAATCTACACTCTATTTGTTTACATCTATTTATATTTTAATACAGATTGTACCTATTTTTAATCATTTGAGTTTTTAAATTTACAAACTATTCTAAAAGATTATTTATTTATAAACCTTTTGATTCCCCTTCACCCATTTCTCCCACCCCCAAACTCCTACCTCTGACGACCACAAATCTGTTCTCTGTATGAGGTTTTTTGTTTGTTTTACTTCATTTTGTTTTGAATTCCACATATGAGAAAGATTATGTGGTATTTGTCTTTTTCTATCTGACTTATTTTACTTAGCATAATGTCCTCGAGGTACACTCATGCAAATAGTAAAATTTTATTCCTTTTTACGGCTGAATAACATTCATATACATATCACAATTTATTTATTCATATATTGATGTGCACTTAGTTTTTTTCCATGTTCTGGCCATTGTAAATGTGCTACAATGAACATGGGGGTATATATATCTTTTCAAGTTAATATTTTTGTTTTCTTCAGATAAATACCCAGAAGTTAAATTGCAGGATCATATGGTAATTCTATTTTTAATGTTTTGAGGAACCTTTATAATGCTTTTCATAGTGGCTTCACCAATTTGCATTTCTAGCAACAGTGCTCAAGGGTTCCCCTTTTTTTCCACATTCTTGCCAACACTTGTTAATTCTTGTCTTTTTGATAACAGCTATTATAACAGGGGTGAGGTGCTATCTCATTTTGTTTTGATTTGCATTTCCCTGATGATCAATTATGTTCAGCATCTTTTCATGTAACTGTTGGCCATCTATCTGCCTTCTGTGGAAAAATGTCTATTCAGATCGTCTGCCCAATTTTTAATCAAACTGTTTGTAATCTTGCTACTGAATTATATCGGCTCTTTATATGTTTTGAATATTAACCCCTTATGAGATACATGATTTTCAAGTATTTTCTCCCATTCAGTAGGGTGCCTTTTTATTTTGTTGCTTTATTTCACAGTGCAGAAGATGTACTCCCACTTATTTAGTTTTACTTTTGTTGCTTTGACTTTGGGTGCCAGATAAAAAAATCATAGCCAAGATCTATGTCAAGAAACTTAGTGCCCATTTTCTTCCAGCACTTTTATATGTTTCAGGTCTATATTCAAGTCTTTAATCCACTTCGAGTTAATTTTTGTGTATGGTGTAAGATAGGGGTCCAGTTTCATTCTCTTGTATGTGGCTGGCTAGGTTTATCAACACCATTTTTTTAAAAAGACTATCCTTACTCCTTTGTATGTTCCTAGCTTCTTTGTGATAAATTAATTGACCATATATGCATGTTTATTTCTGGGCTCTCTACTCTGTCCCACTGATCTATGTTTTTATGCCTGTACCACACTATTTTGAGGATTATAGCCTTGTAAGAGAGTTTGAAATTATTGAGTGTGTGGGCTCCAGCTTTGTTCTTCTTTCTCAAAATTGTTTTGCCAATTCAGGGTCTTTTGTGGTTCCATAAAGACTTTAGGATTGTTTGTTCTGAAGTTTATCTATCGTGTGAATTTTCCTGTTTATCTCAAGGTATGTGTTGGGGCCCCATCCATTTATCTAATGCTTTCCTTTTTATTCATACTTAGAATTCCAGAGAAAGAATGTAATATGGTTTGTTCAGGCATTTCTCTACTGAAGGACTTTAGGTTGCTTATAATTGTTCAGAATAGAAAAATATCACATGATTAATTTTTCAGTTCATGTCTCCTTGCTACATGTTCTTCTATGGCTGATATGGAGAAATGAGGCATAGACCACGTTTTTAGTTCTAATGAATATTGCTAAATTGTCCTTTCCAATATCTCCATCAACTCAGATTCTGTGAGCTGGGTCTGAAAATGCTACATCTTCCACAGCCTTACCCATACCAGACATGATTAGTAAAAAACCATATCTCATTTTTATTTTTTAACTTTATATCATATATTAATTTCGTAAAGCCAGGGTCAGTGTTCTGGGCCTTTAGGAATCTGAGTTTTTAGTTTTCTTTACAACCACGGAAAGCCTCTAACCGCTATTTAACATTTTAAGTATTTGTATCTTACAACAAACTCCTTTATGCTGTGAATCATAGTTTTATGCAAAATAGAGCTCATTATAATGCCATAAATGTTAGCAGAATTCCCCTCCCATTATCTAGGAAGCAGCACTTAATTCCAGACTAATGAGATATATTAAGGCATATTCTTATTTATAAATCATTATTTTTCCTATTTTTTATATATTTTTTATCTTTATTGTTGAGAGTATTATAGATGTCCCCGCTTTTCCCCAGATGGCCCACTTCCACCCCAGTCCTTCACCACCCTATTGTCTGTGTCCATGGACAATGCATATATGCATATAAATTCTTTGGTTAATCTCTTCCACCAAAATAAACTGACACATAAAATAGAACCAGTGGCATGGAAACATGGGACAGACTGATGAAATAATTTGCATTTTTAGATTTCTATTGAGAGTGTACATTTTTAAATATATTTTTGGTTATTTGGTTATTTTTACGATGGATTTCTTACTTTTACCTTTTGAACATTTTTCTATTGGATCTTTTGACTTTTTATTACTGACATAAAATATTTTAAATTTTGTTTTTGGATGAGAATCTTGTTAGGTATATAAGACAAATCCCTTTTCCCTATCTAAATTGTATCTTTTAAAATATATTTTAATTGATTTCAGAGAGGAAGGGAGAGGGAGAGAGAGATAGAAACATCAATGGTGAGAAAGAATCATTGATTGGCTGCCTCCTGCATGCCCCACACTGGAGATTGAGCCCACAATCAAGGCATGTGCCCTTGACCAGAATTGAACCTGGGACCCTTCCCTCTGCAGGCTGATGCTCTATCCACTGAGCCAACCTGGCTAGGGCTAAGTTGTATTTTTTAACATTTTAATGTTTCTGTGTTGAACCAAAGTTTTGCATTTTGATGAACTTAAATGTATAAGTCTTCATGATTTTTTTTGTTTGTTTCTTGCCTAAGAGCCCTTTCCTACCTCGGTGTCATATAGTGTCATATTTTTTACTAGATTTATAACTTTCCTTTTTCAGTTATACTTTGAAATATTATCTTAAGCATTTCATATTAAAGTCACAAAAAACATAAACTTAACAAATCCTTTCAAACAACAATTAAGTTATTGTAAATACTTAACATTACAAGCATAACTTTTATGTATCTAATTCTGTCAAGTACATCCAATACTGACCTGGGAGACATACAAATTAAAAACAAAAACAATCCTAAGCATAAAAATTCTCCTTATCTTTAAGCTAGCTTATTAGAGATTTAGAATGACAGTTTCAGAGCATGAAGGGATGTTTGATTTACAGTCATTTTCTTCTGGTTTCTTTCTAACTGTGATTTCCCCAAAATAATGCCAATAAGTATAATTGTTGTAGTAATAATAATAAAAGTAACTTTGACTGAGTCGCTTATTACAGCAAGGTAACCCTTTACTAAACATACTGCTTTGATTCCTTACACTGACTTCTGAGGTTGGTAGTGTTGTGTTAGCATAGGTAGCTAGGTATTAATAAAGGAAGGGAGCAAAGGGAATCAGACATTATTAAGCATATAAAGTAGGGAGCATAAGCCTGCTTGCTTCACACACTCCCCAGGAACCACTGGTCATTCATTACCTGCAGATTACTGAGGGGAGAGATGGAACAACAAAGGGGAAATCTCTCTCTGGGTGCATGCTCAGTAGAAGCCAAGATGGCACAGGTGGAGGTGCTTCTACTATGAGGCATGTGTGGTAGGAACTAAGATGGCAACCATAGCGGCCTGTCTGTCTAGCCTGGAAAAAGGATCAGATTGGAGAAGGGACACAGAATCCCGGGAGATATAGGAAGTGGATTGCTTAGGGGGAGGATCTAGCACAAGCCTGTGAAAGCTTGGGAAGTTGATTGGTTAGTTAAAGAAGCGCCTGGCCCTTCCCAAGCCTGAGATAATATCACCCAAGCGTAACAAAGCTCTCTTGCTCCTGGGGTACCCTGTTGGTGCGCCCATTTTCTCTCCGTAGCAGCATGTGACCCCAGCAGCTACCTGGGGCCGGAGGCAGACAGCCTGACCCTGGGTACAGCAGCACCAGCCAGAGCACAACTGGGAACAGACTAGCTAGCTGGATGGGGACAATGACTACACTGGACTAAGCTTTAACATGGACTGAGCCAATGGTACAAAATATCTGGACACTGGCCATATTTCTGGGCTTGATAAAGACAAGGTTGTATTTTTTTCTATGGCTGGACAGAGGAAGATGAGACACTGGGAACCCAGGGGCAGTCCTTTGATTTTGTTTCTACAATGAATTTTACATGAAACCTCAACCTCCTACATCTGAGGCTCCTGAAATGCTTATCTTGAGACTCTGTGGAAGGACCCCATTTCCACCAGCAGTGATTATACTCATTTTATAGATCAAGAAATTGAGGTACATGGAAGTTCAATGACCTTCCCAATTTATTGTAGGAAGAAGAAAGATATAATCTTAGACACTGTCCCCAGAGCCTGAACTGGTGGCCATGCTGTGGTTTTCTTAAAGGATGTACAGATAAGCCTCAGTTCTTGAACATCTCCCATTTTGAACAATTTGGTTCTCAACTAAGTTGTTCTGGTGTGGGGTGGGTTGCGGGGGAGTACCTTGGTTGTCAAACAAAGCTTTGGTTCTCCACCTGACAATCCTTTCATGCTGATACCTATAGGATCAGTCACGTGTCTCTCAGGCAACAAACAAAGGAGATAATGCATGTGTATGAGTCAGTTTACCACTAAGCCTCATGTTAATATCCCAGGAAATTGTGCTGTGAATTTCTTCTTCTTCTTCTTCTTCTTCTTCTTCTTCTTCTTCTTCTTCTTCTTCTTCTTCTTCTTCTTCTTCTTCTTCTTTATTGCTGCTTATTACTATTAAATATGTACAGTAAGTCACCAAGGGTCCTAAGAAGGCTAGTGATAGTGATAGAAGTAAAATGAAAAGGAAAGTTGTGAGAACAACAATAGAGCTTTAAAAAGAAATAATTGCAAATTATGACAGAGGTGTTTACATGTCTGATCTGGTTACCGAGTATAACATGGCTAAATCGATGATTAGCACAATTTTAAAACATAAAGATGCCACCAATAGTGCTGATGTTGCCAAGAGTGTGACGTGCTCATAAAACAATGATCACAGGTTTAATTGAGAAAGGTTAAAACATGGAATCATTTGGGGGTCTGGAACAAATGAATGCAATTTACATTATTTCTAATGGAAAAAAATGATTCCATTTTCAAACAAATTGCTTCTAAAACAGCCTTTCGGAACAAATTAAGTTCAAGAACTGAGGTTCTACTGTATTTCCCTTCTTTATATACAATTTTCCTCGCTTATTAAATGAGGAGATTGGAGGCATTATCTAGAGTTGCTTCTGACATCGGAAATTTTATGGTTCTTAAAAACACACACGACTTTAAAAATAAAATTATCTAGATCCACCACATAGCTCTCTGACTAATCAAATGTTTCCAATCCCTGCGTAACAATCTGCTTCCAATATCCTCCTGCCCCAATTGAGAGTAACCTTGAAGTTGCCAGGTGATGAAAAGCAACCCCAATTTCAGCATAGCTAGAAATGCTGACAGGCACCAGCCGAATTCTGCTGACATGGGTTCCCCACGCTCCAAAAGGCTTTATCATTATTGCATGCTGATGCTCTGGGCAGGCCTGGCATCCACGGAGGGCCCAGCTGTGAAGAAAACTCTCTGTGCCCATTCCTGCTAGACTCCGCCAAGAGCAAGGGCAGACACGGGACAGCCGGGGAAAGGTGTACCTTCGCTTCAGCATCTGCAAATATCACACATACTTTTTTCGCCAGTTGACAGCCTATCTTCTTCTTGAGAAAGGACAGAAATAGTTTTCCAAACTATTAGGAGAGTTCCTGTAAGCTGCTAGAGGCGACCTGCGTGGTTTATTCATTTTACTTCCATCTTGTCCTGTTTTCCTGCAAAGCAAAACAACAGAAAACATTTTAAACATAGCTCAGCATTGAAAAGGGTGCAAATGGTTTTCAACATAGTTTCAGACGGAGATCTGACCAATGTCTTGTATCATAAGTATTAGTTGGATGACTTATCAGCTGTCCTATTGCAAAACATCTAAAAAATCATTGGACAGCTCTAATAGTCAGTGCTAATATTTATTCAGATATTACTATGCACCAGGAATTGTTAAATGCACATACTGTCTGCTTTAATCTTCCCCCAAACCCTCTGCATTGGAAACTTACCTTTGACTGAGGCAAGGAAACAAAAAATTTGACAATTAGCTGATAAATTGTCCACCTGGGATTTGAATTTAGACAATCTGTCCTTAAGACACTTGTTTCCATAAGCGATATGCTGTTTCCCTATGTAATACTTAAAAATTTTTGATGCTTTGACAGATAAACTATAGAACACCAGCGCTATCTATACTAATATTGTTGCAATGTGTAGATCACGAAGCTTGATATATTCTTTACAAATTCATTTTCTCTTGTCTATACCACATTGAGTAATAAATTTGTGAGATGATTGACAACAGTAGAAATAAGCCTTGTGCAGAGTTTAAACTAAAGGTTCAATCACACTCCAGCCAACAGGTCTATTGTCCCTTAAATCTGGACTGAATGAAACGTGCAGGTTTTACAAATCATTTATTTACAAATTATTTTCATTACATCATTTACAAATAAATCTAGCCTGTATTCTACATGCTGCAGACTTATTTAAATAGCAGCAATAAAAACAACTGTACAAAGCTGTATTTCTAAGAAACAATAATAAAAGTCTGTCATGAAACATTTTGTCTATTCCAGCTGAAATTCTAAAGAATATGACTCAACCTATAGCAACTATTTTAAATGTTTTGTCGCCTGAATCTACTTTGTCTTCTAAATCTCCCCTTTTTTGAAGGATTTAGAAAAATGACAACAAAGAGTTCACAGGAATTTGTTTAGTTACAAAAAAGAAAAACAAACAAAACATTTTCCAGGGTAGGCCCCTGGGGTCCCCCTGTCAGTTCAGATCTTTATCTCCATTTAAAGGGCCTTCAGCAGAACATTAACCTGCAGGCATGCCGGGTTGCTTAAGCATCAAAGAGCATTGACAGACTATGTACTAAATATTTTGCAACTATTCCCAACAGAGGCTGAGACAAAGAAAAATATCTCTTATTAAGGATTTAACTTGATGGAAATTTACAAAAAGAAGTTATTATTGATTTGGTTCTGAAAATAATTAAAAAACAAGTTTTAAAAATTAGTTTTTCTCCTCATAGATTGGGTTCTGAAATTCACTGCCTTACTATCCACATTATAAATTCAAAAGGTTGGAGCCCGTTGTAGACTATGAAATGATGCAAGTTAAACTATCAGAATAGTTAATATACTTTTCATGAAACTGGATCTTTTGATCAATAATCCTTATGCCTGTACATGGTTAGTTATACATAAGCAGACTGAATGAAATTGTAAACTACTTCTAGGTATTGACTTTTAAAGAACTGAGTGTCAAAGTAATAAGACATCTCAATGTATAATGTATAAAGGTGTTCCAAAATAATGAATTCAAAAATATCAGAGGGTACAACTGCTGAATCCAAACCAGTCTTAACCTTTGACCCTTCTGGACAAAAATAAGCCTTGCGATTAGCAAAGAAAACGAAGCATGCCTGGCTAATTGGCTGATCCCAAAGCTGGCTTTTCTTCCCATGATTGACTTCCAGGAATGCAAAGTCCTGCCGTCTTTCACCTAACATGGTTTCTTTAGACCCTATTTGGAAACATTCATAGATAAATAACTAAATATATCATCTTTCAAGTCACTAAAAACAAATAAATGAAAGATGTCTCAAGCAAAACCAACAACATAACAAATGTCCTTTAGTTTTCATATCTTTTTAAAACCCACAAATATATGGACATCATAAAAGGTATCTAATTATTTACCTCTTTATTCCAGATGCCAAAAGTAAGAATTAGAAGAAAAAAAAAAAAAGAGCTGTAAAAAAGAGGGATCTCTTACCCTTTGGGACAGCATGGATGGACCTGGAAAATATTATGTTAAGTGAAATAAGCCAAACTGAGAAAGACAAATATCACATGATCTCATTTATTTGTGGAATCTAGTGAACAAAATGAATTGATCAACAAAATAAGAGCCGAAGCAGGGAGGCATGGAACAGACTGACATAACTCGATGTGCAGTTGAGGGACAAGAAGAGATAAACCAAAGGACTTACACTGAGTGGCCAGATTATTATGATCTCTGAACGCATAATAATCTGGCCACTCAGTGTATATCCTATATAATAAAAGGCTAATATGCAAATTGTCCCCTTGACCAGGAGTTGGACCAGCAGGCAGGCCGGCCAACTGCCCATGTGCCCCTGGCCAGGCTGGCCAGACCCCACCCATGCACGAATTCATGCACCAGGCCTCTAATACACACACACACACACACACACACACACACACACACACACACACACACTGAGTGGCCAGTTTATTATGCGTTCAGAGATCATAATAATCTGGCCACTCAGTGTTATGCTTAGCCCATGTACATGGGAATAGAGTAGTGAAGACCTGGGGGTAGGTGGGTAGGGGATGGGAGGAGGAAGGGGGAGGGGGGAAGGGAATGGGAGATATCTATAATACTATCAATAATCAAAAATATATTTAAAAAAAGAAAAAAGTTAAATTCTATATAGTTATCTCTATTGGCTTATTCTAATATGGGATCATTTGCTAAATAGGTCAATGATTTCTTTTTCTCTCTTACTGCTTTCATAAAAGAATTTATAAATGTCTTAATTTCCTATATTTGCTTTCTTTACATTATATTTAAATGCACACAGTAAAAAAATAATATGATTTTATGTCCCCTCTTTATAGAAGAAATATGTTTAAATAATTTTATTTTCTATCAAAAATAATGGAAAATTGCTTTATTTGTTTTTGGAAATATTTTTGAAAGGATCAAATCCAGAGACTTTAGAGTATTATGGTATCTGTGCTCAAGCTTGTCTATATCCAAAGCAATGCTCAGCTTTCACTTTTTCAATCTAACTTTTACCAACAGAGGATGTGTAACAAAGACATTTTTCTGAATAATGATTAATAATTGTAACATAATATACTTTGGAAATTTACATTTTATGCTTGATTAGGATTATCACCTTGCATTGCCATTTTACCTCCTGCTATTTAAATTAAATATTTCCTCACTGAATCTTTCCATGGCTCCTATTATATCAATTATGAGGAAGGTCATAGAAAAAAAGTTATAAAATCTATTATCTATACAAATATGAATGGCACTGGACATAGTCAATTCAGTACGAATTTAAATGGGATATTTTATGAATAATAAGTAGACTTTCACCTAGAAATGAATACATCACAGTCCAGTAACCATAAATCATTATTAAAAAGCAGCTTGGCACATTAGGAAAAAAACAGACCTCACTAGTTTTAAATCCCAGCCTCACTATTTAATTTGCTTTGTAAACCTGAGACAGTTTTTCAACCAGAAAATGGGGATAACATCATCTAGCATTTGTTATAATTGTTAAAATTAATATACTATATTATATATCATGCGACTTGTTCATAAAATACTCTGTTATTGTATCAATGGGCATGACCTGCCTATAGTCTCAAAACTTAAGTCTATGCAAATACCTTGATAGTTCAAGTAAGAAAATTTACCTAACTTAAAAAACATAGCATATACTTTTAAGCCAGAGAATTTTCACACTTTATTTGAAGCTTCATTATAGTTACCTAAGTCAGTTATATCTTTTCAGAATTTGATATATGACCTGGGTGTAGGGAAATAAAATTGAAAACTTACCTAGATCCTTAACATTCACTTTTCCATCATTGCCCCAACATGTGGTCCCCACCTCGACCAAAATCAGTGCCTCAGAGGAATAATTCTTCAGTGTGTTGGCATAAACCCTTAATTTATAATGTAACCCTCAGGCATTATGGAATGAGATAGACCTAAATTCTTAGGGAGAAAAAACAAAATAATAAGAAAACTTTTGTTATTTGTCATAGGCACTTTTAAAAAAATCCTCACTTGAGGATATGTTTGTTTGTTTTTTAATTTATTTTAGAGAGAGAGGGAGGGAGAGAGAGAAATATCTGATTGGTTGCCTTCCCCTGCCCTCCCCCTCCCTCTCCCCCTCCCCCTCTTCCCTCTCCCCCTCCCCCTCTTCCCTCTCCCCTCCCCATCCCCCCCTCCCCTCTCCCCTCTCCTCTCCCTCCTCCCTCCTCCCCTCTCCCCTTCCCTACTTCCAACCCCCACATGTAACCCCACCCAACAGGGGATTGAACTTGAAACCCAGGTATGAGCTCTGATCAGAACTCAAACCCGCAACTCTTTGTAGAGTAGGAAAGATGTCCACTGACTGAGCCTTGTGACCAGGGTCGGTCTAGGCACTTTTTATTTGATAAACGACCCAAACTGCAAAATAAGCCAAATAATTCTTGCCTTTGAGAGAAATATCTCCTTGGTCCTTCTCTGGATATGGGTACGGGGGTGGGTCACCAATAGGGCCTGGGGTTGCCTCTGCTGTCCCAGAGCGACCTGGCCCCGGCCAGGGAGAGAAAGCACTGCTCTTCAGAGTCAAGTAGAGGGAAGCACAGGGAAGCATTCCCACCCCTAGCTGATCCCGGTATCTTAAAGGATTGGTGTGAAAAATACTAGAACCTTCCCCTGGTCTTCCTTGCAGATAAATAGGTTTCTCCATATTTATGTCGGACTACTATGCAAATATGAGTTTCAGTTTGTGAACCTTGAATTTCCATTAGCTCCTTGCTGAGAGGTTAATCCTGCTTTTATACAAAAATTAATAGAGACTTCCTCTTTTCCTAATCCCCAAACTCTCTGCACTACTGGAAAGATAACTTACTTATTATTCTTTATTATGATTATTCTTTCTTACCTCTGCTGCTGTGACTCCCCTGAAGTGCTTTTTCGCTGTCTTCACGAATCATCCCAGCCTGCCTCCCAGTCCCCTCATGGGGACCATTCTCCAGGAGTGGCCTCCAGGGCCCGATGGCCTCGAAATGTCCTCATTTGTCTCTATTTTGTTCAAGCTTAGAGTCCATTTATGAAAGATATTCCCATGATGCTCTTGTTCATGAGGAAATAGAGTGTGGCTATCTTTTACCTGGGTCTAAATAATCTATTTCTAAAGTCCCCAAGATGACAAGATAATGCTTTGGGGAGGGGGGGGGGGTGAGGATGGCAAATACTGAACTGTGTGTAAATGAAACCGTTATATTTCTAATAGGGTTACTTTTTCAACTCAGGCGCCAGAGCATCCTGTTTCCCTGCTATATTTTGTCTTACATGCGGCTCATCTCGCCAGTTGGTCACATCTTCCTGGACGCTGATCCTCACCTATTCAGATCAACAACAAATGTCTCCTATGATTTTGTTGAGTCCAATTAAAAAGAAAAGATACTATGGTCAGCTTGGTAATGGATCATTTGTGTTTGCCTTCAGTGTTCCTAGCATCATTTCCCTCTCCTCCTCACTTTTGCTGTCCTCTTATTGCCACCCCCCTACACATCAAGTTATTAGCACACTAATAAAAGGACACTCCTTTTTCTGCATGACTATGACTCCCTGGGCAAACTTTCACATGAAGAGCCCACACAGTTCTAATCAGCTTTCAATCTATCTCTTGTTTGCCATAGTAGTATCATGGCTTTCTCAGATGCTTGCTAAATCCCCCATATGTTGTTTATTCCCTTCATTGCAGTATTTCTTCATGCTTCCTGCACCTTCCTTATGTTTAATGCTGTTGCACCACACACTCGTGGGTTCAGATACCAGCGGCTGCATCAGCATGAAGAGGATCCAAATGGCTGACATGCAACCTCCTTGTCAGTAAAAGGGGAGAATACCTGCCGAGAGGGTTAGATGAGATTACAAATGACACGTAATAGGGATAAATATTGGTACCCCTCCCACATCCCTTGTGTCATCCCTTCTATCTGTCACTCTCAAGACCAAGCTTAAATGCCACAAGCTCCATAAAGTGTTCCCTGATCACCTCAGCCAGGGCAGCTCTCTTATTTGCCCCACTACCCCTCTTGGTTGAACTACTTTTATGTCACTTAACATACTTTGCATCTTGTTGTATTTACTCTTTTTTCTAGATGATAAGCTCCTAAATGGTAGATATCATTTAATTGGCAGTAAATTACATCTAGGTATGTTTCCTGGAACAATCACATATATAAAACCCTAATACGCAAATAGCCCGAATGGCGAAATAACCGAACAATCGAACAACCAACCAGTCACTATGAGGTGCACTGACCACCAGGGGGTGCACGTGGAACACCGGCTGTGGCGGGATGGTGGAGCAGGTGAGTGGGGGCGCCAGACCAAGGTGGGGCACCGGTTGATGTCATCGGGGCGAGCCTCTGGTGGTTACTGAAAATTCTTTGCTCCCATGCACCGCGGTCCCACCTGGTGCTCGCACCTGCTGCTGGCGCCGGCCCCAATTGCTTGGTGCCATCAGCGGGTACAAGTGTTGGCTGCCGGCCCCGATTGCCCCTCAGGGCTTCTCCACCTCCCCCTGCTCCTGAGGGGCGATCGGGGATGGCAGCTGCCACACGCACCCCCTGCCGGCACTAGCCCCACTCACACCCGCTGCTGGTGCCGGCCCCAATCACTCCACATCACCAGCAGATGCCAGCGGGGCTGGCGCCACCAGCATGTGGGAGTGGCAGTGGCAGGAGCGGGGCTGCCGGCAGAGAGGGGACTAGGGCCACGGTGGCAGGGGCTGGGCGGGGGCACGGAGGATAGGCCGAGACCCACTCCTGTGCCCACCACAGCCTTGTGGCCCACAGTTCCTTTCAAGGTGCACAAATTCGTGCACTGGGCCCCTAGTTTTAAATAACATTCATCTCAAACTTCATTAGTCTATTTTTGTTCTGCTGATTAGCATTATTTCTGTTATAAAGCCCAAACTCCATACTTCCTTCAAAATACAGCAAAATCTAAAATACTAAACAAATGTACAAACAAAACAAGCAGACCCAAAGATACAAAAAACAAACTGATAGTTGCCAGAGGGTTGGGGGAGTGCAAAAAGGTGAAAGGGAATTGTTTTAACATAAGTAAGTCACGGGAATGTAAAGAACAGCATAGGGAATACAGTCAATAGTATTGCAATAACTTGTATGGTGACAGACGGTTACTAGTCTTCTTGTGGTCACTTTGTAAGATATATATATGGTATATATAATGTCAAATCACTATGTTGTGCCCCTGAAACTAATATAATATTGTATGTCAAATATACTTCAATTAAAAAGAGCTTTATCTTCCAAAATGAAAATTTAAAAAAAAAAAAATACACCAATTCCCAACATATAAAAATTGTCCTTTAATTACTTAAGACAATAACTTTCTTAACTCTTGCAACATTTATAATCTAGTATGTAGTATAGTATTATTACCTAGTTTTTATGGCATAAGTCTTAAGCAGACATGCTCCTTCAGGGTAGAATGTGTGCCTTCTAATTGTTTTTGTATCTTGCATAACAGTATTGGAGTTGGTTGGTATTTAAACTATTACTGAATTTTGGTTATCTGTCTTTTTCAGGTCCATCCCTGATTCAGAGAACAGTTAACTCATAAAGGGAAGGTTATGACTCTACTTTAACTTATGCCTGCAGTGCACAGAACTTGCATATGCAAGCTTCTCACTGATTCCAATATATGCAGTTAAGGGCCTCATGATTTTCTGATTATATAATTTATAGAGAAAAATATTTTGCTATTCTTGTTTTAAATTTTTCTCTTTTTTTTCTTTTGCAATGATAGTAGGGAGTTACTGTCATTAAAATATTATATTCACTGAATATTAAATAGGTAATTCTTCAAAGTCATGGGAAGTCAGTTTGGAAGAAGATTCTTATAGGGAGATTTAATATCCTGTGTTTAGGATTTATGGATTATTTTCAAACAAAATTACTCTAAGGAAAGTCACTTTTTGGTGTTGCTTAAACTTGATCTCAAAATGTAATGTTAAAAAGAGGAAAGTCAAGCCCTAACTGGTTTGACTCAGTGGATAAAGTGTCAGTCTGGAGACTGAAGGGTTCCAGGATCGATTCCGGTTTGATCCCTAGTCAGAGCGTGTGCAATTCTGAGGCAACCGATTGTTTCTTTCTCACATCGATGTTTCTTTCTTTCTCCCTCCCTTCCTCTCTAAAAAATCAATAAAAACATATCCTTAGGTGAGGAAAAAAACAACTATATGGCCCTACTAACCAATTTATTCTAATAAATTTAATAACATTTAAAAATATAAAATAAACTAGAAAATCCTCAGTGCTAAAATTCTGAGCATTACTTTTGTTGTTGTTGTTAATCCTCACCCGAGGATATTTTTCCATTAATTTTTAGAGAGAGTGGAAGGGAGAGGGAGAGACAAAGAGAAACATCAATGTGAGAGAGATACATCATTGGTTGCCTCCTGCAGGCTGGGGAACCTGCAACCAAGGTACGTGCCCTTGACCAGAATCGAACCCAAGACCCTTCAGTCTGCAGGCCAACACTCTATCCACTGAGCCAAACCAGGTAGGATGAGCATTACTTTTGAATTAGAAGTCACATAGACTTAAACTAGGACTATGGAATAAGAATATGCTTATTATATGCCTTTAAAATTTTAGACCATAAAGGCATGACACAGTTAAAACATTAATTTTGAAAAACTTGACAGAGAATAGACCTCAGTTTCTACAACTGTATTGATAGAGCAATGCAATTTCTATAATAGGAGTTTCAGAATTATCTTCAAAATCTATCTTGGAATACAAAATGCAATGCTATTTTTGAAATTTTTGTTGCATAATCTGTGGGAAAATATAAATGTAAATTAAAGTATGTATGGAGAGCATGGCAGATCCATCAGAGCCTGCTGGTGCTGGAGCACATCCTAGAGATTATAAATAACTAGAGGCCCGGTGCACGAAATTCGTGCACAGGTGTGTGAGTCCCTCAGGCCAGCCTGCACCCTCTCCAATCTGGGACCCCTCGAGGGATGTCTGAATGCCTGTTTAGGCCCGATCCTAGGATCGGGCCTAAACGGGCAGTCGGACATCCCTCTCACAATCCAGGACTGCTGGCTCCCAACTGCTCACCTGCCTGCCTTCCTGATTGCCCCAACCGCTTCTGCCTGCCAGCCTGATCACCCCCTAACCACTCCCCTGCCAGCCTGGTCACCCCTAACTGCCCTCCCCTGCAGGCCTGGTCCCCCCCCAACTGCTCTCCCCTGCAGGCCTGGGTCCCCCCCCAACTGCCCTTCCCTGCAGGCCCGGTCACCCCCAACTTCCCTGCTCTGCCGGCCTGGTCACCCCTAACTGCCCTCCTCTGCATGCTTGATCACCCCTAACTGCCCTCCCTTGCAGGCCTGGTCCCTCACAACTGCCCTCTCCTGCTGGCCTGATAGCCCACAACTGCCCTCCCTTGCAGGCCTGGTCCCTCCCAACTGCCCTCCCCTGCTGGCCATCTTGTGGCGGCCAGCTTGTGTCCACATGGGGGCAGCCCTCTTGAGTGTTGGAGTGATGGTCAATTTGCATATTACTCTTTTATTAGATAGGATAGAGGCCTGGTGCATGGGTGGGAGCCGGCTGGTTTGCCCTGAACGGTGTCCCGGATCAGGGTGGGGGTTCCCTTGGGGCGTGGGGTGGCCTGGGCGAGGGGCCTGTGGTGGTTTGCAGGCCGGCCATGCCCCCCAGCAACCCAAACGGAGGCCCTGGTATCTGGAATTTATTTATCTTCTATAATTGAAACTTTGTAGCCTTGAGCGGAGGCCAGGGTGTGCAGAAAGCTTGGCTTCCTCCATTGCTGGGAAAACCCAAGCCTCCTGTTCGCTCTGTGGCCGCAGCCATCTTGGTTGGGTAAATTTGCATACTTGCTCCTAATTGGCTGTTGGGTGTGGCTTGTGGGTGTGGTGGAGGTACGGTCAATTTGCATATCACTTTTATTAGGATGGTCTCCAAACTCCTTAGAATACTTCCCCCATGCTCTTCTTTTTCCCATCTTTAAAAAGATATACTATTATTTTATTTTTTCAATTACAGTTTACATTCAATATTATTTTTAGTTTCAGATGTACAGCATAGTGATTAGACATCATATACTTTATAAAGTTGTTCCCCTTGATATTTTCAGTATTCACCTGGCACCATAGTTATTACAATAATATTGGCTATATCCACTAAACTGTATTTTATATCCCAGTGACTATTTTGTAACTAATTTGTACTTCTCAATCCTTTCTCCTTTTTCACCCAGTCCCCCAAGTCCCCTCCCCTCTGGCAACCATCAGTCTGTTCTCTGTGTCTACAAGCCTGTTCACTTTGTTGGTTTATTTATTATACCCTTTAGATTTCACATATAAGTGGAATCATATGGTATTTTTCTTCTTGTCTTGACTTATTTCAGTTAGCAGAATACCATCTCAGTCAATGCATGCTGTCACAAATGGTAAGATTTCATTCTCTTTTTATGGCCAAGTAATATTCCATTGTATATATGTATCACAACTTTTTTAACCACTTGTCTATTAACGGGCATTTGGGCTGCTTTCATATCTTCGCTATTGCAAATTATGTTGCAATGAACATAGGGGTGCATATAATCTTTCAAATTATTTTTTTGGATTTCCTTGTATACTCAGAAGTGGAATCACTGGGTCCCCATGCTCTCGTTTCACCAACTTCATATCCCTGAAATTTTCATGAAGCAGGCTTTTAAAAATATAAATACATTGTTTTAATGATGAGCTAAGTATTCAAATTCCAACATTAAAATATTTTCTGACAAACCTAGCATCTATAATGCTTAGTTAATAATGCAAATCACTGCAGTGGTAATTGTAGGCTCCCCGCCCAATTTTTCTGAATGAGTAAGGATAAGTAAGCTTCCCAAGACAGGAAGAAATCATGTCTAAAGATAGTCATTAAAGTAATTTAAAAGTTTTGTAACTTATTCTACATTTACCAGAAATCATCAACGTTGAGGGACTTTGCCCACTTCAGACTATATGCTATAAACACGTAAGTGTTCTTTTTAAAAAAATTTTTTTATTGATTTCAGAGAGGAAGGGAGAGGGAGAGATAGAAACATCAATGATGAGAGAGAATCATTGATTGGCTGCCTCCTGCACGCCCCACACTGGGGATCAAGCTCGCAACCTGGGCATGTGCCCTTGACTGGAATCGAACCTGGGACCCTTCAGTCCACAGGCTGACGCTCTATCCACTGAGCCAAACCAGCCAGGGCTACGTAAGTGTTCTTAAATACCAAGTCTTCTAGTAAGTTAATAGCTACAGGATTACTCATCAGAAATAAGAAAATAGGCCTCTCAGCTGCCTGGATTGCGGTTTCACATGGTGGCAACACCACTGGCGTCCTTGTTTCTCAAATAGGGTGGAGGTATGTGTGGAAAGACTGTGACCTAGGGCTATTTTCTGACTGCAGATGGCTGGTCACTTACCAGATGATGGTAAAGAAAGAACAACTAAAGCAATGTAAAGTCAGTAAACAATATTTTACTGAAACATTTCATAACACAGAAAATCTGTTTGAAGTGTAAAGTTACTGTCTTACATAAGAAGGACAGACCCATTTCAAAGACTAATATGAATACAATAAATATGGAGTTTACATACTAATTTTACACAGACACTCTGCCCCACAGCCATAAAAATTTATACTTAACAGTGCAACATATAATTTAATCAGTTGATTTATTTGACAGGTTTTTCTTACTAAACACAAATAACTACCTGGTTTTCATATATATAATATATTTTTATATATATAGATATTCAACAATCTGTACAGTTTCTAAACATAAAACTCCTAAAAGGCACAATTGTCTATACAACATGTACAAAAATGGCTGGAGCTGACACAAAACAACAATTATTGGTCAAAGTTCATGATTGCACAAAGATTAGTCATGAGTTTATGTCAGAAAAATGTGCTTTAGGGGAAGAAGGGCTTTCAAAAAAACCTTTAAGTGTTATATAAAAAAAACAAAAACCCCAAAGAAGCAGCCACTAGGTTGCTATCACAAGCCGGTCCTCGTCGTCGTCACTACTCACGTCGCTGAACTGGGCAGTGGCCTGCCTGCGGGGCAGGGCCGCGGGTCTGGGCACCGGCCTGTCGGGAGCGAGAGTGTGCTGGCCTGACCGTGCCGGGAAACCTTCCGGATGTGCCTTCAGCAGAGGCTCTGCCGTGGCTGCTGGTTTGCCCTGAATGGGAGGGAGTTCACGCATGGGCTTCACCTGACTGATCGAGGCAGCCTTCCCTGTGTCCATTTTACTAGCGCCATCAAGCCTTGCACGGTCTCTTGCAGGGGCAGGTGGATCGAGCACTTTTTTTGCATTTTCCCGCTGGACTTGAGGTGACCCCTGAGGAGACGCGGTCCCGCTGCCCTGGTTCCCACTGGCTATAGATGTTGGCTTGGGGTGCACCTCACGTGCCCTGTTTTGGGAAGCTGGTGTTTCGGGGGCTCCCTGTGCATCCATGGTTACTTGACTAACAGAGGGAATTAAAGTAGGCAATGCTATGTTCAAGATCTGGAGGCCGGGGATGGGTGCCTGAGGGGTGCTGCTGCCCTGGGATGAAGGGTTTGCGGTCAAAACCTGCAGTCCGACAGCATTGAGAGCCAGCCCTGGTGGGTGCCCCTGCGGGGCCATGTTGGCATTGGCGAGGCCTAAGATGTTGACCGTTTCCATGCTCAGTGACGGAAGTGACTGCAAGCCCGGGGTGCTGAGGTTCTGAAGGCCTGGCACACGGATTTGGCCAATGGGAATACATGGCACGACACTGCTTAATTCAGCCACTCCGGTGGGATTTGTAGTGCCAGAAACTTCTGTGATCGGATCCCCAGGAGTGCCCACAGTTCTGTGAATTACATTGACAGCAGGAATTGTAAGTTGCATTGGCCCAGCTTGAATAGGTACAAAGGTAGAATACGTGAGGCTGGCAGGTACCACATGGATTCCCCCAACTGGAACCATATTATAAGGTGTCCTTGACTGCTGCTGAGAGTGCAGAGGAAGGTGGCTAAACAAATGAGTCTGGGGAGAAGGCAGGCCTGAAGTTGGTCGGAGAGTTATTTGCTGCTTCTGTTCTTGAGTGTCAGGATGAGGTGAGGCCCCTGGAGGACTCCCCATGGCCATCTGGAGGCTGAGCTCAGCTGCAGGAGGAAGGCTCACAGAGGATGTGTTCTAAAAGACAAGAGAGGAGAATCCTTCAGGACAGGGCTTTCTTAGGCACTCAGTTAAAATGCTATTCTTCCTAATGAGGTGAAGGAATGCACATTTGTATTTTATAAAATTATGAGTTTGCTAAAAATTCTATTTTGGTTAAAAATATAAATTTCCAACAGAAAAAAAAGATTGCCCTTTTAATCTATTTCCTAGTACAAATAGCAGCAGCACATTTTTGTACAGTACTTTGCATTTTTCACATTTCCTGGATATCACTTCTTTTATACTGCAATTGACCCTGCGATGTGGCCATAATTATATTCAGCTTTTGTTGTTTTTATTGCTGGCACCACCTGCTCCACCCTATTTTAGAGATGAGGAGTCATTGAGAAATTGAGATATTAGTTGGCAATAAGTATAAACTCAGGTAAAAATTAACTGGAGAATCATCTATATATATAAAAGCCTAAGCGACCATCGCAACCGAATGGACGACTGAACAGGCTGCGTGGGGAACCAGGCCGGCAGGGGGGTTAGTGAGGGATGACCAAACGACCAAGCAGCAGGCTGCGTGGAACGACCAGGCCAGCAGGGGAGTTAGTGAGGGGCAACCAAACGACTGAGCAGCAGGCTGCGTGGGGTGACCAGGCCGGCGGGGGGGGGGGGGGGGGGGGCAGTTAGGG
This sequence comes from Eptesicus fuscus, assembly GCF_027574615.1. Classification (NCBI taxonomy): domain Eukaryota; kingdom Metazoa; phylum Chordata; class Mammalia; order Chiroptera; family Vespertilionidae; genus Eptesicus; species Eptesicus fuscus. The sequence goes on from NC_072481.1 coordinate 83,500,512, forward strand.
GCGACCAGGATGGCAGAGGAGGGCAGTGAGGGGCAACCAGGCTGGCAGGGCCAGCAGTTAGGGGTGACCAGGCTGGCGGGGGGTGGGGAGGCAGTTGAGAGCGACTAGGCCGGAGAGGGAGGGGCAGTTAGGGGAGACCAGGATGGCAGAGGAGGGCAATGAGGGGCAACCAGGCTGGCAGGGCCAGCAGTTAGGGGTGACCAGGCTGGCGGGGGGTGGGGAGGCAGTTGAGAGCGACCAGGCCGGAGAGGGAGGGGCAGTTAGGGGAGACCAGGCCAGCGGGGGGGAGGGGGGCAGTTGGGCAACAAGGCTGGCAGAGGGGGCAGTTGGGGTTGGAGGTGACCAGGCCAGCAGAGGGGGCAGTTAGGGGTGATCAGGCAGGCAGGCAGGTGAGCAGTTAGGAGCCAGAGGTCCTGGATTATGAGATCAGGCCTAAACCAGCAGTTGGACATTCCCCCAAGGGGTCCCGGATTGGAAAAGGTGCAGGCTAGGCTGAGGGGACCTCCGCCCCCATGCACAAATTTCGTGCACCGGGCCTCTAGTTCATTAAGAGTACCCGTGGATAAAAAGTTCTGTCGGTGGTTTATCCATTCACAAGTCTATGAAGTGTCTACTGAAAAGCAGATTTCCAGGCACTGGCAGGCTGTGAGAGACTCTGGGACAGAGAAGCTTAAACCCATATGAAAGTAATGAATGTTAGGAGGAGGAAATCTTGCCTAGCCTCTCATCCATCCAAGATTATCATTTAAACATCAGCTTTTTCTAGATATGTATATTACAGAGCTGCATTAACCTACAAAATAATTTACTCTAATATTTAAATGTTAATTTAATTAATTTAGGGTAATCTACAGAAATGCATGCTTTCAAAGTTTTTATTTCTCTCCAGTGTTACCTAGTAAGCCAACATCTGCCACATGAAGAAATAAATCCTAGTGCAACTGTCAATATACGCTAGAGGACAGAGACCTGTCAATGGCAGGAGAATGCCTTCCTCACAGAATTAGACAGGGAACCATCACAGCGCCTGCGTGACTTTTCTGAGGACTGTGTTTGGCCCTGAGCTGGTTCTTGGGCAGAAAGCTTTCCGAAGTAACCACAGTAAATTGATCATTCAAGCAAAGTGAACTTCTTGATACGTTTGTTTGGGTCACATTAACTTTGCCATAGAAACTGGTAGCTGTTTTGCCAACAAGAAAAAGTATAAGACATTTGGATAATCTAGTGCAAATCTATCAGATCGATGCCATTAGAAAAACAACTCAGAACAGCCAGAGATAAATATGTCTAAGACTCACATTCTCAATTGGCACATACATGTTTTTATTTCAAAATGTTAAAAAAAAAGCAAATAAAAAAATAAATGATTATATTTTAAAAGATCCATTTGGTTCTTTCACAGATTTATAATACACTATGTGAACTCTGACTAAAACACCTAACCAGAATCAAAAGGAAATAAATATCCTTTGCTCTTAAATAAAACAAAGTAACAAAAAGGCTTAAACAAACTGATTTAGCCATAAATGAATAATTTGAGTACATTATTTTCTTAAGCTATTAGGCTCTCCATATTTAATGTGTTAAACAAAAGGAAAACTGTTGGAAGCCGCCCATTGTCTTCATTAGCAGAGAGGTGTTGACAAGGAACCCGGAAGGCTGGAGACCTTGAGCTCTGAAAGGTCAGAGCTCTGCACCCACTGCTTAGTTGAGACAGTAGTAGCTGAAGCAACTTCCACCTTTAGTTTTATGTAAATCCTTGCTGATTGGCTATTATTGGAATTGCCTGCCTAAGGGCTATGGGTGTATCCCAAAACCTGAAAAAAAGGGACAGCAAGGCCAGAACAAAGCAGAGTCCTTCCTCTTGAGCTGGGCTCCCGCCTGGCCCCCAATTCCCAAATTTATATTTTCCTGTCTAGTCTCTTTCATTTGCGTGCGGCCTCCTCCAGAGCCCGAACCCTGAACCTGAACCCTGAACCACGTGGGACGTGGGAGGACACTCATAACTGGCACCCCTGTTATCAAGACCGCATTATAAAATTTCCAAAAGCCTCCTAATATTTAAATCAAAAAAGGGGGGATAGTGAAAAAATGTGATATGTGGAGAAATATCCTGTAAGTAAATTACATCAAGAAAATTTTTACTTTGAAAATTAATTTTCATTTGTAAATGCTAATAGCAAGACACCCATGAAAACACACATGGTGTCAAAATAAGTCAAAGGAAAATTGTTTGGGCAAAAATGAAAAAGGATCCCAAAGTCTAATTTATAGAAAAGATTCCTTTATTAACCTTTGGTCGAGAATATGTTTGTATATTTCCAGAAAACAACTCCAAGACCATGTGGATTCCTGCAACAACGGATCCCAGAGAGGAACTGACAGGACTGCTCCAGCCACAGAAATAGCAGTGGCCCTGAAGAATAGAGGAGAAACAGTCCAGAGATGGAAGATGGTGAAGACGCCTTGCCATACTAGCAGTCAGCAGCTGTGCGTCATTGCAGGTTGCCCAGGACCAAGCCAGAGAAGGTTGGACCTGCATTGCCACCGTTTGTCCACCATCCAGAACTGAAATATCATTGCTGACATGTACACATAAGGAACTGTTGGACATTGAAATTGGGACTCAAAAAACTGTTGGCCCAGAAAGAAACTTACTACAGACTGATGCATTTGCCTCTCAGCATAACCACAATTGCTTATCTCATTTTTGTTCTCATATGTTTATTTCTAGTCTGCAGATGCGGAATGAAGAGTCTTAAGAGGACTTGAACCCTTCAGGCGGCATTCACCATGCAAGATTTACTAAAGAAAAGAAATGGGGGAGATGTTGGAAGCCGCCCATTGTCTTCACTAGCAGAGAGGTGTTGACAAGGAACCCGGAAGGCTGGAGACCTTGAGCTCTGAAAGGTCAGAGCTCTGCACCCACTGTTTAGTTGAGACAATGGTAGCTGAAGCTACTTCCACCTTTATTTTTATGTAAATCCTTGCTGATTGGCTATTATTGGAATTGCCTGCCTAAGGGCTATGGGTGTATCCCAAAACCTGAATAAAAGGGATAGCAAGGCCAGAGCAAAGCAGAGTCCTTCCTCTTGAGCTGGGCTCCTGCCTGGCCCCCAATTCCCAAATTTATATTTTCCTGTCTAGTCTCTTTCATTTGCGTGCGGCCTCCTCCAGAGCCCGAACCCTGAACTACTCGGGACATTGGGGGGAACAATCACAGAAAACAACAAACCATTTACCTGTGTTAAAGCAATAGCCTTTCTGGCCACAGAACTTCTCAGAATTTCGTCTGATTCCGGGTAGTCCACAGACATTTGATGACATGGAGACCTGGGTGCAGCGTCAGGTGACCGAGAAGAGTCTACAGGAATAGGTGTCCCATCCTCCTCATTCGCATGCTGCCTGGTCTTCAGGGGGGACTCTGCCTGCCTGCTGCGGTCTGACTGCACTGTGCTAAGTACGGTCATCTTAGTGGGCAATGCTCTGGGCAGAATATCCATTGGGTCCATGTGGACTCCAGAAAAGCAATCGGTGATCCTGATGTCCTCGTCAGCACCCACAGAGTCCTGAAGGCTACTTCTAGATGGAAGATGCTGTGGGCTGGCCGTAACGGAGGGAGCTGCCGAAAGAACGGATTCTGCCTGGCTGTCTTCATCATCATCTTCATTTTCATTATCATCCTCATCTGGGCCATCAGACTCCTCAAGATCATACCCAGATCGCTCGTAACCGAATCTTTGTCTATCGTCTAATAAAAACAACCAAGAGGGCATGTTACAGAATGTTTTGCAACTGGACAAATGCAATCTTTTATTTTTTTCATAAGCTTAGCAATACTGTGAGGAATATAAAAGACAAGGACTCTACCCACAAAAAGCCTGCAATTTAGTTGAGGAGAATGACATGGGGCAAAATGAATGAGTCAATCAGTGCAGCAGGAATCAGAGAAGTGAGGCACTAATAGAGAGTGGCATGGCCAGGGCAGGCTTTGTTGTGGATGCAGAACATGAAATGAACTTCGAAAAAGTAGACAGGCAGAGGGTCATATATAAAAAACATCAGCAATAAAGATCTCAAATATTATATTTATAAAATCCCCCCAAAAAGACTGAACTGTATTAAAAAAATTTAACAGATTTCAAAACAATTCTTTTCCTGAGTTCTTTTTTTATATATAGTTTTTTGTATTTCCCTTTTATTGAACAAATTAAAAATAAACTAAACAAAAACAAAATGGCATTTCATATTTATAAGCAAAGTAATTTTCCTTAATAATTGAATAGTATTTTTGACATGTTTTCATCGTTCTCTGATTAGTAATACTCTCTCATATTTAAGTCTCCTTTTACTTAGGTAAAATTTTCCTATCATTTTTGTTCTATGATGATTCAACCCACCCCTCCCAGGACGGGAAATCTTTTTTTTTTTGCAAGCAGACATTAAGATGTTTGGATTTTATTTTTTTAGGCAGACATTAAGACACTTGGATTATTTATCCATATGTTTGACTCAATTTAATCATTTTTTCAAATAACTGCTCCTTTGAATTAAATTCTTCCTTCATTTTTAAAAAACCTGGTAAAAAACACATGAAATCTACCCTCTTAACAAAATTTTAGTGCAAAGCACAGCATTAACTATAAGATCTCCTTTTTTAAATTATTATTTATTATTTCTTTTTATTGTCTAAAGTTTTACATATGTCTCCTTTTCTCCCAATTGACCCCCCCACCCCCCGCCATTCTCACCCAGGGCAAGCCCTACTGCCACAGTGTCTGTGTCTATAGGTTATGCCAATATGCATGCATACAAGTCCTTTGGTTGCTCTCCTACGCTCCCCCCGGCCCACTACCATTTGTCTCTGGATCTATTCTTGTTCATCAAATTATGTTGATCATTATATCCCACGTATAAGTGAGATCATGTGATACTTATCTTTCTAAAACTGGCTTATTATCCTTAGCATAATGCTCTCCAGTTCCATCCATGCTATTGCAAATAGTAAAAGTTCCTTCTTTTTTATAGCGGCATAGTATTCCATTGTGTAGATGTACCACAGTTTTTTAATTTACAGGAAGGGGAATCTTAACTAAATTCATTCACAACAGCTTCAGAAGGTCATGTGAGACTGTGTCCAATGAGGAATTTTCAAGATGGTCCAACAAAGTCTCAAAATTTTTAATTAGATCATAAATTTTATCTAGTCAACATCTTGCAAAGTTAGAGGCTCTTTCCCTTAGAAAATTAACTTTAGAAGTTAAATAGGAAAAGAATACAAAACACCTACGGGCATTTCTTCCTCATTGAGCTGAATTGAGAAGATACCAGACCATGTGCACCTTAGCTGTGATACATTGTGCACTTACATGTACATTTTTAAAGAGAAGAAAATGTCAATAAAGAAATACACAATCGGTGTATCTCCTGGCTTCCCCAAATTGTCTGTGTATTAATTTATTTTACCATTTTTTTTCTATATTACAAAGATAAGTTCCTTAAGAAAAGTTTCAAAGGCTCGGCACCAACATTTGCAGATAATAATTTCTAAGGTGGAGCAGACAGCAGCTTTTATGTTGTTTATCTCAAGCACATGTTACTTTTATAATTAAAATGATCAAAGATAAAATATATGCATATAGGTTCCTTTAACATGTGATTTCATAAGCTTTTTGTTTTAAGGGTTCTACTATTTTGTTGTAAAGTAATAAATAAATAATACTAACTTATTGAGTCCTAGCAGGTGCCAATGCTGGAAATAGAATGGGTGATTTCTGGCTAAACGTCCTGATCTTTGCTTCAATAATACCTCCCCCCTATACTGTCTGATATTTGAAATTCTAAAATTAGAGTCATTCTCAATTTATTTGCCACAGTAGTGCCAAATCAGATATATTTTTAGAGAGACCTTTTCTTTTAAAGGGGAAAGTAGAAAATAAAAACAGAAGAAGCTGGATGACTGGGAGGACAGGGAACCAAGAGGGGGCTGATTTCATTACAGACCAACCTGCTGCAAAGTCTAAGTAGGCAGTTACTTTACCTTAAAAACTACTACTTTTTTCTTTTTTAGAAAGTGGGCCTAACTTCAAACTTATGACTTTTCTAAAACTCATCATAAAGCTCAGGTCCCAGGTAATCAAATAGCTCAAACTCTAAGCAGAGTCAGTGTCTGTAGGAAGACTGAAGACACAAGCTTCTGTCATTGGGGGTAGACACAACAAGATACTGGGCAATGGAAGTCTGCTAAGTAGCTGAAATATTGGTCAGAGTCAAGTGTGGGCTGGCAGGATTGTGTACATCCTGGGGCTACACTCTCTTGCAGGCTGAACGCCATGAACCCCACCAAAGTGTTCACAGAAAAGAGCACCAAGTGTCCACTGTGATCCAGAGCGAGGAGAAAAGGAGCAGCAGCCACACAGGAGGGCAAGGAATTCCATCTGGATTCATCTCCTCTCTCTCCACTAGAGGAGAAAAACCTTATCCTGTATTGGGAAAGGCAATACACATGGTTGCCCTTAGCACATCGGTGAAAACTCACTGTAATGAGGAAGGGAAATGAATAGGAGAGAAGATACAACTCTACTCCTTGAGGAGGAATAGATTACCAGCTGAAGGGGGAATAGGAAGGAGAACAAGAGGGCCACAGCCTAGAAATTTAAGAACACAGTACCTGTAGAAGACTGAGGTTAGATCAACACAGTGATGGCATACAATCTCCTCATCACCCCTTAATGCCAAACTAAAGAACTTTATGTGACTGGTGACCACAAAATACTGCTAGGAGAGAGGCAGCAGAACAACAATGTGTAGAGCAACCCTCTGTTAGGCACTATACAAAGAGAAGACTTAAAACTAGAATTAAATAGGCATTGGTCTTGTAATCCATCTTCTAATACAAACACAGTGTCTCTACAGGAATTTGATGCCTCTGGTGCACTAAGCGTAGCCACATCAAACAAGAAATCTCTCAAACCCAATCCAACTAGAAAAATTCCCACACTAGGCCTAGCAGAAGGAATGGCATGCCCATTACCAGGCAAAAATACTATTTACATCAGTCTGTACCACCTTGTACAAGATGTCAAACTTTCAACAAAAATTACTAGGCATGCAAAAGGCAAGGAAAAAACATTGCTTAAAAGAGAAAAAGCAGTCAGAACCAGTCAATATGACACAAATGCTACAATTGTCAGATAATTTAAAATATTAGTAATTCTAATTAATATGTTAAAAACTTTAATGGAAAAGGTGGACAATATACACTATCAAATGGGAATTTCAGATGAGAGATGGAAACTACAAAAAAGAACGAATGAAATGCTACAAATGAAAAACACAGTAACAAAAAAAGTCTCAAACCCAGAATTCTATCCCCATTGAAAATAATTTTCAAAGATGAAAGTAATTCATATTTTCTTAGAAAAACAAAAGCAGGGGATTCACTGCCAGCAGACCATAATAAATGTTAAAGAAATTTCTTTAGGCAGAAAGAATATGGTAGCAAATGGAAACTTCAATCTACACAAAAAAATAAAGAGCATCAGAAATAGAATAAATTAAGGTAAAATAAATTTTTATAAATTTAAATTGCTCTTAAGCTAACTGAATATTTATAGCAAAGCAGTAATAATGTACTATACGTTTACAGCATTACATGCAGATATAAAAGACAACAATAACACAAAAGATGGAAAGGAAATGTGAATATACTGTTATAAAGTCTTTCTACTACATGTAAAACAATGTAATATTACTTAAAGGTAGACAACTAAAATTTTTAAAAGGTATAAATAACAAGTCAATAAAGAAGATAAAATAGAATCATAAAAATGCTCAATTAAGGTATAAAAAGAAAACAAATAAAAAACACCAGGCAAGATGGTAGGTTCTAATCCAAATGCACGAACATTAAAAGGAATGGTCTAACATATGAATTAAAAGAGAGAGCTTGCCAGATTGGATAAAAAAGTTAAGTTCCAGATATACACTATGTACAAAAACTCCATTTTAAATATACATATATAAATAGACTAAAAGTAAAGTTTGGAAAAAGATACACTTTAAGTCAGCGGTCGCCAACCTTTCGGATCTCACGGACCACCAGTGTTCCACGGACTACCAGATGGTGAAAATCATTAACTAAATGTGGAGACAACCAAACAATCCCCAGAGGAAAGAAAAATAGGAATCTCCAAGAAAGAAAATAAGTGAAACTGAGGCATGCAATATGTCAGAAAAAGAATCCAGACTAAGGGTCATATAATTCATAGACTGGATGGATGAGAAAATCACCAACCTATGCAAAAATCAAGAAGATATCAAAAGTGATATAGCTCCAATCAAAAACGTGATGGAGGATTTCAAGAGTAGACTAGGAAAAGCAGAGGACTGAATTAGTGAGTTAGAAGATAAGGAGAACAAGCCCCATCTGAACAACAAACCGAGAAAATAATTAAAAGCAGGAGGAGAGCCTAAGGGAACGTTGGGACAACATGAAACGAAGTAACATATGTATAATAAGGGTGCCAGAAGGACAAGAAGAGCAGCAAGGATTAGAGAACCTATTTGAAGAAATAATGACAGAAAACTTCCCTGATATGGGGAAGAAAAAGTCACACAAGTACAGAGAATCCCAAAAAGATGAATCCAAGAAGACCCACACCAAGACACGTAGCAATTACAATGGCAAACGTTAACGACAAAGAGAGAATCTTAAAGAGAATCAAAAAGAGAATCTTAATAATAACATTAAGAGAGAGACAGAGAGTTAGCTACAAAGGATCTCCCAACAGATTATCAAATGATGTCTTAACAGAAAAAAATCAGGCCAGAAGGGAATGGAATGAAGTATACAAAATGATGCAAAGCAAAGGACTGAATCCAAGAATACTCTATCCAGAAAGGCTATCAAACAAAATTGAAGGGGAAATCAGCAGCTTTGCAGACAAAAAAAGGCTAAAGAAGTCTATCACTACCAAGCCAGCAATGCAAGAAATGCTAAAGGGAATGTTGTAAAAAGAAGAAATAGAAAGGGAAGAAGGAACACAGACATAAAGAATAGAAATGGCTACAAACAAGTACCTATCAATAATAACATTAAACATAAATGGACTAAATGCTCCAATCAAGACATAGAGTGGCTGAATGGATAAGAAAACATGACCCATATATATGCTGTCTACAAGAGACCCACCTCAGAACAAGGGACTCACACAGACTGAAAGTGAAGGGATGGAAAAATATCTTTCAGGCAAATGGAAATGTAAAAAAAAGCTGGGGTAGCAATACTTATATCTGACAAAATAGACCTCAAAGTGAAGGCCATAACAAGAGACAAGGAAGGCCACTTCACAAATCTAAAGGGATCGATACAACAACAGGATATAACTCTGGTAAACATATATGCACCCAATGCAGCAGCACCCAAATACATAAAAAAACTTCTGGAAGATATCAGGGGAGAGACTGACAGCAATACAATTATAGTAAGAGACTTTAATACCCCATTGACATCACTGGATAAATCCTCTAGACAAAAAATCAGCAAAGAAAGAGCAATCCTAAATGACTCACTAGATCACATGTACTTAGTTGATATCTTTAGAACATTCCACCCCAAAGCTACAGAATATACATTCTTCTCAAGCGCACATGGGACATTTTCAAAGATAGACCCCACAAGGGGACACAGGCAAACTCTCTGAATTCACGAAGATTGAAATCACACCAAGCATCTTCTCAGATCACAATGGCATAATATTAGAAATAAACTACAATAAAAACAATCACAAAAATTCAAACACTTGGAGGCTGAATAGCATGCTATTAAACAATGATTGTGTTACCAAAGGGATCAAAGAAGAAATAAAAAGCATCAAGGCAACAAATGACAATGAAAACACAATAATCCAAAATCTATAGGACACAGTGAAAGCAGTCCTCAGAGGGAAGTTCATAGCATTACAGGCCTACCTCAAAAAACAAGAAAAACTAGTAATAAACCATTTAACTATGGAACTTGAAGAATTAGAAAGAGAGCAACAAGAAAAGCCCAGAGTGAGCAGAAGGAAGGAAATAATAATGATCATAGCAGAAATAAATGACATAGAGAACAAAAAAAAAAAAAAAAAAAAAGATCAACCAAACCAAGAGCTGGTTCTTTGAAAAGATAAACAAGATTGATGAACCTCTAGCCAGACTCACCAAGAAGCAAAGAGAGAGGACCCATATAAACAAAATAAAAAATGAAAGACGCAAAATAACAACAGACACCACAGAAATACGAAGAATCATAAAAAAAAAATACTATGAGCAACTCTATTCCAACAAACTGGTCAACCTAGAAGAAATGGACATATTCCTAGAAAAATATTACCTTCCAAAAATCAATCAGAAAGAATAAAAAAATCTGAATAGGCTGATAACTATGGAGGAAATTGAAGCAGTAATCAAAAAACTTTCAACAAACAAAAGACCTGGACCAGACGGCTTCACAGGGGAGTTTTACCAAACATTCAAAGAAGAAATAAAACCCTTCTTCCTCAGACTATTCCAAAAAATTCAAGAGGAAGGCACACTTCCAAGCTCTTTCTATGAAGCCAGCATTACCATAATCCCAAAACCAGATAAAAACAATACAAAGAAAGAGAATTACGGCCAATATCCCTCATGAACATAGACGCCAAAATTCTCAGCAAAATTCTAGCAAATTGAATCTAGCATTACATTAGAAAGATCATACACCATGACCAAGTGGGATTTATTCCGGGATGCAAGGATGGTACAATATCTAAAAATCAATAAATGTGATACATCACATAAACAAATTGAGAGACAAAAATAATAGAATCATATCAAGTGATGTAGAAAAGGCATTTGACAATATCCAACACCCTTTCTTGATAGAATCTCTCAGCAAGGTGGGAATAAAAGGATAATACCTCAACACAATAAAAGCCATATATGACAAACCTACAGCAAACATCATACTCAATGGGCAAAAACTAAAACCATTTCTCCTAAGAACAGGAACAAGACAGGGATGCCCACTCTTACCACTCCTGTTCGACACAGTACTGGAAGTACTAGCCATTGCGATCAGACAAGAAGAAGAAATAAAAGGCATCCAAATTGGAACGGAAGAAGTAAAATTTTCCTTATTCGCAGATGACATGATATTGTACACAGAAAACTCTAAAGACTCCCTCAAAAAACTACTAGACTTAATAAATGAATTCAGCAATGTAGCAGGATACAAATTTAATACTCAGAAGTCAATGGCCTTTGTATAGACCAATAATGAACTCACAGAAAGAGAAACTAAAAAAAGCAATCCCATTTACCATTGCAACAAAAAAATTAAGATACCTAGGAATAAATTTAACCAAGGAGGTAAAGGACCTATACTCAGAAAATTACAGGATGCTGAAAAAAGAGATAGAGGAAGACATAAACAAATGGAAGAACAAATCATGTTCATGGATTGGTAGAATCAACGTCATTAAAATGTCCATACTACCCAAAGCAAACTATAAATTCAATTCAATACCAATTACAATACCAACGGCATACTTTAAAGACCTAGAACTCTCTAAAAATTCATCTGGAATATAAGAAGACCCCGAACAGCTGCAGCAATCTTGAGAAAAAAGAATAAAGTTGGAGGGATCACAATATTAGATATCAAGCTATACTACAAAGCCACAGTTCTCAAAACTGCCTGGTACAGGCACAAGAACAGACATATAGACCAGTGGAACAGAACAGAGAACCCAGAAACTGACACAAGCCATTGTGCTCAATTAATATTTGACAAAGGAGGCAAGAGCATACAATGGAGTCAAGACAGTCTCTTTAATAAATGGTGTTGGGAAAATTGGACAGATACATGCAAAATAATGAAACTAGACCACCAACTTACACCATACACAAAAATAAACACAAGATGGATAAAGGACTTAAATGTAAGATGGGAAACCATAAAAATCTTAGAAGAATCCACAGGAAAATATCAGACATATGTTGTAGCAATATCTTTACCGATACAGCTCCTAGGACAATGGGCTAAGGAGAACATAAACAAATGGGACTACATCAAAATAAAAAGCTTCTGCACAGCATAAAAAACCATCAACAAAACAACAAGAAAGCCCACTGCATCGGAGAATATATTTGCCAATGTTATCTCCGATAAGGGTTTAATCTCCAAAATGTACAGGGAACTCATACAACTTAACAAAAGGAAGATAAACAATCCAATCAAAAAATGAGCAAAGGACCTAAATAGACACTTTTCAAAAGAGGACACACAGAAAGCCAAGAGACATATGAAAACATGCTCAAAGTCACTAATCATCCGAGAGCTGCAAATCAAAACAACAATGAGGTACCATCTCACACCTGTCAGAATAGCTATCACCAACAAATCAACAAACGACAAGTGCTGGTGAGGATGCAGAGAAAAAGGAACCCTCTTGCCTGCTGGTGGGAATGCAGACAGGTGTAGCCACTGTGGAGAACAGTTTGGAGTTTCCTCAAAAAATTAAAAATAGAACTGCCATTTGACCCAGTAATACCACTTCTAGGAATATATCCCAAGAAATCAGAAACACCAAACAGAAAGGATATATGAACCCCTATGTTCATAGCAGCACAATTTACAATAGCTAAGATTTGGAAACAGCCTAAGTGCCCATCAGCAGATGAGTGGATTCAAAAACTGTGGTACATCTACACGATGGAATACTATACTGCTATAAAAAAGAAGGAATTCTTACCATTTGCAACAGCATGGATAGAACTGGAGAGCATTATGCTAAGCGAAATAAACAAGTCTGAGAAAGATAAATATCACATGATCTCACTCATTTGTGGAATATAAAGAACATTATAAACTGATGAACAAAAATAGAGAGACAAAGAAGCATCGAACAGACTACCAAATTTCAGTGGGAAGGCAGGAGAGTGTTAGAGAGTGGTAAGAGATCAACCAAAGGACTTGTATGCATGCATATAAGTCTAACCAATGGATACAGACACTGGAGGTGGTGAGGGCAGGTGCTGGGGGGTGGGGGAGGCCGAGGGAGGTCAAAGGGGAAAAAAGAGATATATGTACTACTATTTGTAATACTTTAAACAATATAAAATAAATAAATAAATAAATAAATAAATAAATAAATAATAAATAAATAAAATTATAGCCAATAAGCTAGCTTATAAATATACATGAGTTGAATTAGGTACAGACATTAAAAGCTTCATATAATTATTTGATTATGAATAGCAGAACATATGCAATGCAGCCTCTGGATGCATGTAGCTCTCTGACTGTAGTTGTAGATAGTTTTACTGGAACAGCCAGGCTCGTTAGTTTACATGTAGTCTATGGCAGGTTTTGCACTATAACCACAGAGTTTAATGGTTACAACAGGCTTTTGGGGCTTTTGTATGGCCCCAAAAGCCTAAAATAGGTGCAATTAGGTCCTCTACAGTGAAAGTTTGCCAACATCTATACTCTATTTCATGATTAAACCTTACAACCACCCTGTGACGGAGCCGAAATGTAACTTACACAAGGAAGTGAAGGAATTTATATAGGACTAGAAGACATGGAAGCCAGAATTTAGAACCAGGTTTTTATACATTTAGGAATCCCATCAATAGTCCAATTAGATATGCTGACTTTTCAGCATTATATTACAACTGTTCTTTCTTGGCTTATACAACGGACTGTAAAACTGCAAGAGGATAAGCTGGTTTAGCCCCATGCATCCCCCAGGCACTCGGGGACGGAAGGAACCCACACACTTGCTTAACACATTCATAAATACACGGCCTTTTAAAGTTCTATTTAATTTACAACCTTCAAATATATTCCCCCTGGTTATAAATAAATCCTTCCAAAATGCAGTACAATTTTACATAAGTTTAATTCCTTTATTTTTTTGTGAATTAAATTCATGAGAAAAAAGAGGTATGCAATGCAGCAATACTGTTTCAAAAGCAAATGTTTTGATAAACTTATGTCAAACATCTTCCTAAAGATGTATTTCAAAAGTATCTTTTGAAGGTCAGTTGGATGAACTACACCCTGCCCTCCCAGCACTGCCAGACAGTGACACCTGCTGGACGAGTCTGATCCAGAGGCAGCACAGGAAGCCTCTCAGGACAGGCTGCACAGGGTCCTCAACACTGCCCTCAGCCCAGGCCCTACCCCAGCCTCAGCCCCAGCCCCAGCCCCTGCCCCCAGCTCCCAGCTCCCAGCCCCTACCCCAGCCCTAGCCCTTACCCCAGCCACAGCCCCTGCCCAGCCCCTACCCCAGCCCTAGCCCCTACCCCAGCTCCCAGCCCCTGCCCCAGTTCCTACTCCAGCCCTAGCCCCTACCCCAGCCCGTACCCCAGCCCCAGCCCTTACCCCAGCTCCCAGCCCCTACCCCAGCCCTAGCCCCTACCCCAGCTCCCAGCCCCTACCCCAGCCCCTGCCCCAGTTCCTACTCCAGCCCTAGCCCCTACCCCAGCCTCTGTCCCAGCCCCTACCCTTGCCCAACCCCTGTGCCTACCACAGCCCTAGCCCCTGCCCCCAGCTCCCAGCCCCTGCCCTCAGCTCCCAGCCCCTGCCCTCAGCTCCCAGCTCCCAGCCCCAGCCTTGGCATTCTTTGTTGTAGTTTGCTTGTTTTTGTTTTTCTCATCTGTCTAGAAATATTACTTTGAAATCCAGATAAAACAAAAGCAACCTGAGAAAAATAACTTTTTAAAAGCATGTAAACTGCTGGAGTAATGCTTTTTTTGTTTTTAAAGATGAAAACATCATTAAGAATAATGGGCCAGAGTTTAATGTTTTTCACTTTAGGAAGTAAACCATAAGACTATCACATATGTGCCATTCATTAATGATATACTTTATTTTAACTACAACTCCTAAGGCCTATCTATTACTGTTTCATATTGTGCATGAAAATTTTTCTTAAAAGGAATAATAATAGTTTTCCATAAAAACTCATTCTACATAAAAATACATTCTACAGCTTTTATTTAGATGTTTTAGAAACATCACTTAGATTATTTTTAAGGGCCAGTGTGATGGAGGCTTTAAATCCTGTGATCTAAGATCATCATCTTACACATTATCAAGAATAATGTTTCCAGTTATTCTGCCGTATTGAATGGCTCCTTCAATTTGACAGTTGAAGGCACATTATTAACATTCCTTGTTTTGAAGTCTGCATTCTGTTGACAAAAACATTCTCTGGATCAAGGCATGAAAAGTAAATAGCTGGCAGTATGATTTTTGACACAAAAAGTGAAAAGGAAAAAGTTTTCCTAATTCCCCATGAACACGGGAGAAAATTCACCAGACTATATAATTTTTCATGGCAAGAATACAGGATATGTGCAGCTGGGCTGGAAGGATTTCATAAGCACATACTATAATTACAGCTTGAGTTGCCAGTTTTAAACTAAACGGAAACTTCTTTTAAATGCCAAAATGTACAGACTTCAATGGCTGGCTTAGAAAAATGTCTAATTCCCTCCACTTAATTCAAAATAAACATTTCCTAATGTCTCTAAATTTAGTCCATTTAAAAATTAGAACAGGAACTCATCTGCTAAAGGAAAAAGTAGAAAGCCATACAGTCCGCTGTTGCCAAAGGTAATGAAGCAGTAAAAAGACCAAGGGTCTTCTGAGTCTTCTGGCCGTTCATCATACAACTTGCACATTGACCTCTACTAAGCACTCTTTATCACCATGGAACTTGCACATTATGCTGATGAATGACATCCTGGGTATTGTGTGGTTGGTACAGTGGAGAATGAGTTTAGGATCCTTAAAAAAAGGAAAGACTGTAGACAATGCCAGGAAAAGAAGTATTGAAGTTATATAGAAATAAATCTGGAGTAAACCTTTGGTAAAAATAAAACAAGGCAGATATAAAGTAATAACTAAATAAAAATGCAGCATAAAAGACTTAAGCCATAAGCTGACCAAGACATTACCAAATGGTAATGATGTTTACAAAATAAACATTATGATGGGATACTGTGTAGCAATTCTCTCTGGCCTTTGGTGAGCATTTAATGAATTTGTTGAATGACTGAAAGCTCAGAGATGAAATTTCTTGGTGATGATTATGTGTGTGCTACAGAAAAGATCAATTAAATGACCACCCCCAAATTTATCCTATAAGCCTAAAAGCACTGTCCTTAGGTTTCTGGGTGCTGTTCTGCGAAGTCTGGCAGAGACTAGATTAAGAATCCTGTCTCCCAGATAATACCCTGCTGGTGGTGTGTTTCTTTTGTTTTGTTTTGTTTTCTTTTCTTTGAAAAGATTTACCCATTCCCTGGATGTCTGAGATAATCAAAATTTAAATACATGCAGCAAGTTCCTGTAGATCTCGTTAGGTGACTGGATGTATGACTGTCACACAAATGTGTCAAATCCACCAGTTCTTCAGAAGGTGCTGCAGGACTCCACTGCTGAAACTCCCACCACATTTTAAATGTGGAATGGGAAGTGTGGCTAGCAAAGCTACGTAGGAATTTTATTCAGTGTCCAGCGAAGACAGTGTCACAAGTTTTCATGCAATTCAAGACTTGATGTTTTACAGTACTGGTTTCCTAAAAGACACGTGGCTCCTGAATTTGGCTACTTATTTTTCTTTAATGATTCTGTATTATTTAAATGGTATCTGTAACCTACTGGCATAATTAAAGGACAAATTTCAACTGTCTAAAAATAATTCAGTGGTAAAAGATATCCTGTCCATAGTTTTTTTCTTAATTATTTCAGACTCTCACTTTTCACGTGGCTAGACCACGTACGTCCCTTTATGAAATTAAGTGCACTTGTGGAGGCATAACAAAGGCATCCAAAAAGCTGCTGCAATCACTACCCTTTTGGGATGCAGGTTGGGAAGTAAACTGTGATAACTGCTGCGGCACCTTATTAGCACGTTCCTAAATTTTGACTGTAGACAATGCACCAAATGGAATCTTAGTGTGACTTCCAGGAGTGTACTGTGAGGAGGGCTGAAGGTCAGGTTTGTGTAATCTAACACAAAATATGAGAAATGACCTCATGACCCCAGGTTGCCACAAAAGCATTTGAGAAAACTGTTCACCATAACAGCAAGTTATGTGTCAAAAGACCCTACATTGCCCAATGCAATTCTACCACTTATTTTCGCTTACTGGGCTAAGAAAATGGAGAATACGTTGTCAGGCAGGAACTTCAGTATGGAGAGGATCCCATGTGGCGGCTGAAGTCTCAGAAGAGACGCTGCCATGCACCTGATTGTAGATGGTGAGTGTGCCTCGTGAGCAGGGAGGCAGAAACTCCCATGGGCAAGGAGCACGCAGGGAGAAGAACCGGCATACAAGGTCACCTGAAAATGACCAGCCTCTGTACTCCAAAGCTTTGTCCTCCTAGCAGACACATATTTCAAAACTTAAAACTGTAAACTTAAAAATATTTTCTCCCTTCTAATTTTTTAACCCTTTGCACTCGCTTGCTTTTTCTCGGTTCCTTTATTCTAATGCTAACCGTGTCGAGTCACACTCGACATCCGAGTGAAAAAGGTTAAAAGCCAGCCACTTCATCTATTACTATACCTACTTATAAAAAAACCAGTGGCCCGGTGCATGAAATTCGTGCACGGGGGGAGGGGTGTATCCCTCAGCCCGGCCTGCACCCTCTCCAATCTGGGACTCCTCGGGGGATGTCCGACTGCTGGTTTAGGCCCAATTGCTGTGGGAATGGGCCTAAACTGGCAGTCAGACATCCCTCTTGCAATCCGGAACTGCTGGCTCCTAACCGCTCACATACCTGCCTGCCTCATCGCCCCTAACCACTCTGCCTGCAGGCCTGATTGCCCCCAACTGCCCCCCATGCCGGCCTGCTCGCACCCAACTGCCCTCCCCCCGCCCCCGGCCGGCCTGCTCATCCCCAACTGCCCCCCCACCCCCGCTGGCCTGATCACCTCCAACTGCTCTCCCTCTGGCCTGATCGCCCCTAACTGCCTCTGCCCCACCACCATGGCTTTGTCCAGAAGGTCTTCTGGTCTAATTAGCATATTACCCTTTTATTAGTATAGATGTGTATTTTTTCTTGGAAAATGAAATTGATAGTAAAATTGAACACTTCATAACATGTTGCTAATCCTTTAGTGTCTTTATGGAGTTAATAAGGGCAATGTTTTAAGACATATGGAAATAGTGAAGTAGAAATAAATCAAGTCCTTATCTTTCATGATAGTTTATCCTATGAAGAAAACTATACCACCGTGATGCTGGGCCAGAGTAGAAATTAATTCCAGGGGGAGTAATGCCCGCTAACTTAACAAATGAAGAGTGAGGTAGAAAGTCGCACCAGACTTTCCACCCAAACTTGTAAACTCTATCTGGGGGAGAGTGAGGAATGGACTTTGTTTATAAAAACACCCTTCCAGACAAAGATTTTTTTTCTCTATGGCATTATTTATTTTTGTTGGTGGTGAATATAACTTAATGAAATTGTGTTTCTTTTAGTCATTATTGTCTAAATTCCCACCACAAAATAAAACAGTGAAAATTCCAGAGTCACAGATTATCATTTATTTCCTTGTTTCAAAAAACATTTGAGAAAATAATCTGGATTAAAAATCAGAAATATATGGGCCTAAAAGAAATGGCTTTAAATAATACACATGAAAAACTCAGGCTTTCTTTAAAAAAAAAAGGAACACTGTATATCCCTGAATGTTTACAAGAATACAAATACTAGAAAAATCATACCTAAGAGATAATGATTTTCTATCAAGAAATTATTATGAGTTTATATCAAGAAATTGATAAACTGCCACGGCAGAGAAAACTGTTCACCATAACAGCAAGTTATGTGTCAAAAGACCCTACATTGCCCAATGCAATTCTACCTAATCTTGGCTATATCTAAGGAGATGTGAGTATAGCTGAAACCAAGAATGATCGTTTCCCATGCATAGGATGGGAAACCTATGTGTCAAAAGACCCTACACTGCCCAACCAAGAATGATCGTTTCCCATGCATAGGATGGGAAACTTATGTGTCAAAAGACCCTACATTGCCCAATGCAATTCTACCTAATCTTGGCTATATCTAAGGAGATGTGAGTATAGCTGAAACCTAGAATGATCGTTTCCCATGCATAGGATGGGAAACCACTGGGCCAGGGTGTGCCCTGTCCAATTTTCTCAGCCTGTGCCATTTACACTTTTAATGTCCTATTCTTGTCCAACCTCTGGACATTTGCTCAAACAAGTCCAGAATACCTGCCTTCCTTTATCCTATCCCCTCACTGATACCTTCTGAAATAAAACAATGTATGAATAAGTAACTTCCTTCCCTTTCGTCTGGGACACACTCAGTCACCCTTCTGCAACCAACTGGGCTGTCACGGCTCCCTCCCTGATCCCAGGCTTGAGAGGTGAACCGGGCCAAGTCAGAGCAAGCTCCAACCTCACGGCGAGGGCGAGGAGCTCTTGGGGGCATGACCACACCTATTGAGCAGTGCTGGAGTGCTAAATAGATAAAGGAAGGAATCTGAAAGGGAATAAACTTTTCTTCTCTGGAACTACTGAAAAAAAAAAAAAAAAGGAACAAATTTTATCAATCTGGAGAGATCATTATTGAGGATGCAAAAACAGAATAATCAGATAACTTAAATTATCTTCTAGTCTTCTAAGCCAATGACCAAAAAATAAGAAATTACCAAACAAATGCCTGCACCACTTTAACAATACCTATATTGACTTTGGCCATATCATGCAAACACTATTTGTAAGTGAAGGCATTAAATATTGTATTATAGTCACCATTTGATTTTAGTAAAGGAAGTTAATGGATAACTAATATATCAAATTCTAAAAATAATCTTGAATTATTTCCTGACAGACTGTAGGTCATTTGTTCCCAGTCATACATTCAATCAATAATTATTTACTGTTGTCACTAGTTGCTAGGCACAATCCTAAGGTGCTGGAGACAGAGCTGTAAACACAATGATATCCCTGTCCTCCCCCTGGTAGCACTCAGGGGGTGGCGCGAAACGAAGGAAGGCCCCGGCCAGCAGCCTGCAGCTGGGGAACGTAGGCAGCCAGAAGGCCCCGATTGGCCCTCATTGCCAGCCAGGCCTAGGGACCCTACCCATGCACGAATTTCACGCACTGGGCCTCTAGTATATATATAAAAGCCTACGCGACCGTCCAACCAGTAGCTATGACGCACACTGACGACCAGGGGGCAGACACTCAACACACAGGCATAGAAACATGGAATAGACTAATGAATCTCAGAGGGAAGGGGGGAGCGGGGAGGGCAGGAAGAGATTAACCAAAGATCTCATATGCATACTAGAGGCCCGGTGCACCAGTGGGGTCCCTCAGCCTGGTCTGTGGGGATCAGGTTGAAACAGGCAGTCTGACATCCCCCTAGGGGTCCTGGATTGTGAGAGGGCTTAAATCCGTGCACCGGACCTCTAGTTTTTTATAAGATCCCTCTTCTTGAAGAAGTAGAACATATAAGAGTATATATAATAATAATAATAATAATAATACCTTTCACATTTACGTATGTTCAGGTATCAGTATTTCATATTGCAACCTCTATGCCTTTTCTCTTCTGTGGGTAATAAATACACTTGCTGAAACTGTTACTCATTTTTCCTAGCTTTTTAGTTCTGAAATGCTCAACATAATAGAGACACTGTCACAGAATTAAACAAAGACACCGACACACAGTTAAATTCCTAGCAATTAAAAAATTAGCTTTTATATATGGAATTAAAAATACCAAAAAGCCCCCAAATAAAAAAACAAACCCATAGAAAAAGAGATCAGGTTTGTGGTTACCAGAGGCAGGAGGTGAGGGGAGAAGGAATTGGAGAAAAGGTGGTCAAAAGGTACAAAGTTCCAATTATAAGAGAAGTACTAGAAGTACAACATGATAACTATAGTTATTAATGCTACATGGTATATATGAAAGTTGTTAAGAGAGCTATTTGCTTTCTCTTTTTGTTATATCTATAAGAGATGAATTATAAATAAACTTCTTGTGATGACCATTTCACAATATGTATTTAAGTTAAACAATTGTGCTGCATATCCTAACCTTATACAGGGATTTATGTCAGTTATATTTCAATAAAGCTGAGGAAAAATCAGCTTTTAATAAATATGTTCCTCGGACAAAAAAGTTACACATGTTAATTGGGTATGTATTTTTAATCCTAACTTTGCCATCCTCAATATGTATCAAAGCATCAAATTGTACATAAATCCTAAAAAGCTCCATATTGTCCTAAATTTGTTATGATTATCTTTTTCTTCTTTTAAAAATACATCAGTTTATTCTCAAAAAAAGGTTTAAAGGCAATCCTTTCCCATGCTTACATATTACATAATTTCAACTGTACCACTTAAGATGTGAGTCCCTTTTCTAGCATATTTGGAAATAAATTCAGACTGATTCATTCCGTGTGTTACTGATTGTCAAGTGGAATTAGATGCATTTGGTTTGTTACCTATATTTTCAATGATGTCCTCATCTTTTTTTCCTTTGGAAAATTTATCTATATCAAATTAATGTTCATTAAATAAAACAAGCAAGCAGGTAAATGTTTAGGACATTTATCAAAAAAAGCAGTAGGACAACTTTTTTCTTTTGTTAATTTCTTGGGTTTAAAAATGTCTTAGGAAAGGATAATTCTCTTCTGTGATTGGTCAAAACAGATAATCTTTGCTTCAAAGTTGATTAAAGATAAATACTTTCATTTGTTGAGTTAACATTGTTAAGAAAACAACTGGTTAACTTTTCCAAAATAAAAAACAAGCAAATGTTTTATTCCACAAATATTTCTGGAGCAGCTACTAGGAGCCAGGCACTCCGCTAATGGCTGTGGGTGAAGCAAAGATTATTCGGCCATTGATTCTGTTCACGTACGCTCAACAGTTTCAGGGGGGAGGTAAGGTAAGCATGTCAATCATCACAAAATGAGGCAGAAAAGGATTCAGTACTTTCAGGAGGAAAACTAAAATATTTTAGGAGTTCAGAGAAGGGAAAAATTGCTTCCCCCAAAAGTAGTGTGGGAAGGGAAAATCAGAGAAGGCTTTGTGACACAGTGGTATGAGCAGATCTTGAAAGAATGGAAGACTTCGACCAATGCAGACTGGAGCCAGGTTTGTGTGGGGAGTGAGGGCAGGGTGCAGGGAGGGCTGAATCAATGACAGGTAAGCAGGAAATCCAAGCATTAGGGTAGGTAAAAGAAAGAAAGGAGAAAGAAGGGTGAAGAAGGACTTAGAGGCTATAAAGTCAAGTGGCTCATACTTTATCTGGTAGGCAAATAAAAACTAATAAAGACTTGAGGCAGAGGAGTAACATGATCAGACACATGCTTCAGGAAGACTAATTGGACTTCGGTGGCGTAGACGGAAAAGAAGGAAGACAAATCAGAGATGAGCAAACTGAGGAGTCTATCGCATAATATAATGAAAATAGAAACTAAGCAGTATCAGTGGGAATGGGAAGAAGAATATGGATGCAAAAAATAGTACATTATAAATAGCATTTATGAAAAGTATGGAATAAAGCCTTACCTGATTCTTCTGTATCTTGTTCATCTATTAAACCTACTGAGACGCCTAAATCCACACATTTCTTGCTATGTGTCTTGGACTTCATGTGTTTTGTCAGATTTCCTTAAGGGAAAAGAATGTTTACTAAGCTTACATAGTATTATTTTGCTATTGCATTTGTCAACACTGGCAAATTCCATTCCTATTTCAAGTGAAAGTACAGGTTGTGGTCATACAATTTCAATGATTAAAGTTTGGAAAAAGAAAATATTGGTGTCTATATGTTGTAGAAACCTTGTTATTTATTAGTAATAGTTTCTCTTTTTCAAATCTGACTCTCCTACTTTGAATAATGTCTTCTTTGGGTTAATTTTCAATTACTTCTGCCTGGGACCTAAATGGCTTCATACCACTGATTCTGGACCTTGTTTTGTTCTGTTTTGGCATAGGTATAGGGTTTTGCTTTTCAACAGGTAGCTTTCCCCCAACATGGTCCACAGTCACTGGACAGGGGAGTCAGGCTTATTTCAGAGGTCTTGAATGCCACTTCAGCACCAGCATTAAAACTCCAAGTCTGTAGGCATATATCTGGCTTTGATGTTCCTATGGGCTTTTTTTTTTTTTAAAAGCATCTGTTCAACATGCTATCTTGGAATTTCTTTTTTATTTTTGGTACCTAGGAATGAGCCTTTTTCAATTTCGAGCTTGACTATTAGAAACTATATTTGGTTGTTATTACATTATAAACAGTAATTCTGAGTGTTTGGAACCTAAGAAAAAATTCCCTGCATTAAGTTCACTTCACCATATTGACTACAAGTCTTACAGTAGTATCTCCAAAGCAGTGTTTCCTCAGGCAGCTGGTGTATGGACCTCTGTAAGTATTACCAGGGTAAGTGGGAACCACTGGGCATCTTGCCCGAGGCGATCATTAGTGCAGGGGAAGAGCTCAGATTCCTCTGGGGATACCAAGCAGAAGACCACACACACACACACACACACACACACACACACACACACACACACACACAAAACTGCCATAATGGGAAAATCATCTCCTTTGAGAAAATAAATATCTACATACTGAGTTTGGTAAGCAGGGCAAATTAGCATTGGAGAATAAGTTTTTAGAAGAGCTAGAATCATCGGTCTAGGTACTGGGCTTGCAATAGTTGAAGGACCTGCAGAATTGCTATATTTAAAGAGCCTTGATTCCACTAAAAATGCACTAAGCCCATGAAACTGGTCACACTTGTTCAAGCCAATTGTTGCACTAGATAGTATGCACCACATCCCATAGCTTAGTGCATCAGGGGTTCAAGTGTAAGAGGGTGCCCAGGCCAGATAATGTCTAGGATTCATCAAACTCTGCCTAGCTCTATGATTCCAGAGTTAACACCTGGCTTAAATAGGTTGGTCACATCTGACATTTACTTTAAATACATTTAAAAATAAAATATAAAGCAAATATGACAAAGTGTCAATAATTATTTTAAATGATGGGCATATCAGTGTTTATTATACAAATCTCTACTTCTTTGTATGCTTTAGAATTTTCACATTAAAAAGTTATAAAAAATGGTTTGGCCATGTTAATTGGCTGAAATTTCCACTTATAAGTCAAAATACTTTCTAGTACAATAAAAATATTACCCAGATACAAGGTCCACTAATAATTTCCTTTCAAATTTTTTTATTCTTTAAATAGATAGCCAAAGAAGGGTATTTCCTTTCTAAAAAGTTAATGTATAATTGTAACTAGGCATATTTGGGAATATAAGTTTTTAATAAGCAAATTTTCTCATAGCTTGAGCTATTACTATTAATCAATTTCTTAAATAATTTTAAATAAACAAAACAATTTGCATTTAAATATGCATATTAAAATGCAAATATCCCCTAGCAATGCTATAAACTTTGTGCATTAATTTAATAGATAAAATTATCAACAAATTTAATAAACATTCATCTAAATCCTCCGGAAAATATGAGAGATTTAGTTTCTGGGTTCCTATAGCTATCAATAGAGTCTAGCTTTCTATCATATACATGGAACTAGCTCCTACAGAGATGCAAGCTCACTGTATAGCTCCTGTTGACTGACCTTTAAAACAGAATAGTGAAAGCAAATAAATTATTCTGAGAATGTACTCATAAATAAACTATGAGCACAAATGATGGAGGATAGATTTCTAAGTGTTACCACCAGAAGCATCAATTTCTAACACTGCAGATCATTCCCTTGGTAGTATTTTGCTCTCTTTGCATATACATGTATAGCTCATGTTATTTCACCACTATTACTTTTGCTTAATAACCAGACACGTTCAATAAGTAGAGTTAAACTGGCTAAGAAATAAAAGTAAATGAAAGTAGGGCAAAATCTACAGCCTAATATAAAATAAGTCTATTATTATTTAGCTACCTTTAAAAGGTCCTATTGAATCTCTTTTACATGTATTTATAAAATCTACACTGCTACCAGGGAAACTGATCGTCATGGCAAGAATAGGGAAATATTGAATTTCTAATATTTTCTTTACCAGTCACAATAGCTAGGGTAGCTTTCTTCAAATAAATATTAAGCACATAATTCCTATAAATTATCTGACAAAACAAAAAATTTAATGTGAATTCAGATATGCGGCAATTAGAGAAATGAGAGACATGAACACTGCTAACATACAATGACCACTTCTCAGGGTCATTACGCTCTGTCTGCCATTTAATGAACATTTATCTAAAATTGCACATTATGTTGTTTTGAGTTATTTCACTAAGATTAATACTTGGTGATTCATAATATTCTTCTTTGCCAAGAAATCTCTATAGTCTCCTTTGCTTTTCCACAACTAAGTTTTCCTTCCTTTCTTGATCTTATTTTATGAATATACTTATTTTTAATATCCTAATTCCTTTTCCTCCTATTAGAAAAACCTATTTCATATTAGACTTTGATTCTCTTTATTGGTAACATCATTCTGTACTTGGTAATTTTTTATTAGTTATATTGTCCCATTACTAGTGTTCTGATCTCATAATAGAAATTAATGGGTGTTTCTTAATCATAGAATTAAAACCAGTGAAAAAAAGCAATACATTGGGTTAAAGATCAAAGTACTTTATCCTATTAAAACCTCACACAGGACCAGAAAAATCATCCTGAAACCCTCCCTCCACTTCCAGAAGGATTTACATCACAACCCAAGGATTATAGAATTACTGTTTCCCCCAACTCCTCATGATTTCGTGAAACTTTTTAGAAATATTTAAGGCTATCTGAAGATTTTTCTTTATTTTATCATTCTTATTTCAGATACTATTGGCATTTAAGAACTACTTTGAAGCTACTTAGATGCTACATATTATAACTCTCTTTAAATGCCAATAGATACTAGTCAAGCAATGTAGTAAATTTTGCTAAAGAGGTAATCAATTTTTAAGACAAAAGCTGCAAAGACAACCAATAAAAAAGCAAAGCAAATGCTAACTCCAAAGAGATAAAAATTGATTCTGTAAAAAATTATCAATTAAATATTTTTTACAGATATAATCCTTTCAGACAGATAATTTTATAATTGCATTGTTTTAGAAAGATTCTTACTTTTTAAAGGGTGTTACATAAAATTACAATTTTTAAGTAACAAATTTTCACATAATGATTCATAAACAAGAGGCCTAATAGAGAAAGTAAACATTTTACAGTAGTGTATTCATTATATGCACCAGAAAATTTGTAGAAGGTAAAATTACCTTATTTATAATAAAGGCTTATAATTTAAGTAACATACAAGGTGGGGCAAAAGTAGGTTTATAGTTTGTGAGTACACGAAACAGAGTTTATTTGTGTACTACTTATTAATTATTGTATTATTTTCCACAAGAACAACTGTAAACCTACTTTTGCCCCACCTTGTATAAAGAATACAGAAAGAGTACTAAATTTTAATGACTAGTTATGAGTTCTATAAACATTGAAGAGTACAAAAGTTAGAAAATTTTTGAAGCTGAAATTCAACAGAATTTGGGTTAAAAAAAAATCATGAAAAAGAAATGACTGCATGCCTAAAATCAGATAATAAAACATGAATGTAATCATAAGTTTAATGCAATTATTACTTAAAGTGTTTCCAATCTCTTAACACCTAAGTAATCAAGAAAATTGTAATCATGAAAATTTATTTTTCTTCTTCAGCCCCAAATTAAGTATTTTTGAAAATGCCTTAGTCATCATACTATATACTGACTGTATATTACAGTCATCAACTGTAATTTGGGGAGTAAAATAAAAGAAGGCAGGTGCTCCTTTTAAAATGTTATTTTTACTACATATATATTCTAAAAGCATGTAATTAAAACTTTTTTTCCCCCCAAGAGATCCAAAAACATAAAGAAAAAAAGCTACAATGTTGACAGGATATAATTAATATTAGTCCCATTTAAGCTACTGCATCATTGGTCAAAGAATATATAAAGTTGCTTTTTAGTGCAACTAGCTCAATGCATATAAAAAAAGAACCATGAAGGAATGTCATCTCATACCTTTCGTCTTAAAGGAGAAGTTACAGTAAGTGCAGTGGTAGGGGCGGACATCTGTGTGGGTTCGTATATGTTTCTTTAACATACTAGGTTTCTTACAACGTATTCCACATTCTTCACAAATGTACTTTCCTCTTCCCCTGCCTCGGACATATACATACTCTTCATTTGATTTATATCTAATTTAAAGAAAGAAAAAAGAATAGGGAAATTGGATACTATATCTCTGAGAAAATATTGATAATTAAAATTCAACCTAAAAAGTAAAACAAGGCACAATTTTTAGACTCAAGCAATATAAATTTTATGCATGTACAGTAACACGATATTCCAGCTTTTCACATCAACACTCAATATTCTAATAGCTAATTCTAACCAAACAACCTTATTCATAAACACTAGACTTAATTTAAAAATATTTCCTCTTTTAAGTCACTGGGTTTAAAAGTATTCTTTTAAACTTTTAAATTCAATCACAACAAGTATAAATAATGAAATTTTTCTGAGCTTCACAATAACTACAATTGACTTTTACCTTTTGGGTTTCTCAAAACCAAATACACAGAAATATCCAATAGACAATAAGTTCATCTCTCTTAAGAGCAGGTATTCCAAGTCATTCTTTATTATAAATCAATGTGAACCTCAAGGTTCACTCTGAAAACTTTGTTCTTAGCTGCTTCCTAGGATCTACAATGTTTCCTTCCTAAATAGTTCTTACTTCCTTGAACAAAGTGGAATTATTTTACATAATACTAAATATATATTTTGCCATGAAGATTCTTTTAATAAGCTGAGATACCTTACAATCTTTATGTAAAATTGGCACTGATAATTCTTTATTCACATGAAAGCAAATGTACATTTAAAAAGTAAGTTTAAATGTACATTTAAGAAGTAAAATTTGTACTTGCCCTCCATCAAATATTTTAATTCTTCTTGGTTCACTTTTGATTAAGGAATTTTCTTTATCTTGCTCACTGTTAATTTCAGAGGCATCTTTATTGCTGAATTCAACTACTGTGGACTTTTGATTACCTAATGCTCTCTGGAAGGAAAAAAAAAAGAGAAACTAATTTAATAAAACTGAAAACACAAACACGCTAATGTTTCACTTGGAAAAAAAACAGTGTACACAGTTAACTTCAGGAAATGCATTCCAAGGAAGTAAGAGGTTAAAGGTTATCTGCTTTATCTCCTCCCTTATCTTTATTAATATATCTGTGGTAAATCATAGCAAACTTATAAATCTCATACTATTTTAAAATCCTACCACAGTCCACTGACACCCCAAAATGAAGGCTTTACAACCATCTACTCTGGCACAACATGAGTTTAATAGGAACCTTTTTAATAGACTAAATATTTCTTCTTTTTTAAAAAAATATATTTTATTTATTCTTTTTACAGAGAGGAAGGGAGAGGGATAGAGAGTTAGAAACAGCGATGAGAGAGAAACATCAATCAGCTGCCTCCTGCACACCCCCTACTGGGAATGTGCCGGAAACCAAGGTACATGCCCTTGACCTGAATCCAACCTGGGACCCTTGAGTCCACAGGCTGACGCTCTATCCACTGAGCCAAACCTGTTAGGGTTAAATATTTCTTCTTATATCTAACTAACCACTCATACTGCAATTTAATTGTATTTCTCAGAGTTTATACTTTGGAGATGGCAAAGAGCTAGTCACCCCTTTTGGTATAATAATGTCTTATACTACCAAGAAATATGCCTAAACCCCCTTCAAATTCAATGAACTGCTAATTTAAAGCAGTTAAGCCCCACTTCCCAATATTTTATTCTTTCCCTTCTTAATTTAAACCATAATCATGTTTCCTCTCTGTATCTTCTCCAAAATTCCTGAGTACTGAGAACTATGAGACACAGAAATGGGTTAGGTTTTGGCTTGATAATAATGAAATCTCTAGAGAAAGGTAATGAACTCTAAATGATTACACTGTGCACTCTTCTATAGAAACATTATGGTAACACCACCTTAATTATAACTCTATACAACCGCACCATTCACAAGTTTCCTCAGTCCTCACCCCATTCCACTCTCACATGTCTGGGAGGCAGGCAGCACAAGGAGATTATATAGCCATTGTCCAAGGTCAAGTGTTAACAGCAAAGGCTTAAACTCCAACCCCCTGGCCGATTCCAAGGTACAACGTTTCCAATGAAGGGCCTCTTTGTTACAAACCTGTTTTAAATATTACATCACCATGTGGACAGTTATCTATCGTACCAAAATGACTCAATAGTAAGTGATCACGGACAGAGGGCCTCTGTGGCCTCAGAAAGAGGACCCTGGAAAGCCCCTGCTATTATAAAACCAGAAAAAAAGTAAAGCTGCTGGACTGAGTTTCTCAAAAAGGCTGTATGAAGAGGTAATGCCACACACCTGACAGGTAAAAATCAACCATCTCCTTTTCTTTTCCTGGTAAACATGTATCCTCACCACTTGCAATATACACACACACCTTGCCTTGACTTTATACCTTTAACGGACATCCTAATTCCCACCTAACTTTTGCTCACTTTCTATTTTTTTTTTTTTGCT
Source organism: Eptesicus fuscus (assembly GCF_027574615.1). NCBI lineage: Eukaryota > Metazoa > Chordata > Mammalia > Chiroptera > Vespertilionidae > Eptesicus > Eptesicus fuscus. The sequence continues at coordinate 83,530,199 of NC_072481.1, forward strand.
CATTTTCTTACTATCAAAATCTGGTTACTATTTATTTACCAGTTACCAATGAGCTAAAAGCTAAAGTGCTTACCATTTCCTTTTTCTTTATATCCTTGACCACCCCATGGCATTATATGTTGGTGACACCTTGTTTCTCTTAGTAATCCTTTTACTTTAGCATTTATCCGTTCTTTTCCATTTTGAATTATAAGCACATTATTAACACTTGGGTTGTGAATTAACAGTCAACCCAAGAGCTAACTAATTCTCCATAGCCACTTTCCCATATGACTCAAGTCTCCAGTGGTATTGGAAATGCTCAGTCCAAACACCGTCTTAGTCTTCACATTTATTAGACCTCTCAGCTTAAACAGCTTTCCTTGAAATACCTTCTTCCTTGATCTGCGTGATACCACTTTCTCATAGCTCTCCTCCTTCCTCTATTAACAATCTCTTTCAGTTTCTTATGTGGACTTACTTCAGCCATTCAAACCCTTTACATAGTAGTGATTCTCTAATCCATTCTAGGCCCTTTCCCTTTACGTGTTCCCTGAGCAATCTCATTAATTACACCTGCACAGTGAAAAATCTCCACACCTTCTACCTGAGCTCTCTCCTAGTTCCAAATCTGGATATGTGCATTTCCAGAGGCATTTCTACCAAGGCACTTGGTACTGAAGAAAAGCCACTGTTCAAAGGCACTTCAGGAATATACATGAAGCTCTGTTTAAAGTCTCATGATCAGGTCTCCTCTTCCAAGATTCTTATTTAGTACATCTAGAGTAGAGTCTGAGCATTTAAACATTAAATTCTGAATGGTTTGGATTCACCCTCCTTCACTGAGAAAGTATCAATAGCTCTCCTCCACCATACATATTCTTTGGTTTTTACCTACACTTCCAACTTCGAAGTATATCACTGTTTCAAACTTACAACACCTTCTAGTCATGACAGACTCCTCACAGTTCTTTAAATGAACCCAGTTCCTTCTCACTTCCATGTCATTAATCAGACTATCAAAATTTCTCATTCTTATTTGCCTAAAAAAAAAAAATCCCTTTTTAAAAAAAAAAAAAACTCAGCTAAAGTCTTTTGGAATACTCCTCAACCTAGTGGTAGTGTCAGAGACTTCCTTCTTTTAAAGTTGTGCATACTTCTGTTATAATACTGAACTATGGTATTTTCCTATTCATGAGCATTATTTCCCTAATTTATGAACCTGTATTATATGCTTGTGAACCTGCAGAGGTCAAGGACTTAAAGTACAATTCTGAATGTTCAGAGTCCAACACAATACTCTATCTACCCATTTATCTATTGACCCATCTATCTTTAATCACTTAAATTATTTTTCTTATTTTATAAAGCCAACAACTCTAGTAAGACTGAGTCCACCTTCCTCTATAAATCTTGAACAAATCAAGTAATTATCAAGTGTATGAGTTAGTTATGTTAGGAATCCTCTCTAGCACTAAGATGATTCTGAGAACTGTAGAATGGCTGTCTGCTTATATTTCAAAATGATATATAACAATTTTCAATTACTCACACCTCTGTTCCCCTGCATTAGTAAGGGTAAAGCATAAACATAATCTCCTCCTACTTAATAAAAATAAAACCTTCATGTAGGAGGAAGATGACCATGATTACTGTACCATTAAGTAAATATTTAAATATTCATCTGAGAAAAAAAAAGTACTCAGGGCAAGTTATAATTTTCAAAATGTCTCAAAGTAGAAAGGACTCCAGCTAACCCTTATCAGTATAACTCCTGGAGCATATTCATCATCCTTTCTTTCAAATAACTACACACTCATGAAGCTCAATGTGTCATTCACAACTTCTAATTAAAGAATTTAAAGGCATCAAGACATGTTAAAACTCATTTGCATAAACTATTTTTAAAGATAAATAACATTTCGAGTACCTTGCTTAAGTTGCTTTTCCACTTGCTTGAATAGACCAATAAATCTGATTTGGAACGGGTGGTTATTGCTTGACAATACAGTGATTTTCCAATCTTCTGTTTTGAATTAAGGAGGGAAAGAGCAACTTTTGTAGGCAAACCAAGTGGATTTGGATTATTGTCGCTCACTGTCCAGTCAGTATAGGCTGAAGTTTTCTGGTCGGTCTGAGGCAGATGCAATGTTTTCTGTCTCAGCAGGTAACACCATGTAAAGCTGGTTGTGGTCTTCAGGCTGGGAAAAGACAGCTGCTGCGTGTCTCCGGCTTCCAACCCTGCAAGAGTGGTGGTTGTAGGTTGATTTTGTTCTTGGATGTTCAATTTGTCACCTTGACTTTTAACCTCTGAAGACTTCCTTTCTTGGTTATTGTCTACACATTCCAAAGGAGAAATGTGGGTATCTTCTGAAGAAATGGGTGAATTTCTAGCTGTAAGAGTTAATGATGTGGATGACTTGATGTTTTCAAATTCTTGCAACTCCTTTATAGGTTCTATAACTACAGACTTAGAGTGCCCTGATGACAAATTATCTGCTGGTAAAACATCTGTCAAATTAATAGCCTCACTACTAATTTCAGGTTGAGAAGAAGTACCCTGTTCCAACGTCACACCATCAAGGGGCTCTGTAGTACAAACCTGCCTCACTAACACAGGTTTCTTCTGCTTACTAACTTCATTAGCTCTCGAACTCAACAGTTCGAATGGTCTAACATCTGTTGCACAAACAGCTCCATATTCATCTTTAGCTCGCTTTTGGTGCTTTTCCATAGCAATGTCCAGACTATTTGCTGGGGAAAGCATCCTTTTACTAGAAGCTGAAGATTCTTGTTGGGGGGAAAGTCTACCAATAGACATTTTCTGAGTTTCAGGCAAGGATTCTGATAGAAAAGAATTTTGGCCCATCTCTGAAAAAACATTTTCACAAACAAGTTCTTCCTCTGGGTTTGGCAAAGCATTCTGATTAACTTTTTGCAATTTTGGCTGGGAATTTTGTTCTTCACCGATTGGCACCACACTACAATTAGCCTGGCAAACGGGCTGACTAGACAGATCCTGGGTCACAAGGATTTGTGGCAGAGGTGTGACTGTGGCAAAGCAGTACCCTGGAACGCTACTCTGCAGATGCACAGGCAGCGCAAACGATGTCGGCACCTCCTGCACCTGACCACCAAGCGGCCCGGGCTTCAGCGGCGGCGGAAGACACGAAGCAGCTATGGCATCTACTCCTTCAGTTGCTAATGCTAACGAATTCATTCGATGATCAGCCCCAACTGGATTTGAAAGAACTTGCTTTGGCAGAGAATGGACAAGATCAGAAGAGCAAGACAGGCTTGAAGTGAAAGCCTGACACTGCAGTTGGTACTTGGGAGCAAAGCAATCCTCACTTTTGGAAGATACGCACACACTGGGATTTGCATCTGGTTTGACACTCTGTGCAGACACTTGCAGAGACATCTGTGTGTTTTGGTGGCTAAGGGGTGCATGGATTTGATTTAATAATTTAAGACCAAAAAGCTGTTGAACAGGAAAGATGCCAGTAGAGTTGGAATTTGAAGACTGTGTTTGCAGATCCTTAACTTGAGTCTGGGTGTGCATAGTATTTGTGGGAAACTCGGCTAAGGATGTATTAGTGAGCTGAGGCCCCTGAAGTGGCAATGCATTCACACCAGGAATAGCAATAGTTTGGAAAGATGACGGGTTCCCAGGAGACAGGTGACTTTCTGGAGCAATGTTTAAAGATATCTGCCGTATCAGTGGGCCCCTCCTTCTTTCTAAGAGGGGCACGTGTCCGCTCACGCCCGTGCCAGAAGGGGACGCCGAAGGCTGCACGTCAACAAGTGGCGTTGCCTGAGGTGGAGTTATGCTTCCGCAGTCGAATGACTTACTTCTGAAATCAGAGACCTCCATGGATGTGGGCATGCAACTAATCTGTTCTGAGGCAGCTCGCCTCATTTCCCGGTGAGCCCCAGGAATGCTCAGTGTATGAGAGCCAGCTGGGATCATGAGGAACTCTGTTTTATTGAGGAAAGAGAATTGGGGGGAGGCCTCGGTTTTAGAAACGTCCTCTACATCTAACGAAGCTGAGAAACTTGAGGTGTGAGATAAACTACTCTCCTTACTCAGACTCCTGGAAAGAGTGGAGTCAAAGCTGGACTCGGTCGAGGAATGCTCTATCTCAGCAAGACGGAGCCTCTTCTTTTTGGGTGGCAGTTTCTCTGTCGGCAGCTTTGACAACGTTTCACTACGCTGAGGCCAACTGAACTTCTCTGATTTTTCCTGATCAGGACCTTGGGTTCCAAGGTCCCGATCTGGCTCTTCTGTGACCAGAATTTCTGGGACTTGGATGCTGAGCTGCCGAACAAGTCTTGAGGGCTGTCCTAACACATGCCGTTCACTGGAAATCTTTCTTGAACCTTCCTGAAATTCTGCTCGAAGAACATCTAATAGTGCAGGCTGTTGAGGATGAGATGTGTTCTGAGAAGGGTGACCTTCCTCTTGGGAAATTCCTATCACTTTCAGGGACCCAACCTTCACTGTTCTACTGAGTTCCTGGAAAGAAGCTGGAGACTCAGGCTTGTCAAGCGAACTGGGTCTGCTCAGTGAGTTGGTGTGCTGGATGACTGAGATCCCAGCTCCATGTCTCTTCAACTCTGCCTTGTCCTGGGTCGCTGAACCTACCTGTTGTTCCATGATGGTAGACAGCTTTGGATCCATGATCTGGTCAGGGCCCCTGCCAATGAGCTGTATTTGGGGGCTTTGCAACTGAATATTTCGATGCTGCTGCTCACTTGTTAAGACAACAGTATGCTTAGGCAAACTGGAAGCAGAGCCCAGAGTATTGTGAAACTGAAGGCCTTCAGAGCTTTTTGGAGAAACTCCACTTTCATTTTGCTGAACTTCATCATCATCTCCAACACTTTTCATTTTCCTCCTTTTCCTGATCTGGGGCGTCTGTTCCCAGGCCCCCGTGGAACCAGCCACTCTGTAGTGCAGAATCTGGGGTTGTGTACTGCTGGGCACAGGGCTGTGTTCAGGTTCTCTCACAGCTACCTTCGTTTTTGGTCCGTGTAATTCTGAACAGTAAAATTTCTTATGATTTTCAAAATTTTCCAGTTTTCTATACCTGTTTCTACAAGTTTCACACTCAAACATTGTCCCTCGCCCTTGATGAGACTTCTTTTTCTCTACATGTGAGCCGGGAGCCAGGGGCTTATTCCTTGCTGTCCCAGTTTCGTTTGTGGCACTGCATCCCTGATAGCTCTCCTCCAAGGACTGCCCAGTACCCAGCACCTGGTTTTCACTTGCTGAAGAGTCTTCTACTGCTGCCTGTCTGACAAGGGTTCGGGGATGTCCACTCTGGGGCACAGAAGTGCTAGGTCCTGATACAAAGACATCATCACAGAGAGCGCCAATTTTGTCATCAAATGACTGACTTCCTCTCAGTGGATGAGGGGGAGGTATTATGTTTGTAGGTACTGCTGAAAAACCTGTGGTAGGCACAGAATTACTTCTCGTAATAGGTAAACAGTCAAGGGAAGGTACAGACAGAAGAAACACTTGCTTTGATTTCTCAGTAGGGGTGAAAGGGGACTTTGGTATATCAGAACTTGAACTTGTTCTCCGTCCCATTGGTTTTAAATCAAACTGGAAAGAATCCTTAAATATGTATGATTTGGGGGAATCGATACTTCCTCGTCGTGAAAGAGAGGTTCTCCGTGGCTTCACACTATCCAACTGCTTATCATCTACCAAGGCTTCATTGTCTGAGATAAGCTTTGATATCCGTTCTTCAAGTGTTTTTGTTGCCAAAGGTGGGCGCATCTGACCTGGTAAAATCAATGCTTTTTCACCTGTTGGTCCTGTAGAAAGTGCTGGTGGACTAGCACGAGGTGCAGAAAGCCCATTATTCTTACTTGAGTCTTGTTCCATAGAAGGTAATGTTCTGGTGAAGGGGGCTGGTGGACTCGCTGTCTGATCAGCACTTTCAGACCGTGAAAAGTAACCAGAATCTGTACTTCCTAAACTTCGAGGACTCAGAAGTTTGCCTTGTTGCTCTTGAGTGTAATCGGTAGCCTGCTGCCTTTGTAGTTGGGCATGTACTGTTCCTACGTGGGATTCTTGCTTTGCCTCTGGCTGACTCATGTCCCCTTTCTGACGGGACTTTTCATCAGTCTCCACGGAGGACGTCCAGGATGAATGTGACCGTACACTAGTAACCTGAAGGTCCTTCTGTTTCTGTGCACTAGAAAGTTCAGGCTTACAATCCGTAAACTTTGGGCTGTCAACTCTCAAAGGGGTCACATTGACAGGGTGGACCACGACTTTTGGTAACTCTGTCACAGTTGGTGATTCTGAGGCTTTGTCGTGCAGTAAAACGTCACCTACCACATGATCTAGATTGCTTGGAATGGAACTTGATTTTGGTAAAACTTCAGAATTTGCTATCATTTTCATTAACTGCCCAGGCTGCAGGTCCACAGAGCCTGGCTCGTTCTGTCTTTCATCAGCAGCGCTCTCGTCATCGCTGTCCCCGCTATCTTCTGCATCTGAATGGATACTAAGTGCTTTGGGGGACTCGTGTGAAGAGAACAAACCACCAGCATCTGGCTGCAAGACAAGACCCAGTTTGATAGTATGTGCATGGGATTTTTTGTGCTTGTATAGATTACTTTTAGTCTTAAATGAAAATCCACAGGTCACACAGGGATAAGGCCGCTCTCCAGTGTGGGAGCGGATGTGCTTTAGAAGCACACTCGGCTTTGCACAAGCTCTATTGCAATACTCGCAAATATATTTTCCTTGCTTTTTTGGCTTCTGATCTTTCAGAAGTAGATTGCACATTTGCTCTACGCTGTGATTCACAACAGAGGCGACAGGAGTTGAATTATACACTGGTGTCGGGGGTGACTGTGTAGAGTGGGCTGGACTTATTGACATGGGCAAAGCAGAATCCATGTGCTGGTTCTGAGGAGTAACCTGAGTTCTACTGGAAGGTGAAGTTAGACCTACAGATGATGTCACTGCTATATGATACACCTGTTCAAGCCTGGGGTTCTCTTGACTGTGTAGGTTTGTCAGTTGCTTTGTGAAACCTGCAGAAGCTGGAAGCTGTTGATTTTGTTGGTTAGATTTAGAAACAAAGTGTTCATGTGGATTATATGAATGAGAAACTGACTGAACCGATGCTTGCCCATTCTTCTGAGCAGCGGACACATGCACTGTGTATGAGGTACAAGAAGACACTGATTCAGAAACAAATTCTTGCGAAGTCTGATGTGGGGCATCTATTGAGCTGTTTTGTAATTGAGAGGGGATTTGTACAGTTTTATTTGGTCTTAGTTTTTCTATCTTAACTGCACAAGATGAGCTCTTTTGTGACAAGGTACTCAGTTCTGGCTCCATTGCTTTCAGTAAGACATCGAATGCGGTGTTTGCATATGAGGAGGAAGTAGGACTACAATTAGAGGAGATACATTCACTATGGTCAGTCCTGGTTTTACTTGACAAAGAACTAGAGTCACATTTTCCATGGGGGAAATTTGACTTGGGGTCAGAGCCTTCCGAGCTCCACCTACGCAGTTCAGATGGATGCTGCAGAAACAAGGGCTTCTTTGGGGAGACAGGGTCTTCGGACTTGGCAGCCTCGCCAATCATCCCAAGTGTTTCTCCATTTTGTTTAGTAAACTGCTTTCCATTTTTTACAGGACTGTGATTCTGTTTTTTGTGAGACTCTGAAGTACTCTGAAGAACAGCGAGAGGTGACTCTTCTGTATTTTGTTTATGTTTTGCCTGAAGAGGATTTCTCAGGGGAGATTTTGGTATTTTTTTCAGGTGATTCTCAGCTACAATCTTTTTTCGTTTCACACCTTTAAGTGATTCAGAAGTTCCTTTAATACCAGCCTCCAAGATTTCTGTTAAAAAAGAAAAAATAATTGGTAAAATGGTACATAAACCAGCTATAATTTTTTTTTTAATTAAGGTTATATCAAGAGAGTGTTATGACAATTGAACAAGGTAGTTTAAGGAAAGCCTATTTTGGATAAAACTTCATTCTAACGTTTTTAAGAATGTTGCCAATCAAAACCCATTAAATCAATTGCACAAAGACCTTAGTATTTCTAGAATGCTGTACCACTCTCTTGACCACCTCCTCCCACACCAAGCCTTGGAACCAGATCTTTTTAAAACTAAATTATGCTCCTCCTTTACCTTCAGTGCAGAGAACTCTGTCTACATAGAGTGAGCTGGCCCACAAATAAGAAACCTTTTTAGTGCAGCATATCTGACCATCTTATCATAGTTAGTTTCTTTTAAAGCAAACTTCTTAGCAAATTTTAAAATAATATTATTATTCAAACTATGCAATGCTAATATTCTTATAAGAAAGAGGACTACTAATACATAATAATTTTTAGCGCAAGCATACCAAATTATATCTCAAGATAATCATGAAATATTACCTGAGGAAACCATGATATATTGCTTTATTAGCATTTATATCAAGAACAGAAATATAGGAAAGTAAAATAGGCCATTTATTTGTGGCTCTTCACCAACAAATTAAAAAGACATAATGTTGTACTGTCCCTCAGTTTAAAAAAAGTCACCAATTTAACTGAACAAAATATTCAATGACTATGTTTCTTTGTCATTAACGACAGGTAAGTAGGAGGTACATAGATAGGTAGAACTTATTGCAGAAAAGGTAAAACCACCTCCATTTCTGGCTGTGCTGGAAATAAATCATTGTTTAAATTGTGTCAACAACCCATAATTTCTGCCAACTATTATATTTTTGAGCAACAATTACTTGCCATAATTTAGTTTGCTTCCACTTGTTGACTCCTTAGACACATAAGCAAAAATTATTCATGTTCATATTCCTTATGTGGAAGAGCCAAATACTCTAATTTCTCATTATTTTCAAATAGCAGTTGCAATGTACATAACTGAAATTCATATTAAACCAAAATTTATACACTATAATAACCACTTTGCATTTACTAACAATACAATTTACATAAAATAAAAAATATTTTGGTCATCTTGTGACAATTTATGTGCTATCATGCATTGTTTAATGAAAAAAATACTACTAATCTGATAAAGTTACCTCCTAGCAAATGCTAAATCATAATCTGATTATGCCCACCATAATCAGAAGATCAAGAGAAAAAAAAGGTGGCAGGGGTGGGGTGTCATAACTAAAATGTTTGAGCTAAAGAATAGAAAATAGTATCAGTATTGTTGCTATCTCTACAAAATGATGTTGAGTTAATTTTTTTCAATCCACTTATTTATGAAATGCTGTTTTTCCACTGATTTTCCCTGTTCCAGATGAATGCATCAGAGTCATCATGTACTTCAGACCTCTCATTAACTAGATCAGGAAAATGGGCAAAAGGAAAAATGATGATCATCCAGGGTGAGTAGTTTTGCCCCTCACTTCCAAAAAGCTTGGAGTGGGTGATAATGAAAATGAAAGCCACTAGACTGTTAAAATAAGTATAAAAACAGAGAAAAGAAACCAGTTGGTCAGGAGCAGCAGCTCCCAGCCTGGGCAACTGTCCAACTGGGAACACCAGTGCCCACGGCCTGCCCCATCCAGAGCCCTGGTTGGGGTAAATATGTTTATTTGTTATGTTTTACATACTTTTTAAAATTAGCTTTTATTTTTAGATAAACTTATCTATAAAAAATAAACAATCTTTTATATTAAAAAAAGCAAAAATTCAACCCACATGCAGAACACCTAGAAATATCACATTAAGTTTTAAAGAAATTGTACTAGTACATGTTTTAAACAAAAAGAGTAAATTATAAATTACGTCTTTGTACTTAAATGTAAATTAAGCTGAAGTGAAAATAAAGGAAATACTAAACTGAAGATCCATATTTCTTTAGAGATACTATTTCCTAAAATTTCCTCTTAAGTTAAGAATTTAAAAAACCCTACCTTAAATAGATTTTTGAATGACATGTATCAGTTTCAGATGAAGACTGATTCATCTTTCTTTTGTCAAAGTTTGTGACATTTACATTCTATTGATCTAATTATTTATTCTTAGTTCTCTGTTTGAATTTTAACATTTGCCTGGTGTTAATACACTGTTTCTGTCCTTCAAAATTTTGTACACACACTCCTATGCCTTCTGGCAATGATGCTCAAGAGAAGCCTGGTGCCGGCCTGACTGATAGTTCCCCCTCTTTGAGGTGATTTGCCTTTTTTTCTGCTTTAGAAATACAACTAGGAGCCAGCTCAGAGTTAGTCCATGTACAACTTTTAATTTTTTCCCCCTAGAACACACAATCTTCTAAGATTAGTTTAGCATACATTATAAAATTTTTCTTTTATTATATCTTCAAAAATATTTTCTGGTCAACATTTTTTAAGAATGAGCTTCCTTACTTTATGAACATCAATTATCTTTATGCTGTACCCCCATTATGATGATTTATATTGCTTGCATCTATTTCTTTTTTGCTTTTGCTTCTAGAATTATCTAAAGCTTTTCCCTTATGACAATTCAATTTCCAGGCCATTAAGTTCCTCACTGTTTCAAATTTATTTTAGTTTTGGACTGATGTTGCTTCATTCTCATTTTGTTCCCTTAGTTCCATATTTCCCACTTCATCTCATTTTATTGCCTCACATTATGTTTGAGTTCTTGCTTTAATAAATGTATGATATTATAAGTTGTATGCTTAAAAACTTGTTTCTGAGGTAATGTTTTCTTTAAGGCTTAGCTTTTTGTCTTTTCATGTTCCCTCTGCTTTCAATTGCCCAAGATAATGGGAAATGGTAAGGGGGTAGCATTCATCTGAGAGTATATTCCTAACAGTCTTTTTCTGAGTTTTATTTATTCCTTCTTCTAAGATTTTCTTGGATCTCTTTTAGCAGGATTCACTCTCCTTGAACAAGGGATAAAACCTTTGGGTGGGGATGACCTGGGATGTTAGATTGGTCTGTAAATTCCTGTTGTTACGAGGCCAAAGGATGATGGAGGGAATGAGAGAGAGATGTAAAAACAGGGAGGGTGCCAGGCACATAGATGAATAACACGCTATCATTCTAGAGGTTGACTTGAAGGAAGTTGTGTGCCTCACTACTGATTGTCAGACTTCTTCCTTAATTCTCCAGATTTGGGACCGGAGTGTACGAAGTGGGTAGTTAAACCATCTAAGAATTAAAGCATCTGACTAAGAGCAGTGTCCTCTTGGGAACTAATGCCCTAGACTATGAGGTGGCTGACCCATGGGTCTTCAAAGAATGATATACCTGGAGTAGTATTTTAAACTCACCTGACTCTTGATTAATTTCAATCTATTAGAGAATGACTGATGTTATTTTCTCCTGCCCACTTCCTTATCTACAGAAAACAGCACAATCATCAAACATTGTAGCTGTATCTACAACGTCTAGCACAGAGTTACCATAGGCCATAGAGTTTAGAAGATGTATGGACCAGAATGCCTCAAAGCAGAAATACAGTTATATTAGTTGAGGCAGAGGAAGGTGGGAGGGAAGCAGCTATTAACCATGATCACTTGAGTTTTTCAATAATTTTCAAGACACCTTGTTATGATAAACTAAAATAAAAATAAATTAGAGTAAGCAGAGAGAAACACCAACCATGCAACAAGTGACAGAAGACAGCCCAAGAAGGTGCCTCTTTAATATGCCCACTCCCTCGTCAACCAGTACACACACAGGCCCAACTTCTGCCTTATAGAATGGACACTGCTTTATATTTGTCGCCTTATGATTACACAGTGCTTAAAAAAGAAAAAGAAAAAGAAAAAGGGAAAGAAACACAATACTGCCCTCGCTGGGTGGCTCAGATTATTGGAGTGTCATTCTGTACACCAAAAGGTTGTGGATTCGATTTCCAGACAGGGCATATACCTAGGTTGCGGGTTTGATCCCCAGTTAGGGCATATATGAACCAATCAATGGTTCTCTCTCTACCCCCCTCTCCTTCTCCCTCCATCTCTCTCTTTTCCCCCACCCCTTGCTCTCTCAAATCAATAAAAACATACCCTTGGGTAAGGATTTAGAAAAACAACAATACTAGGATTGGACATGCTTGGTGAATATAACCCTCTGTGTAAAAGAAGAAACAAAACCCTCTTTCCTTATGCAGCAAGAACATACAGTCAGATTGGAAAGCAGGTGGGAAAGGCTCAAAAAAGGAATCAACAACTGCTGAAAATTATATTCTGGTCAATGTGCTACTGGAAATGGCTGACAAGCAGGCAGAAACTCTGAGACATCAAACTGTCAGAAATTCAAATAGGATTTCACTAAACACACACAAATCACACTCAGAAGAGGAGCCAAAGCTGGCAGTGTTGTCACCTTCAGAATCTTCCGACTCATTGGACTTTGTAAAAAAAAAAAACACAAAACACCAAGAGTTCTCCACAGGTTGGCAGTAGATGACAGCTTGGAAGAATCTGAGAGGCCACTTGACTGGAGCAAGGTGAATGGTTAGGATACTATGAGCTAAAGTTCCTCTGTGTCCAAGGCACTGAGACTTCATTTTCTCAGGCACAAGCCTAATCATTATTAGGGCCCCTATATTTTTTAGAGACTAACTCCACAGAGTTTAGAACAGCATCCCCAGCTGGTTCCCAAATTACTTCTACAGAATAAAAGATGAAAAAACAAGCAACTTTCCTGGCTCAGGAGAGTATCTGAGTTAAGTGTGACGAAGAATATTGTCAAGGTTGGTAGTAGGCAGGTAAACTACAACCTAATACTGTGTTTAAAATCCTGCCTTGACTGAAGGTGAGTCTCTTGTTTAGCTTTACTCAGAGACACATCAGTGTGAAAGACTTTAGATCTCTTTTGGGTCTTGGGGACATAAGGATGACATGTTTTCTAACAATTGAGAGCATGTTGGGTCAGAGAGTCAAGAGGTCAGAGAGGGACCATTTAGAAGGCCTTTCAGTAGCTAGGTTGAACTATCTGAGGTCAGTGTTGGCTGATTCAAAGCAAGGAAACCTGAAAAGGGTTTGCCAAAGACTTTCCCATCTTTATCAGGAGAACAGAGCTAGTTTGGGAGAGAGGGGGGGAAATCAATTCAGGAGAACAGAGGTAGTTTGGGAGAGAGAAAATAAATAAATTCACATTCCATTCCACCAAATCTCAAACTCAGTGTACATGTATAGACTTATAAATTGTAGCTGCAAGTCCAGGACTACAAATTTTCAATAGGGAAATATGATTAGGCTCATTATGACATAGCCACTTAACATGACATTATACAACCATTTAAAATAATTATGAAAAGTACATAGCTATATGAAAATTATAACTTATTAAATACACTTGCATTTTCTTTTCTTTCCTAGAAAGAAGTGTGGGCTCCAGGCACAGATCTGAGAGTACACAGTGATAACTATTCTTGTAAAAGTTCATAAATGACAAGCCAGAGAGAACATACAGTAGAGAAAGAAATCAGCCCTCAGAAACTTGGGTAATCCCTATATTTAGGAGTGAGCTAAAAATGAAAGAAACAAGGGGTAATAAGAAAGATAAGACAGAACATGTGAGAGTAAAGTGCCCAGGAAGTCAGGGTTTATGAACTTATAAGATGGAAGATGTGGCTAATAGTGTTAAAGCTTACATTCAGATAAACAGGACTAAACCAGAGGGCGCTGGATTTGATGGTCACTGGGACTAGGAGGACATCTCAGAGAGCAGCTTGTCAGTTAGATACGGGGGTAAAAGCGATATTACAGAAGTGTAGAGAGTGATGGAGGGCATGGTGACACACAAGAGTCAGCAAATACAGACCACTGTCTAAGAATCTGGCTGTGAAAAGAGAAAGGCAGGAGGTCAGTATCAGGGGAAGAGGTTGAAGGAAAGTTTCTTTATTATGATAAGGGGCACTGATTGTGCTTAAAACAGGAAGTAAAAGTCAACAGTGAAAAGAGATTGAAAATGAAATATAGATAATAAATTTATGTGCGATAAAGAATTATTCCAGATGTTTAATCAAGAAACTACCACATGGATGTGAGCACAACTAATTTAATTTAGCAAACAACAGGTACCAAGTGATTCATCCCCAAGTTCTTCCCATTCCCCATGGAATGTAATTCAAATATCTAACTTGGCCGAAGATGGCATGGTCATCTGGCTCTGAGCACCTTTCCCATCGCCCCCATACCATTTCCCTCTTAGTCACTGAGTTTCAGCCACGTGGGTAAACTTTCTGACCCTCCAACAGGCCTATCTCCTTCCTGCCCCTGGGAATTTGTACTTGCAATGTCTTAAAAAGCCCTCCCTACTCTCAACTCTTTAAATTGACTGGATCATTTCCCACCTTTAAGTCTAACACACAAATGTTACTACTAGGCTGTTCCTGTCCACCCTGTTGATTTCATTCTTAATTTGATAACAATCTAAAATGTTCTCTTTATCTATTTACATATTTTTATCTACCTTTTGATTAGTAAGATCTATAAGACCTTGTCTTTATTATTCACTCCTATACATCCAGCCTTTCTTTGCTAATGAAAGAAGTCTTCAAGTAAGAGAAACTAAGGAACGATGTTAGGCAACCTAATGATGTATTCATCATATTAGGAAATATTAATTAGAAATTCACATGACCATTTTAAATAAGGATGAATAATATTTAATAAAATTCAACAATCATTCCTTACTTATTAAAAGAAATGAAAACAACTCAACCTGCTTCCAGATGTAGAAAGTTGGAAATAGTATTGCTCCTACCCTAACAATAAAAAAGCCAGAAACATTACAAAAATCAAACTTCTCTTGAGCCTGTCAGAAAGCCAAGGCCACAGAGCAACCACACAGCCTGAACTCCATGGAGACACATGTGGACTGGGTCACTGGGACTGAGCAGGGCAGAGGATGTGGAGGAAGGCAGGGCAGCCATGCAAATGAATGAGAAAATATGCACTGAAATTGTAACAAATATTGGAGGCTGGACTAGCCTGGACTCAGACATGATAAAGTTCACACTCACTCCCAGGCTCTATTCTGTGGGCCCGCAGCAGGTGCTCACACAGGTAGAGGGCAGGAGACCAGGGAAAGAAGTCCTCCACATGCAGACATGCAGGAGGGGTCAGCTGCCATTGTGGAAAAGGCACAGAGCCCCAGGGCCTGCTTGAGCAATTCTCTCATATGGAGCAAAAGCCTTAACCTTTTTTTTTTTAAAATATATTTTATTGATTTTTTTACAGAGAGGAAGGGAAAGGGACAGAAAGTCAGAAACATCGATGAGAGAGAAACATCGACCAGCTGCCTCCTGCACACCCCCCCACTGGAGATGTGCCTGCAACCCAAGGTACATGCCCTTGACCAGAATCGAACCTGGGACCTTTCAGTCCGCAGGCTGACGCTCTATCCACTGAGCCAAACCGGTTCTGGCAAAAGCCTAAACCTTTAAACTGCTGTGGAAAAGGAGTTACAGATATGCCACCCACAGGCCATGGGTAAAACTCACTGTGGCTTGGGAAAGGGTAAGCACTCTCTACTCCAGGGGAGGTAGGAAACTGTCCTAGTACCACAATCCCATACCAATAACAGAAGTGTGCTACCATGGGTGAGGGGCAGGAAACACTAGAACTGCCCAAGACAGGCCAGATCAGGATAACAGCAATCCTCACCTATCTCTACTACCAGCCTAGCACTGAGAAAGAAGCAAGTCAGCTGTTAGGAGAGGGACAGGAGGATGAAGACTCCCACCGCCACCAGTGGCACAGGCAGCTGAAAGCTAAGCATGTAGCACTAACACAGAAAAATCCTCCAGGTCCCCAGCCCCACTATAAGCACAGGAAATGGCACTTCATCACTATGAGAATTCGAGGCCAGTGTGATACACTGAAGATGAACATAGCAATAACCTAGCCCAACTCCTGAAGAGACTGCCTCAACTCCCTGCCTGGTGACCTGACAGAAGAACGGTGCCCATCTGCAGCCATTAAAAACTACTGACCTCAGTATTTACTGTTATACACACATCCAAAATTCAATTAAAGTTTAAGACACACACATGCATGCATTTAAAAGCAAACCACTGTCAAGAGATAAAGTAATCAAAAGAACCATATTCCAAGATGATTGAGAAGCTGGAACTCTCAAGGATTCTACACTAATAAAAGAGAAACATGCAAATTGACTGTCACTTCACGACACCCACCAGCCAATCAGGACTATGCAAATTAACCCGACAAAGATTGTGGCGGCCCCGCCCCCCAGCCGCTCTGGGCCTCTGGGCAGCACGCACGCACGCAGGTGCAGAGCAGCCGGTGGGTCGGGACCCCTGCTATGAGGGAGAGGGCAGGGTGGAGGGAGCTACAGGAGCGGCGCTTTGGCTGGAGCAAAGACTGAAGGCACCGGCCGGAGGGAAGACTGAAGGCACCGGCGAAGACGGAAGGCTCCGGCCGGAGCGAAGACGGAAGGCTCCGGCCGGAGCGAAGATGGAAGGCACCAGCCTGAGTGAAGACTGAAGGCTCTGGCTGGAGTGAAGATGGAAGGCAGTGGCCAGAGCAAAAGCCTGGGTCCCAGGTGCCGGAGGAAAACTGGTGCCGGCAGCCAGGGGAATGAAGGCCTATTGCACAAATCTTTGTGCAACGGGCCTCTAGTTTAAAATAACTGTTATTAATATGTTAAAAAATCCAAAGGAAATGATTGATAACATGCATTCAGAAAAGGGAATTAAAGAAAAGAGGGAAAAATGAAAATGAAAGAACTAAAAGATAAAGAAAGCTTTTGATAACTCATTAGTAGACTCAAGAAAATTAAGGAATCAGTGATCTTACAGATAAACCAATAAATATTAACCAAACAAAAACATAAGAAAAATAATATAAAAAGAAAAGTGCATCCAAAAGCCACAGGACAATATCAGATGGTCTAATGTGTACCATGGGACTGCAGAAGAAGGAAGAACAGAGAACGGTAGTAGGAATTTGTGAAGAAATAATGGCCAAGAATGTTCCAAAAATAAACACATAAGCAATAGATCCAAAACGCTTAGACAATCCAAATGGATAAATAAAAATAAAAAATAAGGATAAAAAAGAAAAATCAAATTAAAAAACAAACACACACACACCTAGGCACATCATATTCAAACTGTCAAAAAACAAAGATAAAGAGAGAACCTTCAAGAAACCCATAGGGTCGAAAAATGTGTTACTTATAGAGAACCAAAGATAAAAATTAAAGCAGGCTTCTCAATGGAAACTATGACGTAACATTTTAAAACTATTGTGAAAGAAAAAATAAATTGCTAACCCAGTATTCTTCTTTCTTTCTTTCTTTTTTTTTTTGACATTTGGAAAATTGACCTATTTTAATTAAAAAAACAACAACAAAAAAACACACACAACACAACATCAAACTATGTTTTACCATCTACAATTCAGTTATATCCAAACATTCTAAGACCAAACAGAGTTCCCTGCCCAGAGCAGGGAATTAAAATGAGACACACCAAGGTGAATGCTGAAGATCAAAGTTCCAGCCGAGGTCACAAGCCTTTCATTCAAACACACTCCAAAGCTTTTCGCTTCAGTCTGTTAAAGTGTTTTACAGAAAGTTCTTTAAAATAATTTCATCCCAGACACCAGGTTTCTTCAATGATACACAGCTTCATGACATTTGTTTCCATCCAAAAGGTATACAAAGTAATTTTTATTTTTGTCTCTTTTGGTAGTGTAGAGAAGTAAAACCATCAGCCAGATTCCTTTAGTAACCAATGAGGGAAGGAGAGGTTTAGAAGAGACCTGGGCAGAGCTGCCTGCTGGATTCCACTCGTCTTTCTGAGGGTGTGTCTTCAGAAGTGTTAAATCACACTTATGCCACTACAATGATTAGTACTAGTAATCTTTTTTTTTATGATAAAAAGGAAAATACCTAATGGACATAAAAATGGTCAAAAGATTCTTTCCGCAGGTTAATGCCCCCCCCCCTCCAAAAAATAATACAAAATGAACATATAATTGGGATGGTAACTCCATTAGATACTCCAATTCACCCCAATGCTTGCTTCCCATAGAAGGGGAACAGGCATTAAGTTTTCTTAGTAACGTTATAGTAGTAACCAGATGTGTCAATGACAGCTTAAGGTCCATCAATCAAAGCATGGCTATTGTTTTCTGACTGCCCACATCTGAACACATTCAGCTACTATGGAAACTACAAAGGAAGGAAAAATGTATTTATTCCAAGATTTGTTTCCTGAGATTTTTAAGCGCCCTGTCTTCTGTAGAGCCCAGAATGGGGATAATGTGTTTCCCAGCATGAGCTCCCATTCTCTGAGGGTCCTGAGAAGGATAGTGGATGGGTCCTGGAGCCCTCATGAGAGGAGGAGGTGGTCCCACTGGGTGGAACACATGTGGCCCCAAACCTGGGGGTGGGGTTAGGAGTGGGGCAATTCCGGGGGTGGGGGGGGGGTGGCGGCAGGGCGATGTTCACCACAGCTGGAGGGCCACTAGGGGGCAGGCTGAAGTAGTTGGCAGAGGCTTCTTCCTCTGCTGCAGGAGGAGGAGGAAGAGCTCCTGGCAGGCCTGGAACGGGCTCCAGCTTGATGCCAGAGTCTGTGGTTCCATCTTTCTCTTTTTCTTTTCCTTGGGCTACTTGGGACCTTCCCCATTTCACATTAAGTCGAAGGCCATTGACAATTAGCTTAAAGGACTTCTCCGCAGCCACTTCAGCAGCCTGCCTTGTGGCAAACTGGATGAAAGCACATTACTGTCTCTGTACCTCGGTGACCAACCGAATCTCTCCAAACCGGCAGAAATGATTTCTTAGATCTCAGTAATGGTATCGCCCAGACTACCAACATATAGTGTGGTGATAGTCTTGTCCTCTGGCTGGTCCAAAGGAGGCATTGTTGAAGCCCGCTTTAGAAGCTTATCTGCCACAGGGTCATTGATTCCACAATATCGGTCTTTAATGTTCTGATCAGCAAGGGGGTCATCTGGATTTGTAGTCTTCTCATGTCTGTATGGACATTCCTCTCCTCTCTTACATTCTCCTTTCACCCAGAAGGAGCATATGCGGGGTCGATTCCTTCTGTAGTAGGGCGTGGTCCAGGCCAGTTTGAGCTGGAGTCAGTATATTGTACAACAGCAACCTCTGAGGACATCCCGTGCCTCATTAAAGGTGCATCAAGCAAAGATCAGAGCAGTTCTTAGTTTTAAAAAGGCAAGATGCAATATTAAACTTTTACAACATAATAGGTAACAAAATACATTAAAAAAACTGTTCAAAAGAAATAGAAAGCCCTAACCGGTTTGGCTCAGTGGATAGAGCGTCGGCCTGCGGACTGAAGGGTCCCAGGTTCGATTCCGGTCAAGGGCATGTACCTTGGTTGCAGGCACATCCCCAGTAGGGAGTGTGCAGGAGGCAGCTGATCAATGTTTCTAACTCTCTATCCCTCTCCCTTCCTCTCTGTAAAAAAATCAATAAAACATATTTTAAAAAAAAAAGAAATAGAAAAATAATTATGGGGTGGGGGGGGGAATTGGAATTCATGATTAACAGGCTAAAGTTAACAAACAGAAAAAAGAAATGTAGTAGAATAAACACATACTAAATTCCATATTATCACAAATATAAAGTTTCCAAAAAAAATTTTAAATGCTATGGGATTAGAGTATGGGATGGCATGTGAGGCTTTTACTACAACTCATTTAAATTCATTGTGCACAGATATAAATGTGTAATGAAATACTTGACACTAAAGTAGATCAAGATCAAGTAGCAAAATAAAAAACCAACAAATAACTGCTTATTTAATAACTGAAAATAGCACATCAAAATCTAGTAGATATAACAAAATAGATACTAAAATATTTGTATAATAAATCATTCAAAGGCAAATAATACTCTGGAACATTTTATATGTAAAAAAATGTGCTAAGAAGACAATACTCTGATTTCAAAGAAATAATTAGACTGTAGGAATATAGAAAAATAAAATAAAAACAAAATTAAAATAAATAAATCAAATTGAAAAATTTTTAAGTAAAATAAGTAACACTTATCTTTGAAAAACATTTTTTTCTCTAGTATTTTTATTGATTTTTAGAGAGAGAGGAAGGGAGAGGGAGAGAGATAAAGAAACATCAAAGTGAGAGTGGAACATATATAGTCTGCCGCCTACACATACTCCCACAGGGGATGGAGCCCAAAACCCAGGCATGTGCCCTGCCTGGGTATCAAACCAACAATATTTCAATGCATGGGTCAATGACCAACCAACTTAGCCACACCAGCCAGGGCAATCTTTGAAAATTTTAATTAAATATAATTGCAACACTAGGACAAAATGGCTACACCAGTATTTCAGCATTTATTTTCTCTAATACTAAAAACTGTATTCAAGCTTTAAACTAAATTTTTAATACTCTTCTAATAAAAACAAATCATAAACATATTTTATTTGATGTTTTGTAATAAGTTTATAAGAGCTAACATTATTCTGATATGTTCTATGTATTACAATATTAAGAATTACTTAAAAGAAACTGAACACTATTAAAATAAAGAATATTAAATTAACATAAAAAACAAATTTAATACTCAATCTCTTTCAGAAGTATATCTTAGGAAATAACAAAGTAATGACATTGAGTCACAAGTATATTTTCATGCTGAAAGTTCAAATTGCTAAAATGTTCTGAATCTACCTTACTCAAAAGAAAGGGTAGAAAAGGTGAAGGAATTAAGCAAAAACAAAAATAAAACCTGACAGACAACAGTATGGTGGTTACATGAGGAAAGGGGCATGGAGGTTGGCAGAAGAGGGTAAAAGGGGGATAAATGGTGAATCAAAGGAGACTTCACTTTGAGTGGTGAACACACAAAACAATATACAGATGATGTGTTATAGAACTGTACACCTGAAACCTATATAATTTTATTAACCAATGTCACCCCAATAAATTCAATAAAAAATTTTTAGAAGGAGACAAGACAGTTATTCCAAATATATTTCTCTATCTTCAAATCCCTTTCTCTCTTGATTACTTTAGGAAATGATTCTGAACAACTTTTTGTTCTTTTGTAGAAATTGTAGTCTTGAAAAAAAAAATTCTCCTTTTGTTTCAAATAAAGGATTTTCATTGGGCCTTATCTTTGTTTCCTCGTGTATAGAAAATCTAATGTAGGATTCCTTTTATCAATTGCATAGCAATGTTCACAGTCTACTTGCTTTGAAAATCTGAATCGTTTGCACATAAAAATACTATACTTAAGTTTATTCCTCCTCTGGGGCATTACACAGGACCAGAAAAACTTTCTCACTAAGTACAATTTTTGTTACTGATTTCTAACTTTGTTACATAGTAGTCAGAGAACTTTGTGTTGTTTAGTTTTAGTCCTCTTTATGGACTAAGTTATGGCTTATCCTGGAGAATGGTCCATCTTCACTGGACAAGACTATGTATTCTGCTATTCTGGTGGAATGTTCCATAGATGTCTGTTAGGTCTAGTTGGCTTATTTTGTTAAGTCTTTTATTTCTTTGTTGATCTTCTGCCTATTCCATCCATTATTGAAAGTGGGGTACTGAAATCTCCAATTGTACTGTTGAATTGTCTATTTCTAATTTCACTTCTATCAGTTTTGCTTCATATATTTTGGGGCTCTGTTGTTAAGGGGATATATGTTTATAACCGTTATATCTTCCTGAGAAATGGACTCATTTCATTTGAAAATGGAAAATGGTTATCTCTAGTATCATTTTTTAATTTAAAGTCTCTTTTGTCTAATATTAGCATAGCTACTCCAGCTTTCTTATGCCTGTTGTTTGCATGGCATATCTTTTTCCTTCTTTTTACTTTCAAATCCAGTAGTGCCTTGAAATCTAAAGTGTGTCTCATAGTAGACAGCATATAATTAGATGCTATTGTTTTTAATACAGTCTGATAAGCTCTGCCTTTTGACTGAATTTAATCCATTCACATGAAATACTATTATACACAGCTGAATTTATCTCTGTCATTACTTTTTGTTTTCGATACATCTTGTCTTTTTGTTCCTACACTTCTCCTTTACTGCTTTATTTTACATGAAGTGAATATCTTCTAATATAACATTTTAATTTCTTTAATGGTTTTTTCACTAATTTTTTTAGTTATTTCCTCTTCGGCTTACCTTACATTTTAACTTATCAGAATCTACATCACATTTATACCAACTTAATGCCAGTGAGACATAAAAATGGTACACTTACAAAGCTCAATTCTCTTTTCCCTTTTGTGTGGTATTATATATACCACATTGAAAAATATTACACTCCAACCATACACTGTTATAATTACTACTTTACATAATATCACTTTTAAATAGGCCACTAAGAGAAGAAGAGCAAGTAAATACAATATTTATATTAACCTTCTTATCTACCCTGTAGACAAGCACTTTTGCCTGACTTCTAAGAAGCACCTCAAAGAAAGTGGTAAGAACCTTGTACTTCAAGTCACTTATTTATATAGAAAATGCCTAGGCATATGCATGAGGTAGTTACCTCAGAAGTGAAGAGAATAAATTGTACATAACCTATTTTCTTTACAAGATCATTCTTCTATGAATCCCCAAAATGCATTCCTTTGTTTTTCATAGTCTTCAGGGACACTGTCCTCAAAGCAGCTCGAATCCGCACATAATTACCAGAAAACCATTTCATCTCTCTTGTCAAAAAATGAAACACTAGATATAAATACATACTTTATACCATCTCAAAAAATGTGTTTTGAACATTTTATTCTCCCTAAAATCATGACGCCTCGTCTAATCAATTTTGAGAGCACTGTGTCATGACAACTGGCAGTGGCTTTCTCCCTTTCTAAATGGTGCATGAAATCATTGCACATCTTCCAATCAATAGCATTTTTAAGTCAATGGAATGTGCTATAAAAGCACAAAGGACAAGAGCCTTTCTATAAATCCTATAAAAATAAAACCTTGGTAGCTATTTAAGTCTCTGATTCAAAACGTATTATTAAATGGATAGTTATCAGTAACACTATTAAAAAATATTGAGAAGGAAGCAAAGTTTTAGTGTTTTGCATTTAAATACCACGAGGACAGAATACTTAAAGACACGTAT
This sequence comes from Eptesicus fuscus, assembly GCF_027574615.1. Taxonomy (NCBI): domain Eukaryota; kingdom Metazoa; phylum Chordata; class Mammalia; order Chiroptera; family Vespertilionidae; genus Eptesicus; species Eptesicus fuscus. The sequence continues at coordinate 83,553,249 of NC_072481.1, forward strand.
TTTACATTAACGCACTGAAAATGCTTTATTTATAATTATGCCAATCAACTTCCATAAAGCTGGCACAGTCTATCTGAAAGGCAATAATATCTTGGGATTTTTAAATCTTAAAATATTGACAGGATTGACATATGATACCTTTAACTCACACACATGGTACAAATAATTAAAACAATACTATTTCCTGTAATTCAAGCAACTAGCATTGTCTATCACGCTAGCAGAATGCTTCACGAGACCAGACTATTTAAATTTGAAATTCCAAGTAAATATTATATGGAGGTGAATTTCTTTAGTGAAAAACAGAAAATCTGTTGCTATTTTCCCCAGGGAAATTTGTTAGGCACTGCTGCCGGTCTCCATAAAACCTCATGAATTTTGATTCTACCAATTCAGATTTTATGATAATTTGGGCAAAAACTGAGCTAAAGCTTATGGGTTCCTTTAGGATTTAGACTTTTGCTTCCTATCTATTTGCCAGGGCTAAAAAAAATGGCTAATGCATAATAAAAACTTACTGAGTACAAGACTGAAGTAACAACTTTACAAGAAAAACATGACAAATTTTCTGGAACACTTAATATTAAGAACATATAAACATTTTATTTAAAATAAATACCCATTAACATGCTTATTTTAATATACTGTTCCCCAGTAATTAATTTATAAACCCAGGAATAATGACTTGTCAAAAATATACATTTAACTAGTTAGCATTCCAATAATCTATCTATATAAAACCCTAATATGCAAATAGACCGAACAGAGGAACGACTGGTCACTATGACACACACTAACAACCAGGAGGAAGACATTCAATGCAGGAGCTGCCCCCAGCCCACAGGCCCCGATCAGCGGCAGCAGCAGGGGCAGGGTTGGCAAGCGGGTGGTGCCAGGCCAAGACAGGTGTGAGCAGGGACCCCTATCACCCCACCGGTTGCCCCACAGATCGGCCCTTATCACCAGCCAGGCCTAGGGACCCTCCCAGTGCACTAATTTCATGCACCGGGCCTGTAGTGTATACTATATGTATACCAGAGGCCCGGTGCGCAAACTTTGTGCAAGAGTAGGCCTTCCTTCCCCCGGCTGCTGGCTCTGGCTACCCTCTGGCACCCAGGACCTGGGATTCCCTCCAGCCACTGGCAGGCACAGGGGATCTGGGCTTCCCTCGCAGCCCCGGATTCGTCAGGAAGGTCATCCAGTCTAATTAGCAAATTATGCTTTTATTATTATAATGTTAGTATGTACTCAGTCCCAGGTTGTTTGTTATTTGTTTTCTTATTGTTTCAAATGTATGTTTTGTTCTCCCTTAAACCCATGTTAAGCTTGGTCTTTTATTTCTTAATACATATAATTAGTATAATGAAAGAAAAATAATAAAAATTATAAAGTTGGCTTCAATTTCATACTTTTACAATGGGCCAGATGTTCTCATTATATTTCCAGTTACCCAGATATGTACTCAATGAACTTAAAAAAGTTGTATTATCTAAGATGGCATAAAAAATGGCCATTGAAAAACTTAAGTTCAGAATTTTTTATTGAATTTTTTTTTGGAGAGAGAAAGAGGAAGAGAGAGAGAGAGAAAAAACACACACTGATTTGTTGTTCCACTTATTTATGCATTCATTGGTTGATTCTTGTGTGTGCCCTGACTGAGGATCAAACCCACAACTTGGGCATATTGAGATGATGCTCTAATCCAGTGGTCGGCAAACCACGGCTAGCGAGCCACATGCGGCTCTTTGGCCCCTTGAGTGTGGCTCTTCCGCAAAATACCACGTGCGGGCGCGCATGTACAGTGCGATTGAAACTTCGTGGCCCATGCGCAGAAGTCGGTTTTCGGCCTGGGAGAGTCTATTTTGAAGAAGTGGTTCTAACGCCGAGCCACACTCAAGGGGCCAAAGAGCCGCGGTTTGCCGACCACTGCTAACCAAATGAGCCCAGCCAGGGCCCAGAATTTTATTTATTTAATGCAACAAAATATTTCCAGTTGAATTCAATCTATGATAGATTGGTTATATAACTTAATTAAACAGAAATTTAAGATGGAGTAGAGTTATAGAGCAACACTCTTTATGTGGCATAAAAAATGAAACACTCAGAAAGAAGGTGTTCTGGATGAGTTATCTAGAAAATGGCCTTTGTTAGCTGCAAGATTTTTGCCTGGGTAGCAGGATTTTGTGGGTAAACAAGATCTACTCGAATTGTTTGGGTCTGATAGAATCACCCAGATTTGATTACTAAATTGAATTCACCAACAGATTTCCAGGAAACAGGATCACTAGAAACATCAAATACAAAATAATCTATTCCTATAGAGCAGTATTAAAATATTTCTTAGGTTAGTTAAACTGCTGAAACCAAAGTTTCAAAATGCAACAGCTCAACACTGAGAAAGTTCAAGTTGGTTCCAGTTCACCAGGGGTGCTCTGTGCTCGGTTCCATGCACCTTTGCAAGAACCTGGGCTGATGGCAACTGTGACATCTTCAACATGTGGCTTTCGGGGGTAGTTTGGTATCACCCTCCCCCTTTTCATCAATAAAGTGAAAGAGTAAGAAGGAACAGTTGGGTGGGGGTGGTTATACATCAGGCTTGGAAGCGGCACACAGCACATATGGCCAGTCCATGGCCAACCTAACTACAGAGGAGGCTGGGGAAGGTATCTAGCTGGGTGCCCAGGAGGAAGGGAAGAAGAGATTCAGGTGAACAGCTAATGTCTCTGTCACAAAAGTCATTCAACAAGCAGGTCTCCTATAGCCTCTGTAATTTTGAGCCTCAAAAGTCTTATGAAAACAAAAGGGCAGTTTGGAGGAGTAGCAGTTAGGTTTTGGGGACCAGATGGCATTAGGCTGGGTGACCTTGGCAGGGATGTCCCATCCTTTTGGGGCCACAGCTCTTTCAACCAGAGAAGAATTCTCTCTGAGTTTTAGCCTCCTGCTGTTCCCTGTAGACTCTCATTGCAGCTGCCTCAGCTATAGCACATTAGGGGCTGGGAATGAGCACAACAAAAAACCCACACAAAACAGTGATTTCTCCCCGCTCTCTCTGGTTGTTGGGAGACCTTTTTCCTTCTCTTCAAGCCCAAACAAGAGGACTTCTCCTGGAGCTCTCTGTTGGCACCTATGTCCATGTCCACAGTCTCTGCTGTCCTGAGCCCAGCCGAGGGGACACAGAGAAAAAGGCATGGGACACTAATGGCTTGTTTGACGGCACTTCCAATTCTCATCTTCCTCCCCAACCGACCAGCTCCTCTTTCCTCTCCAAATTCCTCCCTGCATGCTAAGTTCAGTGGCACGTGCCATAGGATGAAGGATGTTCACTCTATCTTGCCCTAAACTGGACCCTGCATTATTAATTTTATACTTGCTTAAATTCTCATCTATAATAATAAAAGCATAATATGCTAATTAGACCAGACGTCCTTCTGGACAACCTTCCAGATGAAGCCGGGGCTGCGAGGGAAGCCTGGGTCCCGGGTGCCGGCAGCCAGAGGGAAGTCCGGGTCCCGGGTGCCAGAGGGAAGCCAGTGCCAGCAGCCGGGGGAAGAAAGGCCTACTCTTGCACAAATTTCGTGCATCGGGCCTCTAGTTTAAGTATAAAACAAAAGCAACAACAAAAACTTCAAGGAATATGCTGTAGTTTCCTTAAGTTTTCTTAATGTCAAGATGAAATAATATTGTGTAACTGGCAGTAGTTAGAAGGGAAAGGGGGGAGGGGAGAAAGTTTAAATATGCTGATTTCCTCATTTTTCATAGTTACAAATATATCTGAAGTAGCTAAAATTCAGGAAGAATCCACAGAGAAGCTAATAATGACGGTTGCCTGATCTCACTCAGCTTGTGTTAGACTGCATTATTTGTTCAAATTATTTGTTGCTTCCACCTATTCTCCTCTGCCATTCTTCCCAGTAGACCAAATATATTTCTTTATTTTATTCAGTTTGGGTTTGACCTTTCTGCTTTGACCAAATAAATGTGAGTACACATGACATGGACCATACTGGAGCATAAACTTAAGATGCACCTGCAAGGTTTGGCCCTGCCTCTCTTGTTCCTGCCAGGACTGGGTTCTAGGTGGGTCATAATGTATTCATTTTTAGACTTGGAGTAACAAACCAGGAGCTACACTGTAAGGGGGTGATAGCTGGGAGAACTTGGTAGGTAGGTGGTATGAATACATAGATGGAGGGAGAGCACAAGAATGAAGTAGAAAATGGAGCTAGAGGCACATGTCCTGACTCTGGGTGACTGTGGGTGGAGGTCCTATCCCACTGCCATTACAAAGCAGCTCTCCTTCATTTTCTGGGCAGGGCTGGATCCCTCCGAAGCCTCATTTCATTAGTTGGTACTCTAGGAGTTACTGAGGAGACAAAACAGGACATACTATATAATAAAAGCCTAATATGCTAAGTGTCCGGTTGGCCATTCAACCAATCTAAGTGTAATATGCTAATGATATGCTAAGGCTGCCCAACTGCTCGCCATGAGGTGCACTGACCAACAGGGCACAGCTGACCAGTCCCTATGACATGCACTGAGGGCAGTTGCTATAATGTGCACTGACCACCAGTGATTTCAATAGAAAAGAATAAAGGCTTAAGAATGAATAAGCCCAGTTTTCAACTTAAGAAATTTGATAATAGAATAAAACCAAAGAAAAACAGGGGAAAAGATAATAAAGACCAAAAAAAATTTTTAATCCTCACCCAAGGATATGCTTTTTAAAAAAATTATTTTAGAGAGGGCGGGGGGAGAGAAAGGGTGAGAGAGAAACATTGATCTGAGAGGGAAACATGATTGGTGACTGCCCGCAGGAGCCCGACAGGGGATAAAGCCCGAAACCTGGGTATGTGCCCTGATCGGTATTCAAACCTGAGATCTTTTGGTGCAGGGTTCGATGTTCCAAACAACTGAGTGCCACACCAGCTAAGGCAATAGCAAAATTTGATAAAACTGAAAAGAATGATATAAGAGAGTATCAAGAAAGTCAGAAGTTGATATAACAAAAAGGGGTGAAACAGACAAACCCTTGGCAAAACTAATCAAGAGAGAAAAAGCATGAATGAACAATACTAACAAAGAAAAAATGGAGACATAACTAGAGATCCATCAGAAATAAATGAGAGTAGGAGAATGCCATGAGTGATTTATTGTCACTAAATATGAATACTTAATATTATAAAAATATATAATTTATTGTCAGATTGAAGAGAGAAAAGAAAGCTTGAATAGTTCCGTATCATTAAATGCACTGACACTGTACTTAAAAAAATCTATCCTCAACCCCTCTGAAAAGTTAAAATATATTCTAAAACATGCCTATAAAGCTACCATTTCAATTTTAAACAAACACCTCCTTGGGAAGCAGGCAGATAACAGTTCTCAGATAACCTTAACACAAACCAGACAAGGACAATTATAGGAAAGTAAAGTATCTCTTGAACATGAATACAGAATTCAACAAATATTAACAAATCTAGCAGTATGTTTAAAAAGATTAAACATCAAGACCAAATTGGTTTCATTTTATTTAAAAAACGCAAGGTTTAAACATTAGAATATGAGAATAAAGACCATAAGATTATTTCTACATATGAAGAAAAAGTATTTATGAAAGAGCCCCTTAAGATGTTTTAAATCTCATAAGAAATAGAAGATAACCTCCTTAAACAATTAAAACAAACAAACAAAAATACTGAATCCCCCTCCCATAAAAAGACACCAAATATTTTAATGGTGAAATTAGAAGAATTCCCTGTAACATTAAGAACAAGTCAAGAATCCCTACCATTCTTTTGGCACTCTACAAGAGACAACTGGGTAAAACAAGAAAAATAAAAGAAAAAAGAATCATTATTTTAAAAAAGAAGAAACAAAGCTTTCATTACTCCTAGCTGATATGACTGTTTATAAGAAACTCTAAAGCATCTGTGAACAAATTTTCAGAATGAATGAGGTTAGCCAGGGGGCTTGACATAAGATAAATATACAAAAATATGTTGCATTTCTATTTGCCAACAAGAGCTAGAAAATGATTTCTCTCCCCCGCCACACACACACACACACACACACACACACACACACACACACACAATTAATAAAACCAGCAAATAAATAAAGTCCTAAGAAATATAAGGAATAATCATAAGACATTAAAAAATACAAGTATTAAAATTATACTATCTACTATCTTTATGGATAGGAAGGCTGAAAATTGTGACTATAGTCAGTTTGCCCCAAATTCAATGCAATCTCAAGCAAAGTTCCAAGTTTTTTAAATGCTAATTCTAAAATTTAAATGGATAAGCAAAAAACTAGATATTGGAACCCTAACTCACACCATACTTTTAAAAAATCAACTCCAGATGAATTTTTAATCTGAATGTGAAAATATTTTTATAGAAAACAGAAAAATATATGTAAGACCTTGTGGTAATAAAGAATTTATTAAGATAAGCACACAAAAATCCCCCCCCAAAAAAAACACTAATGGTAAAAGGAAAAGATTGGTAGGTTAATAATATTAAAAACCAAGAACTTCTGTTTATTAATAGGAACTCTAAAGAAAGAGAAAAATCAAGCAAAAAATTACAGCACATAAAATGGATAAAAGGTTATCTAAAATATATTAAGGTTTTTTAAATGCATAAAAGATACCAGCAAGCATTTCAAGAAGTGCAACTAAAGACATGTTTGACATTACAACATTAGTATTCAGGGAAAAATAAATCAAGAGCAGAACAAAATAATATTTTATATGCACTCAACTAGAAAAAAATGAAAAAGACAGACAATACGAAGTACTGAATAGCACAAAATGAATTCTTACACTCAACCTTTTGTAAAACAATTTAGCATCACCTTATGAAGCTGACTACCAACATTCCCTAAATAGTCCACATATGTGCACTGAGATATGAGAATATTCATAGCTGCAGTGATTGTGACAGCAAAAAGGTAGAAGTAACTTGAATCATCAACAACAGAATGGAGGAACAAATCATTACATTCAATGAAGTATTATTCAGCAGTGAAAAGAAACAGCTACATCCATGAATCTTAGAAACAATGCTGAGTAAAAAAGTTGTTACAATTATGTAATTTTATTCTTCAAGCTCAAACTCAGCCAAAACTAAAAAGTAAATGCTTCAACAATATATAATTAATTCTAAGAACCACTAAAATGATGAACACTAAGTTGAGGAGAGTAAATACCACTACAGAGCAGACAGTGGCTGCAATAAAGACTAGCATGTGGGTTTATGCAACAGTATTAGCAATATGCCAGTTCTTAAATTGGGTATTAGCATCAAAGACTACCATGTTATTTTTATGTTTTATCATTTCAGATCTTACATATATTAATTTATATGTAAAATACTGTATGATAAACTTTAAAACAGTTTTGAAGCTTGATTCAAGAGACAGCACATAAACATTCTCCTAATAAACTGATCTATATTTCTTCCCGGTTTATCTTACACATATTTCTCCAGTACCACGTCAGTGACATTCACTATCTTATTTATTTATTTATTATTTTTATTTACTGATTTGAGAGAGGAAGGGAGAGAGAGAGAGAGAGAGAAACATTAATTTGTTATTCCACTTATTTATGCTTTCATTGGTTGACCTGGGATTGAACACCCAACCTGGGTATATCTGGATAATGTTCTAACCAACCAAGCTACCTGGCCAAGGCCTTCCTATGTTATTTAACTGATGCACAATAATTTTATAAAGAGTATCAAACACAATGGATATTAAGAACAAGTAAATAGCACTGTAAGAAGTAACATAATGACAATTTGGAGAACTGTGTGAATATTTCATATTATATTTTCCCCAAAATTGATTAAAATCAAAATAAATCAAAGAAATCTGATTTTCATTCATAAACAGAAAGAATAAAATACATTAGCACAATTTAGTGCACTTCTACATTCTATTGGTGTGCAATAGGCAAAAGTAAGTTTCTTTGACAGTATATTATACAGATTAATCTTTCCTTAAAACTTTAGAAAACAGGAAAGAGAGCCATTATAATCTATCAATGAGCAAGTTTTTTGTGTTTTCTTTTTAAAGCCTACCATTATGTTAACTGCTTCTGAAGATAAATTAGCTACTTGTCCTAATGGTTTATAAAAAAAAAAAAAGAGTGGAGAAAGAACCTTAAAATAAGTTAAGGACCACAGAATCTACAATGCAGACAAAGCCTTAGAACCTTCTGTGAGCATTGTAGAAAAAAAAGCCAGATGTAGAAAGAAGTCAAACTTGCAGAGGAAATAAAAGCACAAAAAGTAGTGAAAAAGTGATCTATCTTAGATGAGTCATTTTAATCAATAACAATAAATAACTCGATTTTTAAGTATATTCTTCAAAGGAATAAACTTCTTTTAATAAAATAGCTCAGCAAGCAAAGATCTGAGAAATCTCAACACCTATGTTACGAAAAGATTTCTATCCCGTGGTGTTAAAGACAACACCTTAACACCAACTCCTTCATTATTTGAGAGAAAAACTACTTTATTTTTAATTTGCCCAGAATGTGTATGTAAAAATGAAAGCCAAATAGTAATTCTAAGCAGTGAATCGCACAGAACAATGCTCATTTGGTATTCATCCTAGGTCTTAAGTAAGTATAGCCTGCCAAATGTAGCTCACTAGATTATTCTAAACCTCATTATCCACTTTCTTTTTCTAGAACCTTTGTTCCATTTCCTCCTTCCCACCAGGCATTTAGTTCACTGTTCTTCAAACTGTCACAGGAGTAAGAAAGAAGGAAAAAGAAGACAAGCACACATTTATTTTGCTACTTGAAGCAGCTCTAAGTCATTACGAGATGTGAAAAAGGTTAACTATGTAAAGGGAAGTTTAAGATCTCTCATAGCCTAAGTATCTTACATGCTTTCTGCCTACAGCAGTGTGGGGAAGGGATCTACAGTCAGCTTTTCAGAGGGACAGCATGGCTATGGTGACTTCTCTGCTCTTTCTAGACTTGCTTTTCCTTAAGAATGTCATTAAAGGTCTTATTTGACATGGACCTTCCATCGATTCCATGGAAGGAGGAGGTAGGGGCAGAGACAAAAAGAGGAGGAGCACACTTCTTTAAGGTTGCTGCACATCACAGCATAACTATTCATACCAACACCAAATAATCTTGGGGATTGCACAGCCTGGTCCAAGGGATGGGGAACCTGGGCAGGCAGAGATTATTCCCACTAAAAATACCTAGTTAGGAACCTAACCAGATTTAAAAGATATTTTCTTAAAAAGACTTTCAACTGAAATCCTACATGGCTAATCCATTCACTCTGTCAAAATATAACACTCTAATTAGAAGATCTAACAGGGACAAAGTAATAATAAATCATGAAATATAAATACCATAAAGAAAACTTTCTACCCTTTTAATCAATTTTACTCATTAACAGATAGTGTTAGAACTACCCACCTTGCTGTCTTCCCTCCCCACAAACTGTTGTATATTGAATTTTTTTCACATTACTTAGACAAATAATATATATGCTTTCTATGAGGAAAACCAATTTTTGCCTTTAAACTTACTTTTTATACAAAATTATACCCACTGTAATTAGCAAAAGGACACAAAGACATATAAATAAAAGTTTATCATTGTACAGATATATCTGTATATAAATCTTTTCAAACTTGATCAAATCCTATATATGGATGTGTATGTGTATGTGTGTGTGTGTGTGTGTGTGTGTGTGCGCACGCATGTGCATGTGTTTTTGTGTGCTTTGGATCCAACAAAAATATTGTATCGTATTTTACATGCTATATTGCAATTTCATTTTCATTTAGCAACAAATTCTCACAGTCAACTGAAATAATTAACATTTAAAAAAAGCTGTATAACATGCAAACATATTAATTTACTACCATGTATTCAATTACTCCTACACTGGCTAGCATTTAGGTTATTATAGTTGTCTTAGGTCTTGGTCATTTCAAAAAATACTGCATTATATGAGCGTACAGTACACACACACACACGAACGCAGTCATCAGCATCCATTATACTGGTTCTATTACTGCTATGGGACAATCTCACAGACTCTCAAAAGAGCTGCAACAATCCTCACTCCTACCAGCACTTTCTCTCCTGCAACAATCGCACTCCTATCAGCAATATGTAGGAAACTATTTATATGTAGGAAACTATTGTAGAATATGCTATGTGGCTAAAACAATTCATAAAGCAAAGTCACATACTTTTAGGTATCAATTTTTTAAATATATTTTTATTGATTTCAGAGAGGAAGGAGGAGGGAGAGAGAGAGAGAAACATCAATGATGAGAGAGAATCATCGGTCGGCTGCCTCCTGCATGCCCCACACTGGGAATGGAGCCAGCAACCTGGGCATGTGCCCTGACCGGGAATTGAACCGTGGCCTTCTGGCTCACAGATCAATGCTCAATAATTGAGCCATGCTGGCTGGGCTAGGTATCAATTCTTTTAAAGTGATTTTTAATTGTGTGATATGCTTACACCAATTGATTTAGCAAAGCTGCAGTTATAAGGTGTCTATACAAGAATCTCTGCAAGAATAAAGTTTATACTGGAGTTGATTTTAATTTACCTTTTTTTGATACTTCTGCCCCATTAAGTTCTTTTTGTGCTTCTTCAATTTTGTCTAAGAAAAACAAAGAAAAATTTATAAATAAATTTATCATATACAAATAAGAAGTCAGTAAAATAAACATACTTCCTATAAACAGTTCCTAACACACAGGAATAAGTATTTGTTAAATGGATTATTTATAAAACAAATATGCATAAACTGGTAAAGCAATGACATGTTTTCTTTTAAAATTATACTTACAATTTAATCCTTAGTCACAAAGACCATTTCCAATTAATTAATGTTTCCATGATATAAATAATTAGTGCATTTAAAATACTGAACTACAGTTAAAAATATGTAGTTGCTTAATAAA